>NC_051066.1:146916945-147261945 GCF_004664715.2 Peromyscus leucopus | reverse complement strand
AGAGCACTTAACTGCAGAGCCATCTCTTCAGTTCTTTCTGCCTTTACTTTTGTGTGTGTTGTTACCATTCTCTTTTCTTGAATGGCTGGTTTCATTGCCAATACCAGTGCCCAAAGCTCAATTTTAGCTACATTCGCTAATACCTTTATTATTATTATTATTATTATTATTATTATTATTATTTGGTGTGCATGTATTGTATATAAGTGTATGTGTTTGTGTGTGTGTGTGTGTGTTGGAGTGCATATGCAAATATGTGCAAATGTGCATGTATGGTGTAGAGGGCCGAGATTGATATTAGCTGTATTTCTTGACTGCTCTCCACCTTATTTTTTGAGCCAGGGTCTCTCACTGAACCTGGAGCTCACTGATTCAGCTGGATAGCTGGCTGGAAAGCTTGAAGGATTTACCTCTCTTCATCTGGGGTTTCAGATGTGCGTGTGGGTGCTAGAAAGCTGAACTTGGGTCTGCATGCTTTCCCATCAAGCCTTTGACCAGCCACCTCCCCTCCCACTTTTTGGTTTTACACAGTTACCATCGTAATCCATATGAAGTAATCTCACTGTGGCTTTGATTCACATTTCCATAATGATCAGCTTCATGTTTTAAAATTAAAAAACAGCTCATACACAGGACATTGCCATATCTTATAAATACAGATGAAACACTGTGTAAGTGATTTCTACATGTGAAACTACTAACAGATGAAGGTCTGGAACATTCCCAGGACACCAGAGGCTTCCCTCTTGCCCCTCCTAGTCAGCAGCCCTCACAGGGCTACAGGGGCCATGTGTGTCCTCAATACAGTCTGTGGCTATTGCCCAACTCAACTGGTTTCCAGCCTTTTACGGTGTCCTCTTGCAGTCACGGAAATGTTAACATTCTATGTAGCTTTCTCATCTTCATCTTGGAGAGAGTGATTCCGGCGCTGAAAATTCTCCAAGTATCAACATTCTCCAGGTCGCTTCCCCTCTCTTTATGAGCCTCCTTATCAAATCCACTTGCAGCTCACACTTTTGTGACCAGGATGCTGCATGGCATGAGAGCCGCTGTCATCTCTCAGAGGTGCAAATACATAAGCCGAGCTCCTGGGACTCGAGTGGAAAATTGGAATGTCAATGTGTATGTTGATAACAAGAAATAAAATTGTTGGGCAGACAGGAATCGTCTCCTCAGCTTGAAGGCAGAACCAAGGGAAAAGCCAAATGACACTCGGGAGGTAGCTGGTGGGCAAGAACTTATTTCACGGGGTCAGCTGAGAACTGTCAGGTGTCAAACAGTTTTCTGGACACAGGGAGAAGAATGCCTAAGAAGGATGGGTCCTCATCCATAGATCCCAAAGTGCAGGGGGAGGCAGGCCCTGGACAGATGACCAGACTTCTGGATTCAAGGAGACAAGGCTTTGCACATGTTAGCCCTTGATTTCTCTCTGAACTCACTAAAAATAACGGCCATAGATCTTGTAGAAAGGCAATTCACTAAGACAGGGGTCAACAAATGATGACCTGTGGCCTAAAGCGAGCTTGCTGCTAATTCATCTGCAGTCCAGAGGGTGGGGGGGGGATAGTTTTTCATTCTCAAATGGCTGTAGGAAAGTGATCAAAGGGTAGCAGTATTTTATGACATTGCAAATGATGTAATGTTTGCACATCAGAGCTCCTAAATCAAGTCTTTTTGGAACAGCCACGTGTCTTAGCAGGTGCTCCATGCATTGTTTGTGGCTGCTCTTCTGCCACAGTGACAGAGACAAACACACGCAGCAGCGGCCTTGTGCTGGGCAGGATATGCCAACACCTGCTCAAGAGCAGCCCTATTCCATAGACCTCTATGCAACATGGGACGCGTTATACACTACGCAGTATAGCAGCCAGCCACTGCCATGTGTGGCCACTGAACACTTTAAATATGGTTAGTACAGATGCCAACTGAACATTTATTGGGTTTAAATATCTGCATGTGGGCTGGAGAGATGGCTCAGAGGTTAAGAGTACTGACTGCTCTTCCAGAGGTCCTGAGTTCAATTCCCAGCAACCACATGGTGGCTCACAGCCATCTGTAATGAGATCTGGTGCCCTCTTCTGGCTTGCAGTCATACATGCTGTATACATAGTAAATAAATAAATCTTTAAAAAATTATAAAAAAAATCTGCATGTGGCTACCATATTGCATAGCACAGCTGTGGTGAGAAGGGTGTGTCACCACATACCAAGCACGGTGGAAGACAGTGAAGGCAGGCGCTTCACACCACAAACAGGTACATAGTGGAAGCTCCCTGAGTAAGGCTGAGAGCCCTGCCCAACCTCTTCCTCTCTGGCTTCTTTCAAGCTACATTCTAGAAGGCCTGAAAAGATATGGAGATGTTTAGATGAAAAGATACACAGGGTTATAATCTCCTTGGAAGAATTCTCTCTCTCTCTCTCTCTCTCTCTCTCTCTCTCTCTCTCTCTCTCTCTCTCTCTCTCTCTCTGTTTTTTTGAGACAGGGTTTTTGTAGACCAGGCTGGCCTCAAACTTAGAGAAGACCCACCTGCCTCTGCCTCTGCCTCTGCAGTGCAAGGATTAAAGGCTAGTGCCACCACACCCAGACTCAATTGTCTTTCTCTTAAAAGATGTCTTAAGAGTCTTTTCAGGAGAATTAACCAGTCAAAAGCAAGAACCTAAAGATCCTTGGGCACTGGGGGGATGGATCCCTAGGACTGATATAAAAAACTGGGCAGGTCGTGCCCATATAATCCTGGCACTGGGGAAGTGGGAACAAAAGATTTAGTCAAACTGATGAGCTCCAGGTTTAGTGGGTGACCTTGTAGACTACACACACACACACACACACACACACACACACACACACACACACTGACACTGAGGATCCATGGTGCATGGATACACCTTAGCTCATGGTTATTAAGCTCTGTCCACATGCACACAGTTTTTAATAAGCACTGGTCCATGTGCTTCACATGGACAGCAAGGATTGGCATACATGTGGGGAAAGTGTGGGATAAGTAAGACTGAAACCAGTTATGAAGATTCTGGCAAAGGCCCGTGGGAGGGTTTCTGATTCAGTTACGAAGCTCACGACACTGGGTGATTAGTGCGGGCTTCATTTGCACAAGGTCCAGTGGTGGGTAGCCTTGCCACTGGCTGGCCGTGAGCAGCGGAGCACAGCCGTGTCTAGCAGTCTCTGATTTACCCACAGACAGACACTGCATTTAAACTTAGCTCATTGCTGTGTTCAGGTTATTTCAGATTCTCAACTATGCTCATCGTGACCTTGAATTATCATTCTTCTTAGACACGTTGTTTAAACAGATAGGAGTGCCTGTGCTGTTATGTGAGAGATTTGTTTTTTTAAAAAAGATTTTGATAACTGTGTTTCAATATATAGATGCTTCTCGGCTTACAATGGGCCTCGCCTGGTAAACCCATTGTAAGTTGAAAATATTATGAGTTAAAGCATTAAAGATGTGTAAGCTGCAGAAAAATCACAGCCTAGTTGCAAGATCCACCACAGAGTACCAGACGTTTCCCCTGGAGATACCCCGGCTGCCTGGGAGCTGCGGCTCATTCACTTACCCTAGAGGAGAAAGAGAATATCATAGCACTTCACCACTGGCCCTGTGAAAAAATCAAAATTCAAAGTGTGGTTGCTGCTGGTGCTTAATTATTTTTTTCATCATCATAAAATAAAAACAAATAAACTTGGGGGCCATCTGCAAATGATTTCTTTTATAACTCTATGTGTAAAATCTTATTTTAAAATACAACAAAAAGGTTTTGATAGGCTTCACCAGACTCTAAGGGGTGTGTGGTACAAGAAGGGTGAAAAAAGAAACCAGTGAGATATGTCAGTTGGTAAAGGTTTTGTCATCAAGCCTGCTAGCCTGTGTTCAGTTCCCTGGGCCCACAAAGTGGAAGGTGGGAATTGACTCTTGCAAGGTGTTCTCTGACTTTTACATATGTGCTTTGGCATGCGTATACCCCCCCACACATATTAATAAATAAATGTAATAAATAATATATTTTTAATGGTGACATTGTCTCTAGAGCTAGCCATGCACGGGAAGTAAAGAGGATGATCAACAAACACCCCATGTGGCAGATTCTGAATTTCTTAATTCCAAGGTGCAGCTACTGTTATTTTAATAGCCTTCATTAGAACTTTGAAATACTTTTCTTGGTGTCCTTAGGATATAGGACATTTGGAGGGAGGAAAGATGAACACATATATCCCATAAGCTCCCCCTGCCCCCCAAACTTAGCTTTCCTTTGTAAAATAATATGTGTGCATCATAAGCCAGTTAGAGAAATACAAAGAGGAGAACAGTCACCCACAGCTCATTACGAATGCGGTGAACTTCATTCTAGGCAGCATATCCTGTGCTTCTATAAATAAACATACACATGTACATTTAAGCCTATACATAGACAAATGTGTGTATAAGGATACATACATAATTAACTTTAAGCAAACAGTGTAGCTAGAGTTTTCCTGCCTTGCCCACAGTCAGGACAAATCTTTGTCACCCGCCAGTCCCAAAGCCGCTCAGACCCAACCAAGTAAACACACAGAGATTTATATTGCTTACAAACTGTATGGCTGTGGCAGGCTTCTTGCTAACTGTTCTTATAGCTTAAATTAATCCATTTCCATAAATCTATACCTTGGCTCGTGGCGTACCAGCATCTTCACATTCTGCTTGTCCTGGTGGCGGCTGGCAGTGACTCCTTCTGCCTTCCTGTTCTTTCTTTTCTCCTCTCTGTTAGTTCTGCCTATACTTCCTGCCTAGCCACTGGCCAATCAGTATTTTATTTATTGACCAATCAGAGCAACATATTTGCCATACAGAACATCCCACAGCAAAACAGGGTCAAACTGTAATCTACTTTTTAAAAAAATGTGGTGTGTGTGTGTGGTTACAAGTGTGTGAGGGTATGTATGTGCCTGTGCACACACATGTGTAGGCTAGAGGAGGACATCAGGTGTCCTTCTCTGTCCCTCTCTGCGTTATTCTCTTGAGACAGAGTCTCTCACTGGATGTGGAGCTGGGCTGGGAGTCAGCGAGCTGCCAGCAAACCTCCTGTCTCCACCCAGCTCCACACCAGCTCTAGGGCTGCAGGCATCTGTGGTCACACTTCAGCTACCCGAGTGCTGGGGTGAGGACTCAGGTCCTCGTGCCTGCTCAACAAACATCTTACCCTCTGAACCATCTTTCAGCTCCCAAACTGCACATTTGTTATAATTATTTTTAATTTTGTAATTAATCAGTACATTGTGTTGACCTTTCAAATGAATAATAGGAACCCAAGAAGGCTATTACTACTACTACTACTACCACCACCACTACTATTATTATTAATTATTCTCAATGTACAGGAAAGAGACCTGAGAGGCAAATAACTAAAGCCAAAACAAAACAAAACAAAACTTCATCTCTAAGGATGTCATCTCAGAGAGTGGCAACCCCTGCTGTGTAGCCAGGATGAGCAGCCTCCCCTTCCCCCGCTGTGTTTACCTGTAAGCTGGCAGCCTTGGTAACTATAGAGAATTCACAACTCAGGTGCATCCAGTCCATGCACTAAGGTCCAGCTTCCATTGAACCGGCCCAGTCCGAGGCAGCAACCCAGATTCTTGCATTTTGTGTGTTTTATGGGAGCAATTGACTGATCATTTCACTAAGCTCAAGGACAGCAATTCACCACTAGGTGTCTCCATGGGACCCATGTGTACAGCCATTAAGAGGAACAGGAGTGATTCACACTGAGGGTGACCTGTCGTCCTGTTCAGCGTACAGGAACTGGAGAAAATGACAAGATTCAAGTAGAAGACCCCAAAAGAAGATTCCACGGGGTCAGATCCAGTACTTAATTTACATCTAAGTCCCCAGAGTCAGACTGTCACAGAATTATGCTCCCTTGGTAGCAGGTGCCAATCTCACTATCCATGACAGAGACGAGGGAAGCGTCACACAGGCTGGTGTCTCTAGAGGCAAGAGGCTCTCATACTCCTCCACAGAAACAGTGAGGACCATCAGAACCATCGTCAGAACTCCAGAAAACCGTTGACAGGCCACAGGGTCACAGCACCTAAGTGGGTGACGGACTACGAAAACACAACTAAAACACAGCTCTCCTTGGAACTGAAGGCTGAGACTGAGTTCTGGATAGCCCGTTTAGTGCTGAAGGAGAACATCAGCACAGGCCTGTGCGCAAAGACCCAGGGGGTGTGTTGTGCTGTCTTGTTTATTTATTTTGACTTCTATTCAGGGATGCCTCTGTAAGAGTTCTAGTTGAACAAAAGCCAAAGGAACAGACTACAGTCCTTTTCTTTTCTTCTCTCTCTCTCTCTCTCTCTCTCTCTCTCTCTCTTTCTCTCTCTCTCCCCCTCTCTCTCTCTCTTCCTCACTGCATAGTTCACAATGACCTCTAACTCTAGATCCCCTAGCCCCGGCCTCCCTAGGACTGGGATTACAGGCATGCGCCATCATGCCTGGCCCTCGGAATATAGTCCTTTCCCCCCGCTAAAAATGTTATAAGAATCACTAAACAAATATGACTGCAGCTTCCATAATCAAACAATAAATTGTTTCAAACTTTTATTGCAGTTATTTACTCATTTTGTGTGTGTTTATATGTATGCTGATGCACATGCATGCACCACAGCGCATGTGTGGAGGTCAGAGGTCAACTTGCAGGAGTTTGGTTCTTGGTTTTTTCCTTCCACCATGCGGGTCCTAGGGATCCAAACCGGGTCACCAAGCTTGAAGGCAGGTGCCTTTAGCCACTGAGCACTTTGCTAGCCTCAGTTGTCCAGTTGCAGCAGAAAGACACACATGCACACATACATGTAGCCTTAAGATCATCAGGCAGACAAGGAAATGGAGCAAGAGCCTCCACAGAAACAAAATAAGGTGACAGGACCTGTCTCTGAGGAAGCACAGTCTTTGGCCCCAAGACTTCAAACCAACTATCTTAAACCAGGCATGGTGGTGCAAAACTCTAATCCCAGCTCTCAGGAGGTGGAGGCAGGTGGATCTCTGTGAGTTCAAGGCCAGCCTGGTCTACAGAGCTAGTTCCAGGACAACCAAGGCTACATAGAGAAACCCTGTCTCAAAAAACAAAAATGAAAACAAAAAACCCCCAAAAAACAAAAAATAAATCCCAAGGAAAAAAAGTCAACTATTTGAAATGTGCTTATGGTGGTTTGAACGAAAATGGCCCCCAAAGGGAGTGGCACTATTAGGAAGTGTGACCTTGTTAGAATAGGTGTGGTCTTGTTGGAGGAAGTGTGTCACTGTGGAGGCGGGCTTTGAGGTCTCAAATATGCTTAAGATACTATCCAGTGTCTCAGTTCACTTCCTGTTGCCTGTAAGATATAGGACTCTCAGCTACTTCTCCAGCACCACATCTGTCTACACGCTGCTACATCCCACCATGACAATAACGGACTGAACCTCTGAACTATAAGTGAGCCACCACAATTCAATGTTCTCCTTTGTAAGAGTTGCCATGGTCATTGTGTCTCTTCACAGCAATAGAAATCCTAAGACAGTATTCAAAGGAATAAGGACATAAAGCAGTATGTGGAATTACACAGAAAGTCTCTGGAGCCGAGGAGCCAGCCAGATGGCTTAGTGGGTAAGAGTGCTTTCTACCAAGACAGACAACCTGAATTTGGTACTGGAAACCTACATAGTAGAGAACTAATTCTTCCAAGTTGTTCTGTGACCTCTACGTGCATGACATGGCATACATGCACATGTACCCACCCATATGTGGAAGGCAGAGAGGTTCTTGTGCTCACAGATAAGCACTAGGGGAACCAGCAATGTTAAACACATGGTGTTGTTTCTTTATAGGGAGAGATGTATAGCCTTTTTTCTACCCAGAAGGCTGGGAGTGGATGTGGTTAATAGCCTGATGACCTTTACGCCATGTAGCCAAGACCACACTGGATCCTCCCCCTAGACCCTTATCATGAGCTTGTTTTTCTCAGTTCTGTAGAACTCACCTTTATAAAAGCTGTCACGTGTACTTTACAAAGGCTTTTGATGTAATCATGTCTTAAGCTTTGTTGTGCACATGGGATTGGGTTAATTATCACCAGGAAAATTCTCACCAAATTGTGCTGTGCTTAAATATGCCTAAAATAAACCACTTTGGGTAAGACTCTTGAAGTATGAACTAATACCATCTACTGAGTTGGGTTGAACTGAACTACCTTCTTGCCTCCCTAGGATCATTATTCATGGATCATTGCAGAGACACCCCCCATACCCCTCCACACACTTAAAACTGTTTTAAAAAATGGAGCTTAAAGCCCGGCGGTGGTGGCGCACACCTTTAATCCCAGCACTCGGGAGGCAGAGGCAGGCAGATCTCTGTGAGTTCGAGGCCAGCCTGGGCTACCAAGTGAGTTCCAGGAAAGGCGCAAAGCTACACAGAGAAACCCTGTCTCGAAAAAAACAAACAAACAAAAAAAAGTATAATAGAAATTTAAAATATTAAATTAGACCTTACCCTGGTCTAATTTCATCAAAACCTCTGATAGACAAATTCCATCACTGGCCTTCTTCCTCTTTTTTCTTCCTCTTCTTCTTCCTTTTCCTCCTCCTCTTCTTCTTCCTCCTCTTCCTCTTCTTCTTCTTCCTCCTCCTCCTCTCCTTCTTTCTCCTCCTTCTTCTTCTAGTCTCACTGTATAGCTCTAGCTAGACTTGAGACTAGGCTGGCCTTGAACTCACAGAGATCTGCTTGCCCCTGCCTACTGAGTGTTGGGATTAAAGGTGTCCTCAACCACTCCGGGGTCTTCAACATTGGCATTCTGTTGGCACTGAGAACCCTTGTATCACAGCTCTAGCTTAGGAGACAGAGAGCTGGGATTCTGATGTACAGGCATATCAAAAACTTGGAAAACACTAAGGTCTGGACTTCTACCCAGGCTACAGGAATGTTCAAGGGTGTGGTAGGTCCTGGGTGTGGGTAGCAGCATTTTGAACACACTTCAACTCTGGCGACCAGACAAATCTAGAAGCCATGGAGAGTTCTATGCTGTCCAAACTCCATGAAAGATCTTTTTTCTTAAACAGATATATGGAGGTTCCTCACCCACAAGTGTAGGTTAATAAAATGTGGTCTAATGTTCATCATCGAGGCTACTGATCCTGGGTCAATGTCACCATGATTTGGGATGGCACAAAGTTTACCTTACTCTGTAAGCCTACCACCCACCTCAGAAATATTCATAAAAATGTCCACACTGCAGAGCCTCCTGGGCTGCTTGCCACCTGGGGTAGCCCACTCCAGTCTTTTTGGATGTTTGTTTCTAAATAAACTGCTGCTCAAACTGTTTATCTCTTGACTGAATTCTTTCCTTCAAGGAGGCAAGAGCTGAGAGGCCCTCATAGCACAGAGATGTAAATGGAACTATGACGGGCCCTCTGGGAAGCTCCAGTCTTCCTTATGTGGGGTGGGGTTGGGGGAGGGAGGTACTACATGACATCTTGACAAGGACAACAGCTCGAGTTCTCAGCCAGCACAGACCAGGAAAAGTTTCATTTTCCTTTTGCCTTTTTTTCTGCCTGGAATGTAAGGGAGATTCTGGAAGTGAGGCAGCCATCTTGCGACTGTGAGGATGAGAGCCCCTCTCCTAAGGACTGAGGACAGCAGCAGCAGCAGCAGAAGGAACTTCTGTCCTGCAGGATTTCTTTCAGCCTCTGCACCCGCCCAGACTGCCTCATTAGGTGAGAAGGTGAAGGCTACTTCTCGGTCAGATTTCTGCTGCTCGCCGCTCAGTGCAATCCTGACTGATACATTATCCCAGAACTGTCTCTTCTCCAACCTATAGCCCTGGCGTGTGGCATTCATGAGTACCTGTGGTGACCCAAAAATAGACACGAGGGAGGAGAGGTTGGCTGGGGTTCTGATCCTGAACTTGCTGAGCTATCGCCTGTCCTGGCTGGGCTGGGAGCAAGTGTGCAGTCATTAGCCCCCTCCCCGCCAAGCAGAGCGCAGGACGCTGCGTCTGTGTGTTCGTTAGGGAAGCTCAACTCCAGGACGGATTGCCGCCACTCCTGCTTAGGGGCAGCATGGCTCGTCTGAGGTCCTCATGCAGAACTGGGGAAGCATTTCTTGGAAGGTTCTCGTCTGAAGACGAGGCTGGAGAGCAGGGGTGTAGGCAAAATGCCTGCCTCAGGTAAACGGGCTCTCCTTCCTCTGTCTTCGCATGAGGCAGGTGCTAAGAGTGAGGAGATGACCAGATGTGCTTGGGGCCCACACTGGAACTCGGAGGGTGCATCACTCTGTTAGCCCAGGTACTGGATTATGTGCGACAGAAGCCGGGTTCACATAACTGCAGGAAAATATCACCGATGGAAGAATCAGAGGCGGGTGCATAGTAAGCAAAGCTGGGGGACAGAGCTGGGCTCACCGGAAGCCCCAGTTCTGGGAAATCTAGAAAATGGAAACATTGTCAAACAGTGTAGCCTCAATGAAGGAAGGCAGCTGGCGCTTTCTAGATGGCATTGTGGAGAGGTTTTCTGAAAGCAACTAATTAGTGTAGTACCAGAAGAATGGAGGGAGGAGATGGGGGTGATAAAACAAGCAAACAAACAGACGGACAGACAGACAGGCAAGCATGTAGGCAGACAGACTGTCTACTGCCCAGTATGGAATTGTTGACATGTGGGGCTTTAGGGATGAGGCGAACCTCAGTTACATCCTCAGCTCTGACCTTTTCACTCTCTGACCTTTCTGCTCTCTGATCTTTATTGGATTCATTAAGACTCAGTTTCTCCACCTGTGATCAGAATGGATCTTATTTATCTATTGTCTTTTGAGACAGGGTTTCTCTGTGTACCTTTGGCTGTCCTGGAACTCACTCTGTTGACCAGGATTGACCTCAATCTCACAGAGATCTGCCTGCCTCTGCCTCCTGAGTGCAATACCACCACTGGCCAGAATGGGTCATTTAAAACCCACTAGACTGCAACTCTGGGAGGGCAGGAATTTTTGCACCCTTCCCCCATCTGTAGTGTCCAGCTCCCCATCAATCCACTGATGCTCGGTGTATGTTAGTTACGTGAACAAATGAACTTTACAGGTGCCCAGGATGGCTCCTGGGCAGAGAGCTGATCTAGTGCATCTGTAAGTGGTGGGTTCTTGGACTCTTGCCTGACTATATCACTTTGGAAGGGACAGAGGAAGGGAGCAGAGACCCTGGAGCACACGAATAGACACACAGTGGCCTACACTGTAAACATACCGCATCAGCATGCTGACCTGCTGACCCACAGGTACAGTCCACAGCTCTCATACTCCCAAGCAAATCACTGCAGCTAGACCCATAGTTTCGTGTCTTGTGTGGGGTGGATGTGTGCCATCAACTACAGGGCTTCCTGAACAATGTTATCATGTTAAACTCCACCTCTAGGTTTGACATGTTAAGGAGCCTGAAGTCATCACGTCCCTATAGTTCACAGTGAACGTGACACACAGTAGCAAATAGAGTAAATGACAGCCCTGGGAATGTGTGCATTATTTTAAAAAAATACACACAGCAGGTCTGCACAGGCAGAATGAACGTTTTTCCATTCTCTGCATCATGTTTTTTTTATCTGCCTGTCTTGACAAGATGAAATGTTAAGTCGTTCTGATCCCCAGGGCCACTGAAGAAACACAAAGCACGAGAGAAAGAGACAAACCTTGAAGAAACAGGGACGTGGGCACTTGTGACCTTCACACCCACCTGTAACCAGCACACAGCCATAGTCACCGTCATTTTCCTCAGCGCCACCTCCGCGGTGCCACAGACTCCCAACGGCAGCGGCACATCTAACGTCTCTGTCTCTGTCACTTTTTCCATAAAGGTGGTCGTCAGAGTGGTGACCACCAGAGGATGACTCATACCAAGGCCTCGGCCTGGTGGCCTTCCCCACAGGCCTTGCCCAGCCCCCAGCTTCTGTCACTGTTGGTCCCAGCTGTCCCCTTCTGAGAATTCCCCTCAGCCAGCGGAGCTTTCTTGTGACTCCCATCCCCAAAGGCAGCCTGCGCGCTGACTGAGTAGGGCTGAGAAATCCTTCCCCACCCCTCGTAGCTTCCTGTCTCGTGCCTGCACAACCCTATGGAGGTTAGTAGACATGCAGCCCTCTGTGGGATTGGGGCTCAGCTGACCATGTTTTCTCTGTTGTCCTTCACCGCTTTTCTCGTCCCTCTGCTGATTATTTATCACCAACTTGACAGGACCCAGAGTCAACCGGGAGACAAGCCTTTGTACACATCTGTGAGCGAGTTTCTAAAGTTAACTGAGGTTGGAAGACCCATCCTAAATGTGGGTGGCATCAACCTTGGGCTGCAAACCCAGACTGAAGAAAAAGGAGAGAGTGAGCTGAGCACCAGCGTTCTCTCTGCTGACATTCATCTCCTGGCTAAGGATGCCATGTGACCAGCTGCTTCACGCTCCTGACGTTCCTGACGCTCCTGACTCGTGCCCTCCCTGCTACAACGGACTGAACTCTCAGGCTCTGAGCAGAACCGAGTCTTCCTCCCTCAAGCTTCTAATGGGTGTTTCGTCACAATGATGAGAAAAGGAACTCTCTATTGTGTTTTTCGAGAGACCACTCAATAACTCATTGTAGGAGCATGCCATCTCTGATAAATAGTTACCAACACATAACTGGGCCCAGACTGTATGATTCTAGTCCTTCACTACACTTAAGAGGCTAAGACAGAGCCTAGCTCTGGGAAGACTTCTCTAGAGGCTTCCAGTGGTATATGAATCATATAGAAAAAAAAATGGCCTCAGCCAGCAGATGCTTCCCAGAATTGGGAAACAAGTCAATTATAGACATTTGGCAAAGAGAGTTGAATATTAATTGTGGCTACCATATAGTGAATGCTCAGCTAAATTTGGGCCACACCATCACTTTCCTTGTCTCATGCTTATGTCTGTCTTGCAGTGATTGTACCATCTTCATGTACTGCATGGACCAAGCTCAAACGGCTGAAGTCTGTCCAAGGCCATCCAGCTGGACTGGGCTCCACCCCCTCGGGCTTGTTTTTGTTTTTCTCACACCAGAGGCTGTGCTCATGAGACAGATCTGGGGGCCCAGACAGAAGAGGACCACAGGAACGGTGACACCCTGGGAGAGGAGAAACTGGAGTAAGCAGAAGGTATCCATCAGGATATGTCAGTTTCAAGTTGCAAAAACTGAACGAGAAGTAGCTTTGATAAGTAAGGCTGCTTCTTAAGTTAAAATCCAGCCCGACAGGGCAAAATTCGACCTGGATTTTGGGCTAAGCAGAAGGAGGAATCCGAAAGCCAAGTGTTATCTTTGCGTCCCTCTGTCTTTCTCTCCACCCACCCACTTTTTCTTTATTTTACTTAGTATTATTATTACTGTTCGTATAGGATGTGTGTGTGTGTGTGTGTGTGTGTGTGTGTGTGTGTGTGTGTGTGTGTGTGCAGGGCACGTGTGTCGGAGGAGGACAACTTTCACACGTCAGTTCTCTCCTTCCACAATGAGCTCAGGGAGTGGACCATTAGGTTTGCATGGCAGGTGTTTTCACACAGTGAGCCGCCGTCTTGCTGGCCCAACCCCACTTTCTTTGTGTCTATCTAGCAGAACTGTGGAGACACAGCAAAGAAGGAGAGGCACCTTGTAGTAGAAACGGTGCTTCGCTGTCTGCAGCCCACCTGACTCACCCCTGCAGTTTGGAGTCAGCTATAGGTACGGCCCCCCTGACTCACCCCTGCAGTTAGAAGTCAGCTATAAGTGCGCCCCCTGACTCACCCCTGCAGTTAGGAGTCAGCTATAACTGTGGCCCCCTGATTCACCCCTGCAGTTTGGAGTCAGCTATAAGTGCGCCCCCTGACTCACCCCTGCAGTTCGGAGTCAGCTATAAGCTAAAGAGCTGGTGGGTAGCCCCACCCTCACTCTGGGAGGTAAGACAAAAAGAAAAGAACGTGGTATTAAAAATATCTCCCGAGGCCCTGACCCGTCCCTCCGCCAGCACTCACGTAATCTCAAAGTCATCTCCACCGCTCCCTGGCCAGCCTCCAGACCGATTAAACATTGATGGTACAGCTATACTTATCTCCCTTTCCCCTCTCCAGCCAAGCCCTGACATCACTTCCTTCTCTCAAGTAAAAAAATTGAGCACCCCCACCTTGGTGGAAGTCTCCAGACTGTATGGAAAAGCAGGCAGAATAGAGAGGGGACAAAAATGTGGCCAGTGAAGGGCCGAGTGTGTACGGTGCATCCTCCTGTGTCATGCGCTGAGGTGGGCCTGTGGCTCCCATGGAGTCTCCTTCCCAACTTCCCAACACCTGACTCACCAAAGTTAGAGCCATTCTAGAAAAGATCCAACTGCTACTCTTCAAAAGTTGAAGGGTTGAAACCCAAGTTAATTGAGAAGCTCATAGGCCGGAGGAGACCAAGGAGATGGACAGCTACACACAGGATGATATTCTAATTAAGGAACTGGAAGAGAAAAAGACACCATTGGAAAAAATTAGAAAGTCTGAATTAAATATGTAGAGTAGTTAATAATAGACTTCCAACTACCAAGTCCATCTTCTAGGTTTTAAAGATGTACCATGCTTATGTAAGATGTTAACGTCAGAGAAAGTGGAATAAAGGGCAAGTGGGAAGTTTGGACCCTATTTCTTCTGTAACTTTTCTGTAAGTCCACATTTGTTTAAAAAATTAGAATTTAGAAACAAAATCAAACAGTCTGACCCTGGGGAGATGGCTCCATCAGGAACGTGTTTACACACAAGCCTGATGACCTGACTTTGAATCCCCAGCACCCATGTTAAGAAGCCTGGTGTCGGGGCTGGAGAGATGGCTCAGCTGTTAAGAGTACTGGCTGCTCTTCCAGAGGACCTGGGTTTGATTCCCAGCACCTACGTGGCAGCTCACAACCACATGCAACTCCAGATCCAGGGGATCTGATGTCCCTTTTTGGCCTCCATGAGCACCAGGCACATATGTGGTGCAGAACATAAATGCAAGCAAAATACTCATGCACATAAATAAATAGATAAAGACAAAGACACCAGCCATAGCCTTTCCAGGTCTGTAACCCTGGCTTGGAAGCTCGGAGTGGAATGTGAGGGTGGGGCTGGGGATGTGATATGAGGGTGTGAGAGGGTGTGGGGTGTGGAGACAGGCATCCATCAGTCAGTGCTGGGTGCAGGAGAGTCCCTGTCTCAGAATGATAACGTGGACAACCGTAGATGGAGACCTCTAACTCTGGTCTCCACAAACCTGTATCCCCCACCCAGAGAGACATCATCTCTTTCAGTATACTTCTAGAATACATTAACAGGCTGTGGCGGACTCTGTTTTAACCGTAGATCTTCTCCCCTCTCCTCTTTCTCTTTTATCCTCTTAGCTGTGGAGACTAGAGCCAGGGCCTCATGCCCCTAACCCATACAGTCCAGTTTTAGGTGGTGACTACCTGTAATAAAACATTGGTGCAGTTGTACTGTATTTTTTCCATCTGTCTCCAAACTTCCTATTCTGTATTAACTACATTGAATGAGTCATTTAAAGGTTGCTTCTAGCCATGGCTAATAGAAAACCCAAGTACCCAGTGATAAACAACAGCTAACAAAGAGTGAGTTGGGCACCCATGATGTCTTAGTCAGGGTTTCTATTGCTGTGGTGAAACACCATGACCAAAGGTAAGTTGGGGAGGAAAGGGTTTATTTGGCTTACACTTCCACATCACTGTTCATCACTGAAGGAAGTCAGGACAGGAACTCACACAGGTCAGGAACCTGGAGGCAGGAGTTGATGCAGAGGCCATAGAGGGGTGCTGCTTACTGGCTTGCTCATCATGGCTTGCCGAGCCTGCTTCCTTACAGACCCCAGGACCAGCAGCCCAGGGATGGCACCGCCCACAACGGGTTGGGTGCTCCCCCACCAATCACTGATTAAGGAAATGCCTTACAGCTGAATCTTATGGAGGTGTTTTCTCCATTGAGGCTCCCTCCTTTCAGATGACTCCTGCTTGTGTCAAGCCGATGTCAACCAGCTAGCACACGTGGACGCTGTTTCCGTACCTTGAGGATGTCAGGTTCCCTGCAGCTCTCCTTCGGTTTTCCTCATGATTGCAAAACCAACATTCTAACTCCAGCCATTGCGTTCTTGTTCTTCTCAGGAATAATGGGGAAAATTATCATATCAGAAAAGGAAAGTTTCCCACAAATTCCTAGCCTGGATCTCATCGACCATGACTATTACATGCTACCTCTAACTGCAGTAGAGGCTAGGGAATACATTTTTCTTCCAAATTAGACATATTTGATGGTCCTAAAATTGTTATTACTTAAGAAGATGTGCAGGGGCTGGAGACATGGTTTGGTGGACCCATGTTTGGTTCCCAACATCTACGTGGTTTCTAACCATCCATAACTCCAGTTCCAGGGGACCTGATGCCATGTTCCAGCTTCTATGGGCTCCTGCATGCACACGGTGCACGTATACTCATTCAGAAACACTCAAATACACATAAAATGATATATAGAGAACTGTTAATCCTCACAGTTGCAATGCCTCATTTTATATTTAATCATATTTAATATTTACCAGTCATCTTAGATACCAAAGCTTTGTGTGTGAGAGTGATGTGTGCATGCTTGTGCGGTTGCACGAATGTGACACATTGTTCCTGTGGAGGCCAGAGGTTGACACTGTGTCTTCTGTGATCATGTTCCACCTTAGTTTACTGAGGTGGGGCTTCCCATTGAACCTGGCATTTGCTAATTTGGCAAGTCATGCTCGCAACCATGCCAGCGATGCCCAGTCCTCGCCAGAGATTGCAGGTGAGCTGTCACATCTACCCAGCTTTCGCACGGATTCTGGGGATCTGAATTTCAGTCCTCGGGCCTGTGAAGCCAGCATTTGACCCACCAAGGTATTTCCTAGCTCTACTAAAGCTTTCTACATGCTTCCTGTTTATTTTTTTGAGGTGGGGTCTCCCTGTGCATCTCAGAGTCTCAAACTCACAATTCTTCTGCCTCAGGTTCTTCAGTGCTGGGATTACAGGTGTGCCACTATCCCTAGCTGTTTCTAAATATTTTGTCTTTTATCTTCCTCGTCATTGTCAGTATTTCAGTGCCATGGTTAAAGACCAGGCTCTAGGGAATTATGGCTAATAACTTCCCTCATCTCTCTCTGGTGTCTCCACTGCCTGGGAATCAGACTCTTCAGAGAAAGAGAGCATCAAGGTGACCTAAGCCTGGCTCTCTCATCCGGGCAGAAACTGTCCCTTTAAAAGAGAGAGGAGCAGAGATGGCTCACTGCCTCGGAAAGCCTTCTGATTGACAGCCAAGGGCTCCCGGGAGGCCTGATGTCACCACCAGTGAGCAACAAGCCATCCAACCAGCAGCTGAACCACTGTTGTCTCCTTGGCCAGGAAGGTTCTACGCAGCACCTGCGCAGCAGGACTTAAATGTCGGAGGGAGCGTGCTAAGGACTCTGCTTTATGTCCATCCCAATATCCCCAGGGCCTCTCCTGCAGCTTTCCCTACCAAGTCAGCCTGAGCTGGCCTTCTCTCCTGTTTTTCTCTAGCCTTGGACCCTGACATTTAGTTCACACAGTGCTGAAGACCTTGAACAGACCTGACCACTTCCAGTGTTCCAGGATTAACTTGCTTTCATGTACATACCTCCCCACCCCCACCCCAGTTCTCATTAACCCAATGCTATCCGTTTCTAATATAGGAACAATGCAGCTCACTGTAAAGGAAAAGGGAAATATCAACTAATATACAGAAGATAATGTGATTTACATCATGTTTAGGATTCATCATGGCTGACACTTTTTTTTTAGGGAGATATGAATTATGTAAGCCTATATAAAGCATACATAACTATACAACTGGGTTAATTTGTACTGTGTAGACACCCATGTGATGACAACCTGGTTGGAGATTCATTATATTAAGCACCCAGTGGCTTCCTGGTCCACATCTTCCCTCCTCTGGCCTTGACACCCACTGACCGGGCACTAATTTTTGAACTTGATAAAAATGACATGTAGGCATTTAAAAGATGAGAATGCGAACTGGAGAGATGGCTCAGCAGTTAAGAGCACTTGCCGTTCTTCTGGGGGAGCTTAATTCAGTTCTCAGAAACCCACATCAGGTGGTTCACAACTGTCTATAACTCCAGCTATAGGGGATACATTGGCATCCACACCCATGTGTGCATACCTACATGTTGTTACACACCTTCTTACACATAATTAAAAATAAATCTTTAAAAAGTGAGAATGGGGTTGGGGCTGGAACTGGGGAGATGACTCAGTAAAGTATTTTTTTTTTTTGCAAGCAAAAAGACCCAGAACTCTCTCTGCAGCACCCGTCCCCCTGAAAAAGCCAAGCTGCACGTGGTAGTATGCGCTTGTATTCCCAGCACTGGGAAGACAGATAGGCAAGTCCCTGGCTTGCTGCCCAGCCAGCCAACCTTGCCTAACTGTTGAATCCCTGTCTGAAAATAAGGGGGATGGTGCGCCCAAAGAACTACACTCAACACTGTCTTCTGACACGCATGGGTGTCCATACACACATGTTCATCGCGCGCGCGCACGCGCACACACACACACACACACACACACACACACAAATACACACAAAAATTAAAATAGGATGTAGGTGTTTCACATCATCTTTTACTTAGTAATTAAGGAATATTTCTACAGTCATTATTCCTTCAAGGTATTTTATTTTGCAATGGTTGGGATCCAGCCCAGGGTCTCACATATTCCAGGCAAAGGCTCTACCACTGAGCTACATTCCTAGCCTCAAATCTTATTTTTCAAAATCGTGCATTTTAATAAACGACTCTACACCATTTATCTAACCATCCTTGGTTCTTGCACATCATGTTCATTTCTGATTGGCTGCTATTTTAAGCAGGACTGTGTGCTGCATCTTTTTAGTTCAGTGTTCCAGAAAACAGAACAAGAACTTGATCTAGAACATGAGGTTTCCAGTTTAGGGATTAAAGAGACCAGGGTTCAAGTTCCAGCCTGTTTCTGGCCAGCTCCTGGAATTTAGCAATTTACACCATCATGGTCTCAGTTTCCCCATTTATCTCTTCTCCATCTCAGTTTCCACACATAGACACAGGCCTGACGGTACTTGTCACGTCGTTTGCTGCTCTAAGGGCTGAGAGAGTTAAGAGCCAAGTGCTGACATATTGCCTGGTGGGGAGCGAAACTCCGTAAATGTTAAGCCACTATTATTCATCTTTGTATTCACTTCTAATTATTTCCTTAGGAAAAATTCCTAGAAGTCGGATTGCTGGATCAAAAAGAGCGCTTGTCTTCAGGATTTTTTTTTTTAATAGTCTGCCAAATTGCCCTCCAGAAAAGCTGTGCCAACTCATAGAACTACCAGCTGCACTTGGAAGTGCCCTTACCATTTCCTCAACAGTGAATATCTAGGAAGAAAGAAATGAGGAGGGAGAGGGAAGAGAGAGGAGGAGAGGGGAGGGGGGAACCCAACCCTGGCCAACCAGCCGGGAGACTTTCCCTCACGCTTGTTCAGCTTTCCGGTGCAGTCAGGTGCTTTCGTTCTTCACACTGGTTGTTTGTTGGATGATTAGGTCTCCTCCCACTTATTCCCTGTTGGGATGTGTGCTGATGTTCCACTGATGGACCGCTACCCAATTAAAGCAGTCTGTTCTACTCGGCATGGCCTGTTCCTGTGATGGGGTTTGACCTTGGTCTCAAGTTTCTGCCGTGGTGTTCTTCATGATTTCCTGGGGCCTTTAGTTTGTTCTTACCAGGGCTGTCTGATCATTCCGCCCACCCCAGACCTTGCTATCCTGAGATAGGCTGGTGCCCAGAGTGACCAGTCAGTGGGGACTCATTCCGCTCTAAATGCTTGTTCCATTTAGCAGACAGTCTGAGTGGCGCATGAGAAACAACCAAGAAGGAAGAAGCCTTGGGATGACACTTAGCATTCTTCATTAAAAGTCATTCAGCTCTGGCTCCAGGCTCACATAACTGGAATAATGGAGGCAGTCCTGTGGTTATGCACACAGGTTGCAGTTCAACATCGTCTCCTCCCACAGTGCTTAAAAGTTTTATCTTCAAATGTGTGCAGTGATAACCTTGGCAAGAATTCAGGTCAATATGATTTTCTGAATTCTCATTTTTTTTTTCCTCAGGTTGTGTTCCAGACCCAGAGGTGCTTGACACCTGCCATAGCCTGACACTCTTGGCAACTGTCCTTCTGACTAGTGTCTTCCTGGCTCTGCCCTGACCTTGTTGTATCCACCCACGTTTCTGAGGTCTTTGGAATCAGCTAGGCAATGAGATAATCTGGGACAGTAAGTGTCTTGAAACCTGTCACTGTCACAAGAAGACACTTCCACTTATTTATTTGGAAAGAAGCATTCCGAGAAAACAAGAGTAGAGAGCTGGGTGTGGTGGTGCACACCTTTAGTCCCAGTGCTCGGGAGGCAGAGGCAGGAGAAGCTCTGAGTTCAAGGCCAGCCTGGTCTACAGAGAGAGTTCTGAGACAGCCAGGGCTACACAGAGAAACCCTGTCTCAAAAAACCAAAAGAGGAAGAATACGAGGAAGAGGAGGAAAAAATGGAATCACTTAGAGAGTATTAAGCACCAGAGAAAACTTTAAATAAGATAGAATAAGGGAATAAATGAAAAACTACCATGCCTGTAGATGTAAGAAATAGTGTTGTGATGGTGCTGGCATTTGAATGGTCTCTAGCATTAGGAGGAAAGCGATTGTATTAATTAAATCTAAACTTTCCATGGAAGATAACTGGGGATGTAGCTCAGTGGCAGAGCACAAGCTGGGTGGGTGGTGTAGGCTTACAATCCCAGCACCGAAGACAGGAGGCAGGAGGATCTCAAGTTCAGGTTAGTCTGGGCTCTAAAGGGAGGAGGCTCTAGATTTAATTCAGTTCTGAAGCGAGGAGACAGGGAGGGGTTGCATGAGTGGTAGCTAAGACAGCTATTATATATATATATATATATATATATATATATATATATATATATATATATATATATATAAGCAAAGGTGAAAACTATCATTCTGCCAGATATTAAGGAACACCATGATGCTGTTTCATGTTCTTGGAGCATCTAATGTAAAGTCATACCGATGGGCCGAAGGACTACACTCGTGAGTGGACATTTGGTCTGTGAAGAGGCAGGAAGAGAAATCATTAGTGGAAATGGGTTGTGTTAATGGTGTAGGGGAAAGTGGTTCTGAATGAAAACAAATACAAATGATTTAACAAACAATAAAAATTTAAAGGGAAATCTTTATGATATTGGTTATGGAGCTATCTCTTAAATAAGATACAAAAAGTTCAAACCAAGTTGGGTGTGGAGGTGTGTGGTCTGGAGGTAGGAAGATCTGGAGTTCCTAAACAACCTACTCTCGCAAAAACAGAAAAAAGTCCAGATCATAAGGAAAATAATTGTTTTCTGCACAATAAAAGACATCACAAAGTCAACCAGTAGCTGACATACGGAGAACATTTAAAAAATTATTACATATTTATTTATTTATTCATTTATTCATTCATTCATTCATTTATATTCATTCATTCATTCATTTATTCATCCATTCGTTTATTTATTTATTTACTGGTTTTTTGAGACAGGGTTTCTCTGTGTAGCCTTGCGCCTTTCCTGGAACTCTCTTTGTAGACCAGGCTGGCTTTGAACTCACAGAGATCCATCTGCCTCTGCCTCCTGAGTGCTGGGACTAAAGGCGTGCGCCACCACTGCCTGGCAATTTATTTATTTTCTATGTCTATGTGTGTGTGTGTGTGTGTGTGTGTGTGTGTGTGTGTGTGCATGTGTGCCATGGCATGGGTAAGTGTGTTTGTGTACATGTGTGCCATGGCATGAGTGAGTGTATGTGTGTGTATGTGTGTATGTGCCACGGTATGGGTGAGTATGTGTGTATGAATGCCATGGCATGAGTGTGTGTGTGTATGTGTGCCATGGCATGGGTGAGTGTGTGTGTCTGCCATGGCATGGTGAATGTGTGTGTGTGCATGTGTGCATGTGTGCCATGGCATGGATAAATGTGTTTGTGTGTGTGCGCGCATGTGTGCCATGGCATGAGTGTGTGTGTGTGCCACGGCATGGGTGAGTATGTGTGTATGAGTGCCATGGCATGAGTGTGTGTGTGTGTGTGTGTGTGTGTGTGTATGTGCCACGGCATGAGTCAGTGTGTGTGCACGTGTGTGCCATGGCATGGGTGTGGAAGTCAGAGTAGAACTCTCAGGAGCTGGTTCTTTCCTTTACCATGTGGTCCTGGGGACTCAACAAATGTCCATCAGTCTTGGCAACACGCGCTTTTACCCACTGCGCCATCTCTCTGGCTTATGATTTTCTGACATATTTTCAACAATAACTGAGGATTAAAATCTATGGGATATTATAAATTCAGCCATAAAGCATTGAGAAAAAAACTGACAAGACCTAATATACAAAAACAGGAAACTTATTTCCTAGAAACTCAAAGAATGGATAACTATATAAAGAAAAATGTAACTTATCAGAGAAAGAAAAATGAAAACAGAAATGACCTATAACCTAATACTCTTCAGATTGGAGAAAAAGACAGATGTCACAGTGATGCCTGAGATGTGGAGAGGTGAGAATCTAATGTCTTATAAATTTGTGTATTGATGAGCTACCTTAAAGTATTCAGTAAAACCAAATTAATTCTCATCCATTCCTTCTCATGTTGCGACACAACCCATTACTATATCATGAAATAACTAGTGTTTTGCAGTTAATGTGAAATTGAACTAAACAAAATGAGACACATTACAAGGTTCTTCTTGCAATAATGGAATAAGGATGATTATTTCATGAAAAAATTTACCTGTGTGTGTGTGTGTGTGTGTGTGTGTGTGTGTGTGTGTGTGTGTGTAGGTAGTCTTACCAGGTATTAATGTAAATATATTCCTTACTGAAGGTTGCAATACAAATTTTGAATAAAATATTTTGAAAATGACTGCTATCCTTGCCCTACCAACAGTTCCATTTCTATATAGAAACTCTAGCAAAATTAGTCTGTAGGGCTGAGTAGAGAGGCTTGTCTCAGACAAACAGAGAAACAAAGATACAGGTATCAAGATGTTCAACCTGCTGTTGTTTGTGATGGCAAAGTGAGGGCAACACATTACACCAGTCGGAAAATAACTTTCAATAGTGAAGAAAAAGTTACACAGCAGTTAAACTGAATACATTAGAGTTATGTAAATTAATATAGATCTTAAAAATGGTATTGCTCGAACAAAAAGCAATAGAGCAAAATATATAGTAATAGCGATAGCATATGTGGGCTTTAAAAATGCCTTTTTGTGGCCTGCAAGATGGGTTAGTGGTCAAGTGGTTGCTCTGTAAGTGTGAGGACCTGAGTTCGGTCCCCTGCACACACATGAGAAAAGCCCCGTGTGATGGCGTGTGCCTGCAATCCTGGCACTGGGGGTGGCAGAGAAAGGCTGATTCTGGAGTTCACTAGCCAGCCATCTCTAGCTGAAACAGGTAGCTCTAAGTGCTGGGAGGCCCGGTCTCAAACGTAGGGTGGAGAGCTGGCAAGATGGCTCCGGGGGTAAAAGCACTTGCTACCAAGCCTGACGATTCAAGTTTGATTCCTGGGACCTGCATGGTGGAAGGAGAGGACTGATCCCCACAACTTGTCCTCTGGTCCCTACATGTGTCACGGCATGATGTGCCTGCACTCTCTCAACTACATCATACACAGTGAATAAACAAATGTAAATTTTTCAAAACTTAAAAAATAAGGTGGACAGTGATCAAGGAAGACACTCAATGAGGACCTCTGGCCCCCACATGCACACATCAGCACTTACATGTTCTCTCTCTCTCTCTCTCTCTCACACACACACACATGCACACACTTACGTGCCTTTCAAAGTAATATTATATATTGTTTATGGATACACCTGTGTAAATAAAGGTTTTAGACCGGATTGTCTAAATTCACGAATTTAATAGATCAAGAGTGTGTGGGTGTCTCTCAGTAGTGGGGAATGAAAAGTAGCAAGTCATGGCATTACTGATAGAAAAAAAAAATAAGTCACAAAGCAACCTGCTAAATTTTGAGAGCAATCATGAGGAATAATGTCATCCGCTCCCAGAGAGAGGGAAGGTTGGTTCACATTAGCAAAGGAAATGCGTCATTACCTATGAAAACCCTTCAATCCAGTCATTGAGTTGGGCCCACAGTTGCTCTGCTGTGGTAAGACTATTTTTTAAAATGTTGTTGGGAGAGCAAAAGACTAGAAATAATCTAAGTATCCAACAGTAGTGGGTAACATGAAATTATTCAATAATTTAAAACAGTGACAGGGATGTGTACTTGCTGTGGGAAAAGGTAGATGGTGGGGGGAAAAAAAGCAAAACAAAACATGGGTCGTGAGACCCTAGTAGGATGCTGTCATTAAATGTGTCCATGGATGCTTGATGGACAAAAGGAAAAGAAAGGTTAGGTAACGGTGGTGGAGAAAATGTGACATTTCCAGCGATGTTCTCTGGGTCATGCGATGAAAACGACTTTCTATTTCCCAACTCAGCCATTCTCTTCATCAGATCACGGGGCTGAGCAGGAAGGGTAGCGGTGTTCAAGCCATCATCCTACGCATTGCACACTCCTCCTCCTTCACTCTGTGTGTCCCAGGCAAGGCTCCTAGTCTCAGTGCGATTTCTCCTCAGTGCTCAGCAGTGAATGTATTAGCCACCGCAGGCAACAGGCACGACAAAGGGGTAATGGGAATAACAGGCATGGGTTAATTGGGAGGATGTGGTGGTTTGAAAGAAAATGGCCCCCAGAGGGAGTGGCACTATTAGGAGGTGTGGCCTTGTTGGAGGAAGTGTGTCACTGTGGGGGCGGGCTTTGAGGTCTCTTTTACTCACTCAAGCTTTCCTCAGTGTGACTGTCAGTTGACTTCCTGATGCCTACAAGATGTAGGACTCTCAGCTATTCCTCCAGCACTATGTCTGTCTGCATACTGCCAGGCTCCCTGGCATAATGACACTGGACTGAACCTCTGAAACTGTAAGCGAGCAACCCCAATCAAATGTTTTCCTTATGAGAGTTGCTGTGGTCATAGTGTCTTCTCAAGCAATAGAAACCCTAACTAAAACAGAGGAGGAGAAAGGGTAATACAGGAGGAAAAAAGAGGAGAAATAAATAACACTAAGGATGTTTGAAAAAGCCACAGGGAGACATTGTTTTATAAACTTACCTAAAATGTATATAATGCATGCATTTGTGGGCATATATATGTACACAGACACGCACACACACACAAGCGTTATGCCACATGGAGTGATGGTGCTTCTCCCTACAGCCACGCGCAATCTAACAAAACCCCATGTCAAGCATGGAGACCTCTCCCGGAGTGGTAGGTTAGAGGAATGCAAGAGTCTCCCAAAACATTATGGGTGTTGCCATTGCTCTAGGCTGCCTTCTAGAACTTGAAAATAAGAGTCCATTGCAGAAGACATCACACACATTGGACACAGAACTGGAGAAATCGAGCTGAAATTGACCTGAAAATCTTTTTCTTGAGGAGTGGTTCTCACGGTTTTGGAAGGTGCTATGCAAACTGCCAAGGAAGGGGAGCAGCCGACAGTCCCACCCGGTGCTGCCTGGGCCACTGTGTAACTTGGGGAAGCAGACACAGACCTGGAAGGAGACCAAATAAGACATAATTATCTGTCAGAGCTGGGGGCCTCCAGCAACCATCTTACTCATTCCCTTCTAATACTTGTGAGGTCAAGGTCTGGAGAGAATGGTATCTTCAGGGTCAACCACAGCCTCACCGGGTATCTTGGTTTTGGGGAGTTCTTAAAGGGCAGGTTCAGAAAGATGCATTATGGGGTGAGGGGTATCAAAAGTTCTGGACCCTGGAAAAAAGGTCTGACCTCCTCCACCCAGCTGGGGCCTCTCCTGATGCAGCAGAAGAGCAATGGCTTGGGAAGTAACAGACGGAAGGTCTAGGGTCCTAGTCTACTTTCTCACTCCCAGAAGAGAAGTGACACATGTTCCCATCCGTAGAATAATCCCAGGATGTCAGCTCTACATGTGCTCCCAGTGCCATCAACTCTTTGTGACATTGCACTTTCCATTACGTAAGTCACAGATAGCAAGAACCTACCATGTACCTCGGCACTTCTACCTTAGTTATTCAGTCATTTCTGACACTGACATCTAGCTGTATGTGCACATGTGTGGTTGTGAGCTGTCCAAAATCTGTGCTGAGAAACAAACTCTGGTCCTCTCGAAGAGCAGTGCCTGCTCTCCACAGCTGAACCATCTCTCTAGCCCCACAGAAACATTCGTTATGTACTATCTTTGCACAAATGTGCAAGCATGTCTGTAGAAGGCAGAATAAGTTCCTGGAAGATCGCTGTGTTAAATAGTGAACTGCTCAGGTAAGTGGTGTGTAGATTTATGTATTTTGATAAATATTAATAAGTTAGTCTTCAAAGTTATTGGGTGAGTGTTTTGATTTCGCTGCTCTTAGTTATACAGCAATTTCTTCTTTCTCAGAATGAAAGAAAAAAAAAAGGAGCAGAGGATCTCTCAGTGGGGAGGGAGGAGCACAAGAGAGTCCAGACAAGAGCTAGCCATCCATGAGTGCTGCTCTCGGCCTTGGTCAGAGAAGTTTCTGCTTGCAGAGGGCAGCCGTTAATGCTCACAAAATACAGAGATTAAATGACATTGAGTACTGAGCCCTACATGGGACATCTCTTTCAGTCCCTCCAAAGCTCGCGGAGAGTGTGGAAGAGAGGGCGGAAAGAGTGAAGCAGCCGAGGACAGGGAGGGGGGCTCTGAAATGCTGTCAACTGTACATGGCGTGGCCTTTGCACTCATGGACTCACAGCAGCAGTGGCCAGCTGCGCAAGGCCTGAGCAAGACTGGGCCCATCAACTGTCCATCATGGAGGGTGGAGGGGCTCGGGAGGCCCAGACCCGCGAACTGAGAAACTATTGGCAGTGAATGGTTGCTGGAGAAGGGGGAATCATTTTCTTCAGTGATGTAGCCACTGGTAAGTTGTCTATGCTCCATCAACACCCAACCCATGCTCAGGTAAGCAATCTTAACCAAACACAGAGGATCACGAAACAGCAGAAACAAGACATGAAAGTTGGCGTTCACTGGGAAGAAGGTTAGTTCTGCAGGGGAGGAGGAGGGTGACAGAGGGCATGGGGATGAAATGACCCGAATACATTTCGTACATGCATGGAATTGTCAACCAATAGATGTTTTTTTAAAAACGTGCCTCACTTTTCTTTATTTTAAATGAACACAGGCATGTCATTAACTGTAATGATAATCAACCTTTCTAGACCTTTCTTCATTTCCCAGAGTAAGCAAGAACATTCAAAATTTCTTTTCTTTTTTCGAGACAGGATCTCACTCTGTCGACCGGGCTGGCCAGGCTCTGCCTCCCAAGTGCTGGATTAGGTGTGTGCCACCACCCCCAGCTTCCATTTTTTTTTCTTTATGCTTGAGAATTTCATTCATGTGTTCAATGAAATATGATCCCCTGTCTCACAAACTCACAGCAGTGAGGGTTATCTTCCCAGTACCTGTACAAGATCAATCCGGTTGAAATTCTGCACAGATGAGGTAGATGATTCATAGGCCCCATCCCTCACTGAAGAGAGACTTGGGGGGAGGGTGTACCTCAGGCTGGTTTTCAAACTCATGCTTCTACTGCCTCAGCTTCTTGAGTGCTAGGATGACAGGTGTGTACCACCACACCTGGTCGCCAAGGCCTTTTAATATTGTTTTGTAAGAGCTGTTTCTATATTAAGAGAATTCAACTTTTTGAGCCACCTCGTGTGGTGATCAGCTCATTCATTATTCCTCCTTATTTCCCTGTCCCCACATTTCCGTGTTTCCTTATGACTTTTCCTAGGTTGCAAATTTTCTTTTCCAAATTTTTCCATTATTCTTAAAACTTTTATATTTATGAACTCAGTTAGTCTTGACACCACAGAATGAGGTCTATGGACATATTGTTCACACAAGGAAACTAAGATTCAGATGAAATGTGACTGAACATAGCCTAAAGGCACACAGGAGTGCACAAAAGGACAGAATCCTCCCCTCTCTGGGCCTAGGCCTTTCCTGCACTTTGCGAGTCTGTGTGGCGTAGTTTTGAGGGTGTATGTATGTGTGCGAATGTATGTTTGAGCACATGTGTGCTTCAGTGTGTGTGTCAGTTGAAGATAGCCTGAGCACAGTGGCCATCCTTTTTTTGGGGGGGAGGGGGGTTACCAAGTGGAGCTTTGCCTTGCGCATCAGAACCACCAAGTTTGCAGTGAAGTCTGACTCCGTCAAATACAGTGATGAGTCCAGCATTGGAGACCAGAAGCATCTGTGTCCTTGCCTGTGGTTTCTCAGGATGCTGGAGAACAGAGACCGGAAGTGTTAGGAAGGAGGCAGCTGGAGGCTGTGGATGGAGTCCTGCAGTAGAATGGGCCTGGCTTTGTCCATACTCTGCCTGACTGTCTAAATGATTCTAAATGGTCCTTGCCAGTCTGGAGTGCTGTGAGTCTTTCTTTGTTCCATTAACCAGCTCCCAAACCATGACATGAAGACTTATTATTAATTATGAAACCTTGGCCGATAGCTTAGGCTTGTTTCTAACTAGCTCTTGTAATTTAAATTAACATATTTCTATTAATTTACTTTCTGCCTCATGGCTTTATTACATCATCTCTGTAGTACCTATCCTGCTCACTCTGCATCTCATGACGTCTGTGCCTTCTTCTTCCCAGCATCCTCTCTGCCCAGAAATCCTGCCTAGCTATTGGCCATTCCTGTTTTTATTAAACCAATCATAGTGACACATCTTCACAGTGTACAAAAAGATTATTGCACTACACTGAGGCTTTGGAGAATCCTCTAGGCTGCTGTGTGGCTGCGTAGCTCTTGATGCATTTGAAAGTGCAGGTGCATCTGGAATCTCCTCAAAGAGGTAGTTATCCAAGGTCACACTGAGGGTGGTGACCTGACCAACTTCTAGCTCAGAGGTGGCATTTAGTGAACTGCTGAAGATTTGCTAAAATGTCCTAACCACAATGACGTAGTAACAATGGTTAGTATAGGGGCTGGGGAGATAATTTAGCTGGTAAAGCATAATCATGAGGACCTGAGTTCTGATCCCAAGCACCCACATGAAGGGACAGATACAACAGCCTGGCTGCAACCTCAGTACTGGGTGTAGGGTGGAGACAGGCAGATCCTTGAAACTCATTGTCAGCTATCCTAGTCAAATATATAAGTCAAATTCAAGGCGAAACTGTCTCAAAAACTAAGATGGAGAGTGATTCAAGAAGATGCTGGACATCAGCCTCTGACCTCCACGTGTGCACATACCAACAGAAACATACACAAACACACCAAAAACATAAACACAGTGAGCACTTACAGGGAGCATACAGCACACTAAGTGTTTCATATGTATTGTCATGTACCCCAGCCCTATCAAATAGCTCTGCCTTTGTTACCCTCATTTTATGTTATTTTATTTTGTGTGTATGAGTGTTTTTATTGTATGTAGGTCTGTACACTACACATGTGCCTCGTGCCTTTGGAGGTCAGAAGAGGGCATCAGATCCCTTAGAACTGGAGGTAAGGGAGATTGTGAACCACTATGTGGGTGTTGGGAATTGAACTGGGTCCTCTGGAGCAAGTGCTCTTAATTGCTAAGCCATTGAGGCACTGAGTTTAGTAATTTACCTGAGAGATAACTACAAAGTAACTAACTGACAGTGTAGTTGGATGGATGGATGATGCATGGATGGATGGATGAAAAAAATAAACTAGCAGATAAGTAGTTAGAATTTGAGTTTATAAAAGTCCTTAGTATCTGCCTTCTAAATATCTTTAAGTTATATTTTAGACATCTTGAAGGCAGATATTTACCCAAGAAAATACAAGTATTCCCTCTCCAGCTATCAGTCTCCATGGTCAAGGTCACATACAACAGCATTCATACATAGTTTAGGATACACTTACATCAACCAGGATGCAGAGAGACAAGAACAGAAATCTTACACTGTACATAAATATAGCCAACCCAGTCAGTTACACCCACACAGACACTGATACACTTAGAGACAGGCAGACATCGAAAAGGACACGCCATCAGGAGACACTCAAGGAGACACAGAACCACACAAAGACCAGGATTTGTAGATGTGCCCTCAGATCCCCCTTCTCTCTCTCTCTCTCTCTCTCTCTCTCTCTCTCTCTCTCTCTCTCTCTCTCTCTCTCTCTCTCTCTCACACACACACACACACACACACACACAAGTACGTACAAGTACCAGGGTGTACATTGCATTTAAAGCCAGACCAGACAGGCTTAGCACAAGGGTACAAACCTTGCAAGGACATAGTCAGAGACAAGGTCATTGCTGCACAGATGAGGACATAGGTTTGCACACATAAGCAGAGATCACACACACACACACACACACACACACACACACACACACACGCACGCACACACACCTCTACCCCAGCAGGCAGAGCAGAGACAAAGTCCGTCTTGTTCGTGCTGACCTAGCTAGCTGCACACAGACCCACGCTGGGCTTAGCTGCCTTGCAGGCCCCTCTCGTTTTTCTCCAGCCATTTACTAGATTTTGTGAATCATGTAGAATAGAAGGGCTTCTTCCCTCAGCTTAGGGCAAAGGGGCATGAAGAAGAGGGACTCCACCCACATGTCCTTTTTGTCTCTGCCCATTCAGAAATTCGGCCATGTCTTCATCCCTTACCTAATTTAATACACCACCTATTTCTGTTTATACAGTCTCCTGGCCTGGGCCCTTGTTGTCTCCCATACAAGTCTTGACTACATCCTTCCATATGGCCCCCATGTCACCTGTCAGAGGGACATTCTGTCTCATCTGTCCGCCTTTGTTGAGAAAGCAGAAAACAGCCAGTGGCATTTGAGTTCAAACCAAGACTTAGGAGGCCAGCCTGGTCTACAGAGCGAGATCCAGGACAGCCAGGAGCTACACAGAGAAACCCTGTCTCAAACAAACAAACAAACAAACAAACAAACAAACAAACAAACAAACCAAAAACAAAAACAGCAAAAAACCCAAGATTTATCTGCTAAGAAGAGGGGAAGGGGTGCCTTCTGCATTCACTCCAATTCAGAGCAGCCCTAGGATCATTTTAAAATGGAGCAGGGCTGAAGAGATACTCAGTGGTTAAGAGTACTTGTTGCTCTACCAGAGGACCTGGGTTCAGTTCCCAGCGCCCACATGGCAGCTCACAACTGCCTATAACTCCAGTTGCAGGGTATTAAATACCCTCTTCTAATCTCTGTGGGCACCATGCATGCACATGGTTCACAGACACACTTGCAAGTGGAACACCCATGCACACAAAAAAACTGTAAAGCTGAGGCCACTGACTCTGTTTTCTTTATTTTTGGGGTCCCAAACAGTGGCAGACTACTAGTAGGTAACACCCCCAGATTGAATATCACTTCTCCAGGGCAGGCTTCTTGAACCCTTGTCAAACTTATAGTCTGCCCAGCCCCTAGTTCCCACAATACTATAAAATAGAGATGTGCTATATACCTTTCATCACAGTTGTGATTAAATGCATCACAATCAAACTATTACATAATGTCAGTAATCATTGGCGTACTGTAAACCCCACAAAGGCAGAGGCCAGGCCCGTTTTATCACCCCTGTATTATGAGCTCTTCATTCTGACTCATATGAATTAGTAACTCAGAACTTCCATTCAGTGAACACTTAGTAAATGTCATGTCTACTCTATACAACTGATTTCGCTCTGGTGTGTGTGTGTGTGTGTGTGTGTGTGTGTGTGTGTGTCTGTGTGTACATCTGTGTGCACACCTGTATGTGTGTGCTGATGCATGTGGATGTGGAGGCCAGAGATTGACCTTGGCTGTCTTCTCCAGTCATTCTCCACCTTAGTTTTTGAGACAGGTTCTGTCGATGAACCTGGAGCTCTCCAATCTGCCAACCTGACTGGTCAGTGAGCCCCTGAAATCCTCTTGTCTTCGCCGCTCCAGTACCAAGATTATAGGCACATGTCCGGGGATCTGTACCCAGGTCCTCATGCTTGGACGGCGAGCACTTTACCAACCCAGTGGAGCCGTCCCCAGACTCCTTTCTTTATTTCTTAATGGAGAATTCCCAAAGGACTTACCCGAGACTACATATGCAAAGTAAGGAGGGGCACTCAAGTTCACCAGACAATGCTTCTTCAGCTCCATTCCACCTGCCGGGCCTGTGGCATTCTGCATTTTACTGGTCTCAAAGTGGAAGCTTGCCTGTGGTTTCCCATAGTGCTTTTCTTCTGGATCCACACCTGCTAGTCCCCATCCACAATCTCAAGACTCCCCTCACTCTCAGACTTGTTCCTCAAACCTCACTCACACTCAGGTCCAAGAGGCCAGTCAATGAGATTTCCCATGGGGAAATGCCATATTTATAAGGGATCAAAGATTTAGGCTTTTAAGCCCAAACCCTATTCCTGGAATATTAGTCATGAGCTAACCCTGAAAGGAGAAATGACACCAAAGACTGACTAGCTTTCTTTTCTTTCAAAAACAAAAACAAACAAACAAACAACCCCATTGGAGCCACATATAATGGCGCACACCTTTAATCCTGGTATTTGAGAGGCAGAGGCAGGTGGATCTCTATGAGTTCAAGGTCAGCCTGGTCTACAGAGCGAGTCCCAGGACAGCCAGAGCTACACAGCGAGACATTGCCTCAAAAACACAAAATAAAGATCAATTTGTGCACACGGTTGGGGGAGGGGTGTGTGCATCTTGAACTTGTTCTTAGAAACCAAGGATAGTGGCTCTTTCCTTTTACCAGGTGGGTCTCAGGGGTCAAACCCAGATGGTCAGGAGTGGTGGCAGTCACCTTTGCACTCTGAGCCGTCTCCATGCCCCCAGACCAGGTCCTTCAGAGCTGCCTTTCTTCCTCCCCACAGTCAGCTTCATCTGCGCACCTCACCAGAAGCCCCCAGACTCTTGCCAGCTGACTGGGTAACCTGGATCATGATGAACCAGCACAGGTCCAAGACAAAAGGTCTGCTTTTCAACAGCTCTGCCCACATGTGCTGTATGACACTTTCTGAGGCTCAGTTTCCCTCTCCCCAGGATGAGCCATTTGGTGGTATTTCCGGTCCCCATTGCTCAGTGTGGTTGGCTCTGACAGGTGGAGCTGTGTGGACCTTGGAGTATAAGCTCACACTTACAGAGCGCATGCTGTATCTAGTGTTTTCAGAGCTCCAGGCTGAGGAACTCACTTAATGGTGATACCCACTTTGTGAGGCACTGTCCCTGTTACGGTTGGAGAGACCAAAGCCCAGATGGGTTAATTCACTTGCTCAAAGTCACTGTTCCACTGTGGCATAAATATGATCTCTAGACAGACATTTGCTCAGTGGGGCAGCAAATACTCGGTGTCTCTCACTTGGTTGCCAGCAGGTGTCAGCTGTGGCCCCATCAAGCTCCATCCAGGATGGGCCTCAGGATGGCTTTCTCACACGGCCAGTGGTCCAGGCTGTCTGATAGCTGGCAGCTCCTTGGGGCTTTCTTATGACATCTAGCACGGAGTCCTCACATAGCTAGGCATCTCGGGCAGAGGCTGGCTTCTCCCAAGGTGTGGAGCCTGCACAAGCCAGGAAGAAGCAGCAAGACCTTATTGACCTACCTGCAGAAGTTCTATGTGCTGTACACCCCCTCCTCACCCCCTGCCCCCCCTTGTTCTACTGGTGACAACATAGCCACTGAGCTTCATCTGGATATAAAGGGAGGGGCTTAGACAAACATTGTATACACGCTTTCAAGAGTGGCACAGAGGTCCTGCTGATTAGTGGCGAGGCTGGAATTTGACCCTCCAAAGGTTAGCTCAGGGTCTGTCTACATGCTTAATTTTCATGCACAGCCTGCTTTCAATATTTAGGCTTGGACATCGCTCTTGAGTCTCTGAGATGTCTTCCCTGGTTCCAGGCCAAGTTCTGTGACCTCCCACAGCCCCCTCACATGGGCTTCCCTGAATTAATTTGCCCTGGTGTTAGGAGGCCGACAGAGCACGGGAAAAGACAGACAGTGGAGTCGGGCTGGCCCAGGCTTCAGTCTCATTCCTTTCCTGTGACCTTGGGGACATCAGGTCCCCTCTATAAGTCTCAGTTCTTTGTAAAAGATGGGGACAGAAGTGCTAAGGACACCCCCCTTCATAAGCTGGTATGAGGGTTCATTCATCCAACCTACAATTAATTAAAGGAGATCCACTTTTTGCCAGGTACCCTACTAGTCTCTGGGGTGGGTAGATAGAAAGAATGAGAAAATAAGAAAAACGTCCATCCTCCACAGACATGATGGATCAGATGGCTACTAGAGGTACACAGGGGGGAAAAAGGGTAGAGAGAATTTGTCATCTCAGAGAGGTGGCCATGAGGGGAGCCTTTACTGCAGAAGTGATATTTGAATGAATGTCCATGAGAGCAAGCCCTGTGGCTTCCCAGAGAGTGTTTCTGGCAGAGGGAAGAGAAATTCCACTGGGTTTTAAGCCAAGTGAGCCGCAGGGATGTGTGGGGGATGAGGACAGAGAGGTGGCAGAGCACACAAAGTTAGGACCTCGTAGACTCTGGATGAGATGAGAACCATGGAGAAGTAGTCTAGGTATACTTTGGGTGTAGAGGACCAGAGTCACTGATGAAGACAGGCAGAGAGAGAGAGAGAGAGAGAGAGAGAGAGAGAGAGAGAGAGAGAGAGAGAGAGAGAGAGAGCTCTAAGATGTATGCTGTCTGAATGCCTAGAAAGAGTGAAGCTCCCATTTACCAGGGCAGAGTGGCTGTATACCGAACACTCTGACTTTTCTATTGTTCTCAAGGTCAGAGTATGATTCCTGGAAAGGGGACAAGGCTTCAGGAGTGCCTTCTTTGTGCCAAGTACTCAGCAAGGTGACAGAATTGGAAGGCTAGTCCAGGGGTCCCCACCTTTTATAATTCCCTTCTGTTTGACTGTGTGTGGAACTAGGAAAAGGCATCACTGCCATGATCAGGTCGTAAGGCAATATAAAGGATGAAGGAGGACTAACTATCCTTTGGGGATAACCCAGGGGGGAGTTAGAAAGAGCAAAGGATGAGAAGGGGTTGGCATTCCTGTGGTGGTTTTGAAGATGGAGAGCCCATGGAGAGGGCCATTTGTAGATGCTGAGCTGCCAGCCGACATGGCCTTCAGTCCTACAGCCCCAAAGAAACTGAATCCTGCTGGTACCCCGAATAATCATGGAATGAGATTCTTCTCCAGAGCCTTCAGTAACAGCCGGCCACACCTGGCTAATACTTGGCAAGGCTCTAAATAGAGAACCCAGCTGAGCTGCCCAGACTTCCCATCTAGACAGATTGTACATTGATAAAGAGCTGTTGCTTCCACTTGGTTGACTACGAAGCAACAGAAAACAGATACAACCATACAGAATAGAGGGTTCCTGTCGCCGTCACATGGATGAGGAAATAGGTCAGTGAGATGGAGAGGCTTGCCCCTAGGCCTCTTGGAATGAAGGGACCAAGCTGTCTTTCTGAGGTCACCTCAGATGGTTGCTTCAGGGAGAGGGATGGGAGCAGCTGGAAAGGGGAGCCACTTCTGCTGGTAGAGGGAACTTCTGGTCATTCAGGTAGAGAGAACAGCCAGGGGTCACTGATGAGCTTGTCTGTCTATACCCAGGCTCTGGGTATCTGAGTCTGTGGGTGTGATTCCAAGGACTGTGGTCATCAAGATATGTCTGAGAGTGTGTGCTAGTGTGAGCCTGCAGCAAGGTCTCAGGATCTTGAGTCTGAGGGTGTCTGCATCAGACTGAATCCATCCCTGTGGGTGACTCAGTCTGTATGGCTGTGTCTGTAGGTATGAATGTTCTGAGGGTGACTGTCCCAGGTTTTGACATATAGGTCATCTCAGGAGGAGGAGTGCTAAGTGTCTGAGGTGGTCTGGGACGATGTTCTCTGTGTGGGAGACTTCCAGGGTGTCTGCACACTTCAAGTGTGGGTGCATGAGGAGGTGTGTGTCTATCTAAACTTCTGTGGGGTTTGTGGGATTTGAGGGTCTCCGCTGTGTGGGAGGACATGTCCTGCCTGTTGTTCCCTGTAACTCTGCAGGTCTCTGTGTACCCTCTGAACTTGCCAGTTGGTGTATCTGCCACTACGTCTCTAGGAGTCTCTGTGTGTCTATAGATTGTCTGTTCAGGTGCCTATGAGGGTATGTCTGTCCGGGTGTCCCTCCGCTCCCCCAGAGTGTATGAGGGCCTAAGATCTCTCTTGCTGAGTAAATACATCCTTGTGGGTGCTTGTGTATCTGAGGGTCTCCTTGTGAGCTGGAGTCCTAGGGGGATCGGGCGGGATTTTTGGATTTCTTGGACTGTGTCCCTCTGTTCACATCTGGGTCTCTGGGTGAGGCCTGCTTGAATCGGGGTGACTGGCCACCTGCCTCTGGAGTGAGTCTGAGGACTCACAGTCACCGGTCAGAGAGGCCACTGGGGGTTCAACTGCATCAGCCGGGCGCAGACAGCCTTGCGGCGGGCTCCTGCACCTGCCCGGCTAGCAGCGGCGGCGCAGCCCGCACCCTCGCGGCTCCCACGCCCCGCCCGCGGCGCCCTTCCCCCGGGCCGCGGCGATTGGCTGCGGCGCCCGGCTCCGGCCCGCCCCTCGCGGCAAGCAGGCTGGGGGCGCCGCGGGCCAGAGCGCGCTGCGCCGCCACCGCCGCCGCCACCACCGCCGCCACCGCCACCGCCACCGCCGCGAGCACCGCGCGTCTCCGGCTCCACGCGCCGCCAGCGTCCGGCCCTCTGCGCCCCGTCGCCAGCCCAGCCGCCAGCCCGCGGAGCCCCGGGCCGCCGCCACCACGCCGCGCGCCGTACTCCGCGTCAAGAATGGGGCGGCCAAGCTGCCCAAGCCGCCCGCCGCCGCCGCGGCCGAGGCTCCTGGCGCGGGCGCGGGCATGGAGCGCTCGCAGAGCCGCCTCAGCCTGTCCGCCTCCTTCGAGGCGCTCGCCATCTACTTCCCGTGCATGAACTCCTTCGACGATGAGGACGCAGGTGAGCGCGCTTCGGGCTGCCCACCCTGGGAGGCTGTCCCGGGATACGGATGCCAGGGACCCTCGGGGACCCGGGGCGCCGGGGAGAAGCGGCCACTGTCTCCACTGCACTCCCGGTCCCGCCGGGATAAACATCCAGGGCCCCCTTCCACTCCCTGGGGACCCCAGGGGTCTAGGATAAGCTCTGGTCCTGCCCCTCTGCCCCAGGGACCCCTTGATCATCTGCACTCATCCTTCTCGCGCAGGTGGGCCCTTGGGTGGCCTGGACTCAACTCTCCCTATTTTTGTGTACCTGCCCTACAGGACTCCCCTGCGACCCCCGTCTTGTTTCTGGACACGACTTGCCCCCACCTAAGTCTGGTATATGGCCCCTAGTCAGATCTTAGGGTTTAGGCCGCCTCACCCCTTGGCTTCCGACGTGCCTCCCAGAGGTTGGAGGTTGTGCGCAGTCCTTACCTCTCTGAGGTCTTTGTCTTAGCGGCATCCGGAGGCTCCCTGCCCAAGACCCCTGTTCAGAGGCCAAAGCCCTGAGTGCCCCTATTTTTCCTCGTTCCCTTCCCCCACAGGCTGAGGCTCCCGACTCTAATCAGATTGGGGCGGGCCGCGCAGAACTGGCCGGTGTCTGCTGGCCTTTCCTCTTTCCTCCCCTGGGAGGTGTAAGACAGTGTAAGCGCTAACTACACCAGCGCACCCTCCAGTGTGTGCCCCTGACTCAGGTGCTCTTGTCCCTGGGGTGGCCTTTCTGGATGGGCTGAACCCAGCTGCCAAACCGTAGCTCAGACCTTCTGCTTCTAGGCCTGCAAAAAAACCAAAAACCAAAACCAAAACCAAATCAAACCCCAAATCCCAAATGATAGCCAGAGCCCAGGGGTGGGGAGGGAACCCTGGATCCTGGGACCAGGCAGAGGGTACAGAGAGCTGTGAGTTTGGTTTTGGGGTAAAGAAGGGAATCCAACAACAGGTGCGGTACCTAGAAGATTTGGAGGAGAGGTCCTCCAAAGAGTGCAGGATGAGGAGCTGGCTTCAGATCCCAGTCTTTATTCCTTTATTCCATAAGCTGTGACCTTGGGCGAGTCATGCCCTCCGGAGCCTCAGTCTCCTCATCTGTGAAATGCGGATGACGCTGCCTCAGATACAAGGCTCCGTGTGGTGGGAGGCTGGAGTGAAATGGTTTTTGAACTGATAATTTGAGAGTATTTGAAGTCAATGAGGGGCGGGGGAGAGGAGTGTGTATGTGTGTAGGAACAAGTGGGTTCAATACTGATTAAAATACAAATTAGCACTCCGAGGGAAAAAAAAAAAAGCATATAAGCATTACCCCAAAATTTTACTGCACAGCTTAAGGAATTCAAGAGCTCAGGTTTCAACTCCCTGCCGGCTGGATCTTTCTGCCTAGGTTCTATTATATGAGGTGGGTAATGGGTGCTCAAGTACCAGTGACAGATGAGCAAAGGAAAATTCCCCAGGGTCTGTGGGTGGTGAGTGAATGGTAATAGTTGAGGCCAACACCTGATAGAATGTTCTGTTGCCCTGGGGGCAGGAGCTGGAGGTGAAGATGGTTGTTGTACAGACCATGTACTCACCATCTGACACATCGAATACCCGAGGCCCAGGAGCTCAGCTTCTCTCCTCGGATAGCTGAGGAGTGTGGTATTATTATCCTAGACAAGACCAGGTGAGGTGGAACTGGGGAGAGGTCCCTAATGTAGTGGCCTCTACTGCAGCTAACTGAGAGAAGAAACGAGCTGTAGAGATGAGCAGGGTGGAGGGTGGGAATTCTTGGGGCATCTGTGGAGAGAGCAAGTTTCCAGCCCTGAATTGATGTCAGGTTGCTCTCCTAAAGTTGGACAGACCACTTACTTGTGTCTCATGAGTCAAACTGGGCAGAAGCACAGGTGTGTAGGAACATCAGAGGCAGGCACAGTTTGGCTTTTCTCCAAAGTCATGCTGCATGTTGTGGGTCAGGCACCTTGGCTCTTATTGCAAGGTCCATTCTAGTTTCACTCGAGTCAAAGACAGCTTCGTTGAGAATATTAACAGTATTTCTCACCACCAGTCTAATTGTCCCCACCTCCTAAGTGAGTTTCTTTAAATTCTTGTATTTTACTTGTAAAAGACCTTCTTTGGCCCTCCTAGGCCCCAAATACATGGGGTGGGGGTTGTGTATTTGTGAGAATGTGTGTGAATGGCTGAAGCGCTGGTGTGGTGTGTGTGTGTGTGTGTGTGTGTGTGTGTGTGTGTGTGTGTTTGTATAACCCAAGGTCATCTGGTGTCTCATGCACAAAGCTGAGAGCAGAACCAGGTTTCCGGCTCTCTTCAGAACACCAGTAGCTTCTTTTTCTGGAGGAGGATTTTTAAAAAGCCAGATCTCACAGTGCAGAAAATGGTTCCCAGGTGAGGAGGCCTTGGGGTGTGGTTGGCAGCCCGGGGCTCTGTTTGGGCATCTCAGGCTCCCCACCTGCTCAGCCCTAAGGCTGTCTCCAGCTTGGAGGAGGAGGAGAAAGTCTACTTTCACACCTGGAAGAATAATGATGGGCTGGTGAGAGTTGGAAGTAAGAACCGTTGTCCTGATGCTTAATTTCTCTTGATTTTCTCATTCATTCATTTTCTCCCAAAAGAAGAAAATTGGGTTTATTTCCTTTAAAACAGCACTGAACGGAACTGTTTCTAAAGGCAGTTGGAATAGGTTCTGGGGTCCTGGACAGGGATTGGCTTAACCCGAGGAGGCCAACCCAGACTTGGCTCGTCCTGACTTCCTCTCCTCTCCCGCTGGCCCCCTTTACTGCCTCTCTGTCCTTGGTGGTTTCATTTCTGAAGTGTGTCCCTGACAGGCTTCAGGCTCAGCTGAGAGCCTCCCCTTTGTTACTGTTCCCAACCCATGTCGATACATCATTCTCCATCTATTAGATTAGGCCAGAGGCATCTTCAAGGCTCTCATGCTTCTCCAGCTAGCTTCCTGAGTCATAGGCTGAGGATGAGACTTTTCGTTAGCTTTAAGTGGGGCAGAGCACCTCCCTGCTTTGGACTTAGGAGTGTGGGCAAGTAGGGTAGGGAGAAGCTGCCCTCTCTTCCCATGTCTTTCTAGCACCCTTGAGCCTAAGAAGAGGATCACTGCTGCCTGCTACAATGCCCATCAAGAGGAATCTGCCCTCATTCGTTCTGGATGCATCTCTGATGATGATGCTGTCTTGCCTTGTTCCCAAGGACGCTGGGGCTTTAGAGAGGCAGGCACTCAGGGACAGTGGGTATTTCTACCCATGTCTTACTGGCCATGGGTTTGCAACTAGGGTGGGAAGGACCTAGACATGTGACCCTGTCTCCTCACCTACACAAGGAAGAAAATAATAGTGCTCCCAGTAGACTCCTTTGGGTCAATGTTTTAAAAATTATTACCATATGCTACATATCTTTCTAGGCATTTAAGATGCATTATTTTAATCTTTCCTCATAACATCCCCATAAAATTAATATCCTGTATAACATCCCCATTTTCATATAAGAAAACTGAGGCCTAGGCAGAGTAATTCATTCAAGGTCATTTAGCCAGGAAGTGAGGGAGTTAGGGATTAAATCTGGGAGAACGGATTCAAGCATACTTGCTTTTAATTACGCTGCTTGCTATGGAGTGGTACCTGGCATGAAGTGGGTCTCAGTATCTGTTAGCTCTGGTCTGCCTCATTGACAAGTGAGAGTTGTCTCTGAGCATGGCCATAAAGAAGACCTCTGTGCATTTGGGCAAAGAAAATCCCGATTTTCAAAATTTTAGCTGTCATCATTTTAACAGATTAATTTTATCGCATTGTAGTTTACGAAGGTAAAACTACTGGGCCAGCTTTTTTTGAAGTACCTAAAAGGTGGGTATTTCAGGGGGCTTGCAAGCCAAATGAAAGTGAAAAGCATTCCGGCTTATCGTTTCCCTCCTCTTTCTAATGAGTTTATTTGTAGCACATCCACAGGCTGGTCCCTTAGGGTATAGTTGGGGATCTGAGGTATATCCCCCTTTGTAGTAGATACCAAAAGAAGTTGTTACATCAGGGTCTGGACCTGAGGCTAGTGTTCCTGAGCCTGACCAAATAATTTGGTGTCTAGTTCTCCCCCGCCCGCCCAGGAGAAGGGCGGAGAAGCTGGAGGAGCCAGCTCTGATTTGCCCATAGGATGGATGCTTCGATCCAGCTCAGGGAGGAAGTTACCATGGCAACACCAGCCGGCTACCAGTCCCTCTCCTAGCAGTTAAGGCCACATCTCTGGGCTGGAAAGCCCTCCATGGCACCTCCCTCTTCCGCTCAGACCAAATGTTTTCGAGGGGAGCGTGTGGTGGGTGGGACCCACAAACTATTACCACAGCCCTCATCCCCACCCCCGGTTTTGAACAGAGGGGAAATGGAGGTGGTTGTCTGAGTTACTTGGAGGCTGTGAAGCTACCCATTTCCTGCCAGACAGATCTTGGCAGCGGGAATCAGGGTTCCAGTTCCTGCCAGCACCCCCAGGCACCTGGAATGACCACACTGAAATCTCACCCTCCCTCCCAAATGTACAGGATTTAGCGGAGTTTTCGTTCCCAGGCCAAGAGCTAACTTTTGTCCTTGAAATTTGACCCAAGCTTCATCTGGGAAACAAAATGTCCTGCTGCCCCTGCTCCTTCCCCTAGAAATGGTGGGAACAGAGTGAGTCTTTCAGCTCCAGGAGGGGGGCTGGGCTGTGTGCATGATTCAGGGAGCTCTAGTATATCGTATCTTCAGGAGGGGGGCACCTTAAAGCGTGCGTTTAGGCTCTGGAGCCTCCTCTCTCTCTCACCCCACCGGATGCCACATTCTGGGTCCCTTTCCTTTTCTGCCCTCTGTTACCCACACCCCAGTTTACCACCTGGAACTGTAATCTCCTTGTTTGTTTTTGAGGAAGGGTCTAACCATTCACTGTGTAGCCCAGGCTTTCCTCAAACATGTGGTCCTCCTGCCTCAGCTTCCTGAGCGCTTGGGTTACGGGTCTGCATCACCACACCCGGCTCTGTCATGTCCTGTAACATTGGGAGCTGGGCAGAATTCTTCTAGATTTGGAAAACTCAAGCCAAGTGCCTCTACAGTTGAAGGTGAGCAGTAAGGTGAGCATGCAGATCAAGACACTCAAGTCAAATTATCCTGAAGGAATCATCTCAGGAAAGCCAGGTGCAAGGACACACACAGACAGACAGACGACAGAGACACGCCCACAGCCGTGTACATGCCTTAGGACTGCTTCTAGGGTTTTCTCTGACCCCCAGAGCTCTTTTCTTCAGTTTCTTCCTTGGGTATTTCACCTTTCTCCTCATCCAGCTCCAACTTCCTTGGTTTGCAGCTACACCCCCTTACACACACACACACACACACACACACACACACACACACACACACACACTCTACTAGGGGAAGGGGAAGGAAAGATCCATCTGCCTTGGTTCCCTTTGGGGGATGAGGCCCCCCTCTCTCTCCTTGCCACTCTCTAGTGCTCAGGTTGGAGGCTGAGTTGGGGGGCAGTTGGACTGTGGAAGAAAGTGGAACTGGAAGGCCGCACCCCCACCCCACCCAGCTGCTCTTCTGTCTCTAGCAGTTCTTCTACCCAACAGCAGCCATTGCCAGTGTAGCTTTTAAAAACTATCAGGAAAGAACCCCTTCCAATCTCTGCGCCATTCACTGTCTTTTTATGAAAAGATCCTAGAGCTTGAATTTGATTCCACGGCCTGGAGCCTCAAGCAATCTTCCTAAATTCAGGGTTGGGGGAGGGATAATGATCTTGGTTAGAGCATCTCTCAGGGTGGTAAAAACAAACAAACAAACAAACAAATAAAATGACTGGAGGGCTTCCTTGGTGGTGTCCGCTGCCTTCCATGATCTCATGGATTTCTGTATCAACAGCGGTGCTGGCTCCTGCTTCAGATATGCCCATTTTACAGATGTGGAATCCTAGTCAGCTGGAGCCATCCATGGGTGGTGATCTCAGCCCAACTGTGCTTGCCTGGAGGCTACCTTCCAGCTCTGAAGATGAGTTCCCTTGTGGGAAGGGGCTGTCACAATAGCAAATGACGAGGCCTGGGGCCTGTTTGGCTTATATAAGCACCCCAGGGACTGGCAGCCAGCTACAGACCACCATTCCTGGGTGGTCCCCTTCAGGTGGCCAGCAGCAGCTCTGACTGCATGACCTCCTTGAAGGATCCAGTTGTCTGCCCTGGCCCTGAGGGCCCAGCCATCACCTGCCTCTGCAGAACGATGTAGGCCAGGACTAGATTATATTTAACGCTGTGCTATTTCTACTTGACAGCCCTGGAGCACCACTCCCCTCCTCCTTCCTCCCCCCTCCCCTTCTGATTCACTTGGAAACTGATGTCAGTGCCTTATTCTTAGCCCCCGTAATTGTAACTGCATTGAGCAGTGCGCACTTCATTAACAGTTTCTGCGGTGGGGAGGGAGAGGCCTGGGTGGCTGGGCAGGGACACGCGTGGAGGTGGGGACGGGGTAGGCACTGCCGGGACCCTGGCTAGCTGCCTGCTTTGGATGGACCAAACTGGGTGGGTTCCAGGTCTGGCTTTCTAAGACAGGCTGTCCTGGAAGGACTGTTGGAAAGTAGTGGATGGTCCATCTCCTCATTAGGCAAGGAAGGAAACTGAGGCTCAGACGGGCAGAATAGCTTGCCAAGGTCACATGTTCATGGTCCAGAGTTTTGGCTGCTGAGCTTTTCCAGCATTTATTCGTTGAGTTATTCAGTGCCAAACTACATTCTAGGTGCTAGAGATGTGTTGGGGAGCGGGTCAGACGTGGTTTCTGTTCTCATGGAGCTATACCCTGGCCTGAAGCATATAGACAATAACTATGTAATCAACTAAGAATACACATTTTCAGATTGTGTTAAGTGATGTGAGATGAGATAACATCAAGTAGTCAGGGAAAGCTGAGGCAGTGGCAGCCGAGTTGAGGCCTAAGTGACAAGGAGCCTGGCTTTTCCAGGTAGGTGTTCCAGGACAAAGGGCCTGAGGTCAGTGTGACTTAGGGAACAGAAAGTAGACAGAAGTAGGTAGAGTCTGGTTAGGAGTCGGATCATCACAGCCTGCTAGGGAATGATCAGGGGCATCTGGTAGGGGAACTGAGGTCCAGAGTCGGGAAAGAAAAGGCCCCCATGTGAGTAGAGACAGCACAGGACCAAGAACTCCCCCTCACACCCATCTTTGGGTGCAGATGGCTATGACTTTGAGTGCACAGCATGGCCTCCTCGGTGCTGAAGTTGGGAGGTACTGTGGAGTCGGGCAGGCCTCCTACTGCTCACCCTGCTCTTCCTCTTCCTCACTGGACCCAGCTCCATCACTTCTCAGGCTGGCAAAACTGACAGGGACCCTGGGGGCTTCCAGGGTGGTGAAGAGAGAGTGAGGCTTGGGGTCTGCAGACCTGGGTTTTTGTCTTACTTCTTTTGACTCTCGGGGGGACCCTGGGGCAAGTCTTTTTGCCTTTCTGCACTTCATTTCCTCCTCTGTAAGATGGGTCACGCTCATAGACAACACCTCAAAGGTGGCTGCGAGGAATGAATTATATAATGTACATCTCCAGAGCTGGACACGTAGGGTTGTGGCCTCTGTGATTGCGTGTCCGATGCCCAGTTCACAGCAGGTTTTAGCCAGTGCTGACTGCTATGGTTGTTCCATCAATTTGAACAATGAGCACTAGGTCTGTTCACAGGCAGACTGTAGACATTGCCCCGATCCAGGGTTTCTTGTTCAGTCAGGGATAGTCCTTGAGAACCTTGCTTTTCACTATCTCTCTCCCTTTCCCTCTCTGTCTCTCTGTCTTGGGTCTCTGCCTCTGTCTGTCTGTCTGTGCCCCCTCTCTGTCTCTTTCTCTGTGTTTTGTGTGTGTGTGTATGTGTGTGTGTGTGTGTGTGTGTGTGTCTTTGAGAAGCTGCATGTGTACATGTGTATGAATGTGTAGAGGCCAGAGGTCAGTGTTCCTCAGGCACTGTCTATCTTGTTTTTTGAGTCAGGGTCTTTCAGTGGCTTGGAACTTACCAATTATGCTAGGTTGGCTGGCCCTTGGACCCCAGGAATCCGCCTGTCTCCACTTTCCCAGCCCTCGGATTACAAACATGTCTGCCATGTATAGCTTTTTAATGTAGGTTCTAGGGTGCAAACTCAGGTTCTCATGCTTTTGTGCCAAGGACTTTACCCACCGAGCATCTCCCCAGCTCAGATGAAGGGCCTTGGCACGTGCCTCCCCTTGTCTCAGCATTGGCTATTGCTCTCGTTTCTTCATGGTCTCATCCAGAAGAACCTCAGCTGTGTGAGACTCAACAGTGAGCTCCCTGGGTCCTCTGGGAAGCCACGTGAACCAGAGATGAATGCAGCAATGTGTCTTCGAAGGTGCAACAAGCCGAGGGCTGGACACAGATAGCCCTGGGATCTCAGAGGGCCTAGGTCTAGCGCCGTTTACCAGATGGAACAGGGCACTGCCCTCTCTTGCTCTGATGAAAAGTAGGCAGGGCCATGTGTGCATACACACGGTTCATTTGAGGACAGCGTTGACTGGGAAGAAGTAAGTCAAACTGATCATGGATGTAGAAGCTTACCGCTGAGAAGTGCTGCCGAGGGGCTGGCTGAGTCAGTTTATTGAGATGCCTCTGAGACAAGATGGCCAGTTTCTAGGGAAGGTTTAGCAGGAGGTGGACCTTGTGGAGTAATAAATTTCTTATCTGGCCCAAATAAAGCTCAAAATAGGAAGACGAGGCACCTAGAGCTAGTTTACTGGTGAAGTGTGACCTAAGCAGATGGAGCGCTCTCTTGGAGGGGTGGTTTGGGGGTAGCAGTGACCTGGGTCTACATCGCTGCAGCATGCTAGCCGTGAGTCCACTGTTGGTAACTGGTCTGGGCTTCATCCTTGTGTGTTACAAAATGCTGCACAAAATCGAGATCCTGTGAAGATTTGAGGCTGTCTGAACCACATGTAGAGAAACAGGAGCTACTGACTTCCCTGTCATTGTAGACTTTCTGGGATGAGGCGACATGCTTGCATGGCTGGTTGAAAGGTGGGAGGGTGGGAGCATGCCATAGGCTTGGGTGGCAGTGCCTGGGTCTGTCTGGATGATGGTTCACTGTGCGCCCATGGAGCCTGAGAGGCTGCCTTAGGGGTCTGAACGGCCATGAATCTTGGTGTCTCCTCTGGTCGTGTGTGTGTGCGTGTGCGTGCGTGTGTGTGTGTGTGTGTGTGTGTGTGTGTGTGTGTGTGTGTGTGTGTGTGTGTGTTCATGTGGGTGCATGTATATGCATATCTGTTCTGGAAGCTAGAGGACAACCTCAGGTGCTGTTCTTCAGGAACCTTCCATCTTTCATTTTCTCCTTTTAGGTCAGTGTCTCTCATTGGCCTGCAGCTTCCCAGTTAGGCGAGGATGTCCAGACAGTGAGCCTCAAGGCCCCCCCTGTACTGGGAAGTACAAGGGATTTCAAGGGTGCACCACCACACCCATGATTTTTATCAGTGCACTGAGCTCTCTCCCCAGGTGCCCCCAGGACTCAGTACCCCATCTTCCAATCGAGAGCCTGTTGGGCTTTATTTCTGCACAGCAGAACTTCCTATAAAGGACCTCACGTCCCACTTTTTCCCCAAGTTTCTTCATTCAGAGTTCCTCATTAGCTGATCTTTGGTGGATGGGTCATCGAATAATTTTAAAAATAAGCACTCGGGAGGCAGAGGCAGGCAGATCTCTGAACCTAGTCTACAGAATGAGATCCAGGACAGCCAGGGCTACAAAGAAAGACCCTGTTTCAAAAACCAAAACCAAACAAACAATTTAAAAAAAAAATAAGGGTTTGGGACATTAGTGTATGTAGATTCTGAAATTAAATGAATGAAAGATGGGGTGAGAAGTGTGCTGGGCACCCATCACTGCATCTTCCTACCCCTTTCCATGTGTGTGCACTGGTACCAGACTTCACGGCCAGACCCGTTACTGTTGTGGATGAAAACATCTGTGTTGGAACAAGCGGAATAGCACCAAAGGCCGTCAGAGAAACTGTCCGCCCCCCTCCGGCAGGCCCACTCCCATCGCCCACCACGGCAGTCTTTCTTTCCTTTATTCTGAGACAGGGCTTCCCAATATAGCCCTGGTCATTCTGGAACTCACTCTGCAGACCAGGCTGGCCTCGAACTCAAAGATTTACCTGCCTCTGCCTCCCAAAGGCGTGCACCGCCACACCCAGCTTCTTTAAGGCTTCAGTATCTCCTTACTTCCCTGTTACCGAATTGAGTCAAGTGCCTACGGTGGGGTCCGTATCGGAGCCAGGCACTGTGAAGGCTGGATAGGAGCCGGATAATCCTGGGTAGCTGGAAGAGCAGAGGCAAGGGCAGAAGGTGTGGTTCTGAGGCCTGGCCCTTCTGTGTGTTGACTGAGTGACCATGGTGGAGTTACGTAACCACTCTGAGCCATCTGTAGAATGGGTTTATCAGAGCCCCTTCTCACCGCAAAGGCGCCACGAGGCTTAAATGAGTCAGTATTTGTCAAGTGCTTTATAGAGAGCCTGGTGCACACTAAAAGTGAGGCGTGCTAGCGCTTAGCATTATAGGGTTTTTAAACCCTGAGATTGACTCAGGCTCTCTTGGATGAGGACCAGAGAGGCCTTCCTTTGTCCACAGTCCCACAGCAGGTGGCTAGGAAAGCCAGAAACACTGCCAGTGTTCCCATACTCATGACTCAGCCTTCCCTGACCCCAGATGTGCCGTGGCCTATGATGGATGGACCCTACTGCCACCTGAGGCTTCAAGTCTGTACCATACATTTTCAGCACTCAGTGTCCCCGGAAAATGCCACTTGCAGTCACCCTGGGACCGGGTGGGAGGATGTGTCACTGAATGGGACCTGCCGTGGAAATTAATTAGTGCTTCAGAACAGGTCTTGAGAAACATCTTTCATGTGCCTGGGCCCAACACCATGCTGGACTAGGAGTCTCTGGGGCCCTCTCCAGCCTAGGCTAGGCCATCCTCCAGCCCCCTGGCTCAAGGATGCTGTAACTTCTGGTGGGTATCAGTGTTGGAGAGGAGGGACCTTCAAACGGGGCAGTGAACTGGGAGTCTCTTGCAAGGGAGGATTTAGCACTAGAGGGTACCTAGGATCTTTTGGTTGTTTCAGGTGGAAAGCAGTATGGAGGCGGTGCCAACTCTCCCTCCTGCTTCACCAGTTAGCCTGAGCTTTGGGCTTGGCTGACGACTAGTAGGAATGACAGAGACGGATATGGGACGGGCAAGGAACACAGGAACCACACGGTATTCAGCTGCTTGTGCCAAGAGTGGTAGCATCCTAAACCAGCTTTCTGATTTCCTATGTCAATAGCCCCCCACCTGGCGAGCAGACCTACCTTCTAGGGCCAGGCAGCTCCCACCAGCCAAAGGGGAGCTTTAAAGACAGGAGAGCCACTTGGGGGGTGGTGAGGGTGATGCTTGGTAAAAGGGTATATCCAGGGCACTGATGGGGCCCAGACGTCAGGGATCCTCTGACTGGGGGAAGCAGGTGAGCCCAGCTCTGTCCTGGCCCATGCCTAGGCAATGCCATGGCACCTGTCCATAGTTCTGTAAGGCAGGCCTGATTATCTCAAGAGGCCTATTTATGAAATGAGTCTCTGGCTTGACCCCTGTCTTGGCCAGGGCCCTTCATCCCATGAGAGCTAGAACCTAAGCCTGAACCCAGCCCAGTGGTCTCCTCTGCATTCTGAGCCGCATTTCCTGTTCTTCTAGAACAGATATGTGCATCTGATGCTTCTCAAGGCTTCTTTCCCAGTGCTACCTTGAAGGGCATCCGTGATGACTTCCACTTTGCGTCTTCCAGGCACAGAGTACGCCATGTTGGAAAAGGATTTCAATCTACTCGATCTCATAGAATCCCATGGAACTCTGGCCTGAACTGGAGAAGTGGGCAGGCTGCCTGAGGGGATGTGACAGCTCCCAGGAACACTGATTTGTCATAGGGCGACCTGGATTTGAGATCTCATTTCTGCCAGTTTGCTGGTTGGATGACCCTGGGGCATGTCATTCTCCTCTTGAACCTTGGTTCCCTCATGGCTGAACAAGTGTGTGGTTATAACACAGCAGCTAACCTGTGAGTTCAAGATGCTGTGTGAACCCAGACCTCGGCAGGACGCTTTCTCGCTGGTGGAGAAGCTGAGAACCAGCAATGGTCCTCATTCTTGTGGAAGAAGCAATGTATGCGTAGGGAATAGTCTCAGTTTAGGGGTCCTCTGCAGAAGGGGCGCAACAACACTTGCCCTGCTGTCCACTGTCCACATTTGGGTTTCCTCAGATGTAGACTCTGAGATGAGGATTCAAGTTTAAGCAGCAGAGAAGCCTCATGGAGCTGCTGTTTTTTCTGAGTTGAAACTCAAATAGTGATTGTGTGTTGTCCATACAGTTTACAGACGTGGTCTGTGATGCCCAGGAGGGGAGTGAGGAAGTGAGGCAGGGAAGAGGCCAGGACACAGCACATCTTTAGGCTGGTGACCTCTGAGTGAGGGAGACTGGAGGTTAGACTTGCTGGAGACTCTGAGGAGACTCCCCAGTACAGGGCTACTCTGTGAGAGGCCAGACAGAAGATATTTTGGTCTTTTCAGGTCCTGGATCTCTCCTGCAACTTTTCAACCACACAGACTGTATGTAAATGAACAGAGACTGGGTCCTAATAAAACTTTATGGACAGGTGAACTTAGTCTAAGGGTTATAGCTTGAGAACCCCTAGAGTAGAAGGCTGACTTGAATTGTCTACCCAGAACAAAGGAGCTGGGCTGTTTATGTTTCAGCTCCCTTAGTATTGGGAGTTGGGGTGGGTGCCAAGAGTGGATTGTGGCCATCATTTCCAGCAGACTGGGGGGCACCCAGAGTGTATCATAGCCATCATTTCCAGCAGATTCGGGGGCACCCAGAGTGTATCATAGCCATCATTTCCAGCAGACTGGGGGCCACCCAGAGTGTATCATAGCCATCATTTCCAGCGGATTCGGGGGCACCCAGAGTGTATCATAGCCATCATTTCCAGCAGACTGGGGGCCACCCAGAGTGTATCATAGCCATCATTTCCAGCGGACTGGGGGGCACCCAGAGTGTATCATAGCCATCCTTTCCAGCAGACTGGGGCGTAGCCCTCAGGCAAAGAAAAGCAGGTGCTGGTAAGAGAAGTCAGGACAGGGGTGTGAATCAAGGGACTGGCAACAGCTCACTGTAGCTAGGGTGTGGCTTGCTTGACCACTAGAAGGCAGTGTTGGAGAGAAGGCTGAAGGATGAACAGGACAGCAAGTTCAGGGCAGGGGGTTATTACTTCATATTTCTGTCTTCAGCAAGTATTTGATGCTCCTTGGCTCACAATGGCTTCTCTACACCTGATGCTGTCTTGTTGTTTTTCCGCTCTCTAGACGGAACCCGGGACCTCACACATGTTAAGTGAGTGAGCTGCTTCCCCAGCCCCAACTGATGATGATGATCCCGTTCTAGCTTTTCACCTCAGTGCCTCTGCTGGGCTGTCCTCTCCTGGGGTGCCTCTCCCGCTCTGGGAAGCACTGCTCATCCCTCCACATGCACTGCGAGTTCCCATGGTCCTTTGCTTTTCCCTTCTCCAGGGACTTGTGTGATCCTGTGTCCCACCCCGGGCACTGGTTTAGGACAGGCAGTTCTGGCTCCCAAGCCTCTTCCTCCCTTCCCAGCACCTCCTTCCTGCCTTTCTTTCTCTAGTGGTTGCTGTTGCCAGGCCCTGTTCTGGGGACCCCAGACAAACTCCTCTCATTGTCTTCATGGAGTTCTTGGTCTGGAGCAGGGGAGGGGGGAGCGGTTGATATTGGACAGCCCCAAGACACAACAGATGGTTCTGTCACTCCTGCAGTATGAGGCAACGCACCAAAAAAAAAAGGCCATGGCAAGGGAGCTGACCCTGGGGAAGACAGAGGGGACAGCTAAGCTGAGACCCGGGGGGTGAGGACAGTTGACCTTGTACACGCAGCAGAGGGTTAGAGTGGCCAAGAGGCCACTCTACTAACCTCCGATAGGCAGCTGTGGGGACACAGGTGGAGTCCTGGATTCTCACAGTTTGGGTGATTGTTCTGCCCATCCCACTCTCTCTGTGTCCCTCTGTCTCTCTCAGGCATACACACACATAGAAATAGTAACCTGGGTCTGTCCATGATAGAAGTATGGGCAGAGTCTGAACTCTAGTCCGTGTCTTCCAGGGATTATCCAATAAGATGGGGCATGCTAAAAACTGAGGGCTTCAGAGTCAGGAGCCCCAGTCAGGCTCCCACTGGTAATTGGCATCCTTAACTATGTTATTTGCAACTCAGAGGAGATCCTCTTTCTTGCGGTAGAAGGGGGAAATGCTAACTAGCCCTACTCACCGGTGCCCATCACCTCGCTAACTCATTGAAGCCCCGTGGCTGTCCTATGGAGAAGTCATGATGCTCCTTACTTTACAGATGTGAAGTCTAAGACACAAAGTGGCAACAGAGGCCACCCAAGACCACGGCAGGGGTCAGAGGCAGGACTCCTGTCCAACTGCCTGGCTCCGGAGTCCGAGCTTAGCTTCTTGGCTTTAATGCCAAGAATAGGTCAGGAGAGAGGAGCCTTCACCCAGTGCCTGAAACACAATGCTCAGGAAATGTTAACTTGCCATTGTCTGCAGCTGTCAAGGGCCCTGAAGTTGGAAATGGACTTGGTCTTTTGAAAGCCCAGAGAAAGGACTATGTGGCTGATGGGGTAGCACATTGGCTCATACTTCATTGTTATCTCTTACGCCTGAACTTAAGGGCAGTTGGAGCCCTTGTTGACTTTTGAGCGGGCATGGGATGTGACACTTAGACTTGGGTTTTGCAAATCTTCAAAGACTTCTTTGGCGTCATGGGGAGGGATGGAGACAGAGGTCAGGGTCGGTCCCCTTTGCACATAGTGATTCTTCTCACATGTGTGGGCCCTCGGCCAGGCCCGTGATGGGCCGTTGTCCAGGCTGCTGCGTGGGCCAGGCCACCAGAGAGAAGGCAAGAGTGTGTCACCAGGCTGGTCTGGTGATGCTCGGAGGCAGGGATGTACCGGCTGGAAGGCGGAAACAAATTACTCTCCCAGAGCCGAGGCCGGGCCAGTTCCTGCAGTGTTACATTATTAAATTTGTAATCTTCGTGCTAATACTTTCCAGCAGTGAATAAGAACCAAATTTGAAATGCCGGCTTTACATTTCTGGAATGGGGTTCTTTGTCAAGAGCTCTTGAAACCCATAATTTCTCTCCAGAGGTGACTGTCAAAGTCTTTTTTAAAAAATTAAAATAATAATAAAAAAGGAAAACGATTCCTTAGTTAAAGGTTGAGGCTAGAGGGGTTGACCCCAGCTGTTTGTCTGCAGTCCCAAGAAGGACTCAGAATCAGGCCAGACCTGTGGATGCTCAAGTCTGCCTTAGAATCTGAACTCTCAAATCTGGGCTTTGTGGGGAAAGAGAGTGAGAAAACCTTCAGGCTTGCCGCCCCCCCCCTCCCCAGGAGTTGTCAAATCTCTAGGTTTGTAAAAGAGCCTGGTAAAAACTGAGTCACGGTCTCAAAAGGATCAGCCACTGTTCCCATGACCTGCAGGTGGCTGCTGGTGGCCGAGGTTTGTCACCTCCTTGGTCTCAGTTTTTCACCTGATGTGGGTGGGGTGGCCAGACTTCCTGGTTACTCTCTGTCTGACCCTCCTCCTAGCTCATGGGTGTGAGGAGCTTGAAAGGGGTATGCTCACCCACCTGGCTTTTTCATGCTAGGCCAAGTTCCAGGTTGGGACCCCAGAATGCCCTGCTCACACAGCCATGAGCCAGTGGGTCTATCCAGATCCCTTCCCTGTGTTCATCCCAACTGAGAGGGGACTCCACCACCGATGACCAGACCAGTGACCTTGAAGGTGCTCCTTGTGTGAGTGAAGACAGAACACAGGTGTGCAGTGGGGGCTGGAAGTGGAGAGCAGGGGTGGGCTGTGGCTGAAATACAGCACCCTCCTCACTTCACGATCAGCCTCGGGACTCTGTGGATTCTAAATTTGAACCTGCCCCTGCCTTCAAGGTCATTATGAAGACATATTTCTCAGAATAGAAGGAGGGGACATATTTTATTTAGTAGCCCTGATTTATAACTTTTAAATATTTAGAATAAGTATGAGAGCCTCGTTTGTATCCCTGCCAGAGCCCTACATATTAGGGGCCTTTACATCATCCTTTGAACTACGAGTGAGACAGTGCCCTGGGCTCTTCCACTCTTGGGGTCCACATCATGGGCTCAGGGGCAGGAGCCTGGCTTAGATGACACTTTTGTGCCCTTCAGGAGAAGGTGTATCTTCTCACACCCTGAGAGTCCTCCTCCAGTATGGTGAGTTGGAGAAAGACCCCCTAGGTCCAGTATCTGCAGGACACACTCAGTGACCAGCAATTCTGCCCCTCTGCCGTCGCCCCCCTCACCTAGACACCTTACCTGTCTGAGAGTTCACAGCTTCCTCTAGACCAGACCCTGGGAGGAGCCACCATCAGGATCCACAGGGAAAGCGCTGACGTTCTGGACTCCTGAGCTGTTCTCAATGTTGAAGGCATCCTTGTCCAAACAGGAGTGTATGCTTGTGTCTGCCAGATACTCCGAGCACTTTACCTCCATTATCCTATCGAGGCACCAGACTGGGGGGGAGAATACAGTGTCACAGCCATTGTATAGATGGAGAAGCCAAGGCACAAAAAAGACAGCCTTGAATTTGGTTCAGGATCGTTCAGTAGTAATTTCAGATTCCCATCTGCCTGGTCCTTGAATCCGCTAGTCTGACCTCTGTCCTGTCCTACCCTTCATCATTTAAAAAAGCTTTTGTCTTCTACATTGATTTGTTGATCTTGTGTATAGGAGAAGGGCACAGCACAGTGTGCACATGGAAGTCAGGGGACAGCTTACAGGAGGTGGTTCTCTCCTTCTGCCTTGTGGGTTCCAGGGATCACACTCAGGATGTCATGCCAGGCCACCTTTCATTGATGCAGCCAACAGACACAGTCACTTGTTCCTGTGTGCTGTATCCTGAAGGGGTTGGTATGGAGCCAGGACCTTCTACTGCCCAGGGCAAAGAACAGGCAAAAGGTAACACGTTGGGGTGGGGGGGAGACCAGTGCTCCATTGAGTGTAGGATGCTGAGAGCCACTGTGGTTCAGAAAAAGGTGCTTACTAGCTGCAAGGTGCCCAGGCCTGGGCACAGGATGGGCTTTCTGAGAACAAAGCAGATATATTATTTATGTCTCCTGGGAGCAAAGTAGGAACAGTAGAAAGTGGACACAGGGAAAGGGATGGTATGGCTGCGTTGGAAAAGGCCCCAGAGCTTTGCTCAGTAACACCCTTCTTGGAGACCAGAATTACATCGTTATTTTCAGATCTTGTTGGTCTGATGAGATGGGTGGGACTTACTCCCCCCCCTTCACCATCCTTGTGAAATTCAGAGAACGGGGATGGAGAGGGGAAGAGCCAGTCATTCATACTCCTCTGACAGGTTGGGTTGGACCTTGACTCTGAGCATCTCCGCCTATGATCTTGTTCCAGTACAGGATACCTTTCATTCCCAAGAAAAGCAGAGTTGCCACTCATCATTTTAACTTTTGCTTGTGAATGTGTGTGTGTGTGTGTGTGTGTGTGTGTGTGTGTGTGTGCGCGCGCGCGTGTGTGTAGGGGTGTTGCACCCTGTTTCTGAACATAGAGGTCAGAGTTGATGTCAGATGTCTTCTTCAATTGTTCTCCAAACTTCTTGTTTGAGGAAGGGTCTCTCATTGAATCTAGCACTCACTGATTTGACTTGATGGGTTTGCCAGGAAGCTCCATGAACCATCCGGGGCCCACTTCCCCAGCACTGAGGTTACAAGGTGCACCGTGACATCTGGTTTCTACATGAGTTACTTTACTGGCTGAGTTATCTCTCCAGCTCCACATTGTCATTGTTGTTGTTGTTTTGTTTTGTTTTTTCGAGATGGGGTTTCTCTCTGGAGCCCGTCCTGGAACTCCATCTGTAGACCAGGCTGGCCTCGAACTCACAGAGATCCTCCTGCCTTTGCCTCCTGAGAGCTGGATTAAAAGTGTGCACCACCACCGTCCGGCTCCCAGCTCCACATTTTAACTTTGACAGAAGTTATAAACACAGGTACCATCTCTACTGGCATTTCCTGCGTACGTGCTGCACTATCAGGTGCTGTGCTGAGGTTTCACGTGTGTTTTCTTGTGTGGTTTCTGGTGTTCCCAGTATCCGGGGGCTGCACACACAGCAGATAGACACCTGCACTGAATTCCCCTGGTTATTAAATGCTCAGGCAATGTAGGGTGTGGTCATAGTGGAAACTTGAGGAAAACACAGAAAAAGTGGATAAAGAGAAAATAAAAACAACTCCAGAGCTGATCAGTTTTAGCTCTAGAACCCATGTTGGTGGGTGGGGGAAGCCAGGCATGGAGGCACATGTGTATTATCCTAGTACAGAGGAAGTAGAAACATGCGACTCCTGGGGCTTCGTGGCCAGCCAGCCCAGCCTGCTTAGTGAGTTCCATTGAGAGACCCTGTCTGAAAACACAAGGGAGGCAGCTTTTGAGGAATAACTCTTGAGATTGACCTCACACACACACACACACACACACACACACACACACACACACACACACACACACTACAAAGCAGGGAAATTCTAATCTTTTAGTCCAAAAGCAGAAGAAAGCAGAATGTGCTGGAGCTGTTTTCAGAATAGAGAGAGACAGAGAGAGGACGTATCCATGTACTCAGGAAGACTTGTTTAAACCAAAGCAGGGTTATACTATGGCGCTGTTTTGTAAGCCGAAGCCACCACCATTCAAAAATCACCTCAAAAGGACCTTCACAGGCAGCTCTCAGTCGGATTTCTAGGATCAGGTCTAGAACTGAATGTTGCGGGCTGTTGGTCACGGGCTTGTCCAGGCTGTACGGGGGCAGCACAGAGCAAGCCGCTCAGCCCGATGGGCCGTGGTGCGTATCTACCCCTGCCTTTCCAGTCCTTTTCTTGTAAAACCAATCAGTAAATAAAATTTAAACTGACAGCCCTCCCCAGGATTTTATTCTGTGCCTGGCCCTGCATTTCTATGCAGAAGCAGAAGGCTTGGGAGCTATAAATAGCCCCAGCCTCTTCTACACAGTGGCAAGAAGCATTTGTAGGTTGTCTCCTCCCAACCTGGTGACCTGGATTACTTCCTCCCTGCAGTGGCAGCGTTCCTTACCGCCTCCTGTCTGTCCTGCATGGAGCAGAGCAGGCCCTGTTAGTGAGTAGTTCCTGAGCACCCACCCAGGGCCACACCCTCTGGGCTGGGTGCACAGGCTTGTGATAATAGTCCCGTCTTAGGCTTCTGAGGCAGGAGGCAGATAGATGTAGACACAGTGGTCCATGGATGAGATTTTTTTTTTTTTTTTGGAGGGGTGTGGAAGCTCAATGAGAGACTTCCTGGCTCTGGGAAGCAGGGGATGCTTCCTGGAGGAGCCTGGGAGGAAGCAGCCTGGGAGAAGGAGCTGGTGGACCAGTAATCATGCTGGATACAGTCCTGTACAGACTCGCTCTTCTCTGTTGCTAAGCAGACTGCACAGAGTAAAGGTGAGCCCTGTGTTCTGTGGGCCCAGGGCTTCCCAAGGCTTCTAGAGTCCAGTAGTCTTAGGTGAGGAGGAGGATGCACTTTTACTGGTCCTCGATTCCATGTTTTTCTGGATTCCCAGCTCAACCTAGACAATCAAGTATCTCCATGAAGCCTGGGAACTCATCGCCTTGTGCATCCCCTGGGGATGCTTGTGTTCAGCCGCACTGGGGACTCAGTATGCTGTCCTGTCTCCGTCTAGGAACCGCAGCTCAGTCCCTGATTTACCTAATGAATGGGGGCACAGTCTCTCTTGGGGTGCCTCCAATGATAGGAAAGGGGGTTCATAGCCTCTTAGGGTTCCTGCTCACCAACAGGCAACTTCTTCTTGTAGCCAAAGTCACCTTCATCATCAGCCCTCCCACAGTGATGATATGGATAATTCAGCATGCATAGCGGATACTTTTGTTATCCACAAAATAACTGCTTTGGGAAGCAAAAACAGAAACAAAAACATGGATCTCAAATACACTCAGACCTGAGTTCAAACATCTCCCTTCTTTATTATTGTCCTACCCTAAGGCTGTGTCCTTAACCTCTTTGTGTCTCAGTGTCTACATGAGTAAGCTGGGGGACATAATGCTTCTTACAGTCAGGTCCCTGGAAAGACTAAGTGTGTGTGTGTGTGTGTGTGTGTGTGTGTGTGAGAGAGAGAGAGAGAGAGAGAGAGAGAGAGAGAGAGAGAGAGACAGAGAGAGAGAGACAGAGACAGAGAGACAGAGAGAGAGACAGAGACAGAGAGAGAAACAGAGAGAGAGACAGAGAGAGCAAGGCCCAGCACTATCATTACTATTATGGAGCACATTTGAATGGTGAAATCAATATCCAAAAGGTTTTCATTGAGTGCTTAGTGTGTGACTAGCCCTGCCCTGGGTGATGGGCACATTTTGAGCAAGTTAACAAATGGCTGTTGTAAGTATCAGCATTGTTAGCCCCACTTGGTCCTGATGGTGGGGTGGGTAGGACAGTGTTCTTGATGAGAAGACACAGGTCAGGTAGTGGCGCACACTGTGGCCCCAGCACTTGGGAAGTGGAGGCAGGAGGACCAAGAGTTCAAGGCCAACTTGGGATACATGAGACCCTGTCTCAACAAAACAAAATAAATGAGTAAGATGGAGGAAAGAGGAAGATTAGAAAAGCTGGGGTAAGGGGTGGGTTCTAAAATCCACTCAGCTGGTAAGGTGGGAATCATGTCTTCCACATCTTTCTCTCCATTTCTTTACCTTCACCAGATTTTTCTGACAGTCCCTATAGGAAGGGAAGAAGGAAGGGGGCTGGCAGATCTTTTTGCATTGGACACAGGGACCTCTTCAGCCTCAGATCCCATCATTTCTCTGTGCTGGGCCGTTCAGGGACAGTTATAGGAACCTTCTTCTCTCTATAAGCAATACCACTGGAGACCTAGTTATGATGCCTTTGGGTGTCTTGCAGGTGAAATGGGTCCTTGGGGCCACATGTACCTAGTTATTCAGTCAGCTTGGCCTCAGATCTGCTCTCTCAGCTGCAGATGTAGCCAAGACCCTCTTCCCTGTACTAAGCCCTCTCTTCACCCTTAGTCACAGCCTGAGCCCAAGTCTAGGTTCTCTCAGATTTCTGAGGCTCAGGGCTGGCACTGGCTGGCTGTGAATTGTCCCCTGTTGTCAGTGTCCTGCCCCATCCAAGGAAGTGAGAAGTCTGATACTGTGTTCCCTCTTCTAAGGAAGCTGGGCTTTGGACCTGCTCTTTCTCCACGGGACAGAAGCTCCTGGCCAAGAAATCTCAGACAACCCCAAGGAAATGAGAAAAGTGTTGTAGCTTAAAATGTACCTGTGGTCAGACTGCATGCGTGTCCATTGCTGGTGAGGCAGGTCTCTCGCTCTCGTCCTTCTGTTTTCTTTCTCTGCCGTGATCCTGGCTTGGCTGCTCCTGGTCCACTTCATTTGCCAACCTAAGTCCTGACACCTGGGAACCCTGGTGTTTACACACTACTTATTTTCAGTTCATAACCTTGAACCTAACGGAGTTTTGTACAAGTGGCATCATGTGTGCCTGCCTCTTTTCCCTTGGGGGAAATCAGAATAATTCTCTGGAGGGAAACAAACTCTCAATAGGGTTTTCAAGGGAGGCCATGGGATTAAGAACGCTGAAACTCGCGCTCCCGGTTTATATGGAATGGGACTGGGTGTGTTAGAGGAAGATGGGAGGCCCGGGTCCCCGCTGCTGGTGTTCCTACCCCAACTCTGCAAAATGCAGGCAATGTAAGCCTTGTTGAGCCTCGGCTACCCGGCTACGAAGTAGGACTCGGAGAATGCAGGGTTGCCTTTCCAGGCATCACAGCCAAGGTCATCATCACTGTGTGTCGGGCCTCCTGACTGGAGGTCCTGTCTTCCAAACTGGGCCTTCTGTCACTTTTCCTTTCCTGCATCTTTACAAGTTTACTTCATTTTTTAAATTGTGTGTATGCGTGCGTGCGTGTCTGTGTGGGGCTCTGTGCACATGTGTACAGGTGCCTGTGTAGACCAGATGAGGGTGTCACATCCCCCGGAATTACAGGCAGCTGTGAGCTGCCTGATGTGGGTACTGGGGACCAACTTAGGTCTTCTGCCAGAACAGGAAGTGCTCTTAACTGCTGAAACATCTCTTCAGCCCTCTTTCCTGCATCTTGATCTCGTCTAATACTATTTCCCCTTGATCGCTAAGTCTAAGCCACTCTTGCCAACCTGTGTGTGTGTGTACACATGTGTGTGCAGAAATACATGTGCTTGCTCGCACATACAGAGGTCAGAGACAGCCTTAGCTGTCATTCCTCGGGTGCCATCCACCCTGTTTTTGTCTTTAAAGCAGGGTCTCTCGTTGTCTAGTGACTCCCAGGGATCCCCCTGTTACAAGTGTAAGCCGCCACTCTTAGCTGTTTATGTAGGTTCTGGGGATTGAACTCAGATCCTTGTGTTTGCCAGGCAAGCACTTCACTGAATGAGCCATTTCCAACTTGTTCATTGAGCATGCCGTACATAAAGCTGCTGTGGGGTTTTTTGGTCCCTCTCCTGGATAGATATTCACAAGTTTATTCCTTTACTCCCTTCAGGTTCCTTTGGTTTTTGTTTTCGGTTTTTGGAGATAGAATTTTGCCATGTAGTTCAGGCTGTTCTTGAACTCCACTGTGTAGTCCAGTTTAGCCTTAAACATGTGACAATCCTCCTGCCTCAGCCTCCTGAGAGCTGGGATTACAAGTATGTGGTGCCACACTCTGCTTCCTTCCTTAGTTCTTTACCAGCTTCTCATGGTGAGGCTGCCTGACCCTCTGTGGAAGCGTCTTCTCGTATGAGTCCTCTTGTTGATATCTGTCACGTCTGTGTGTGCTGACTTTTGTTGCCCAGGTGAGTTCCAGGGCCTAGGATAGGGCTTGTCATATAACACATGTAAAAAAAAATACCTCATGATAGATGAACTCATGAATGGCTCTTGTCTGGTCTGAGGTAGGATCCTCTGGTCTCTCACACTCCATAGACATCTGTAATGTAGTATTTCAACAAACTGATAATTCCCTGGAGGCTCCCTGTGCCACAGTGAGCCTCAGGTTCCCGGGATAGAGTGTGAGTGTGAACACCTCTGAGGCACTAGGGGCCTGGCAGGTGCCACAGCAGGGCTCCCCTTAAGCACTTCCTGTACTTGTAGCTGGCCCTTCCGACCCATTGGCTGTTTCTTCGACCCAGACTGGAAGGACCCAGGGACAAGGACTTTGCCTGCCATGCACAGTGCTCTGCCCTGCCCCCACTAGGGTAAGAGCACATGCATGTGCATCTGGTGTCAGAAGAATCGAGGCCAGGTTGGGACCAGCTGACTGACAGGACTTAGATATACCCAGGAGGGGTGACTGGCCCTGCCTGGGAAAGCGCAGGATAGAGACATGGGGAGTCTCATGAGAGGTGAGGCCCCTCCTGTCCCTTGGCAGATTGCCTGAGCCTCACTTGGCTACAGTGAGGCAACTTGGGAACCGTGGCAAGGTGGTGGAACCCCCTCCCTTGGGAGCTGGGTGGCCCTGTATTTCAGCTTCTACCTGAACCTGTGTCCTTGTAGTTAAAAATAGACAAGGATGGGGGTACAAGGACACTGTGTCCTCTGCCACCAACAGGGACTCTGCTCCCTCTTCTCAAAGAGAAGATCAAGGAAGGCAACAACTTACTAAAAAAGCACCCCTCCCTGTTATCTTAGACGAGAGCCCAAGCCTCTCTCCCAAGTCTCGTATGACCAAGATGAGCTATGGATGTCACCACTGGAAGGCTCTCTGGGGTAGGCAGACATCTGGCAGGAAGTCCCAGAGGCCCTCTAGGCTTAGGACCTTGGCAGACATCACCAGTTAATTAAGGCTTTCTTTCCCAGGACCATGCATGGTAGGCATCACCAATCAATCATGGCACTTTTTTTTCCCCTCAATCCAGACACAGTGTAAGAATTCTTAGCATGGGCTATTTTAGGCAACAGCTACCAGAGAGAGAGAGAGAGAGAGAGAGAGAGAGAGAGAGAGAGAGAGAGAGAGAGAGAGAGAATATGTTGATCATCACCAATCTGCCAGATGGGTCAGAAATTTATATGATGTCACATGGGAAGTCCACGGTGCAGCTGGGACGAGACCCACATTGTCTGAGTCCTGCTAGGTCCTACCCTTCTCTGCTCCCATGGCTTCCTTTTTTCCCATCAGAACTAAGGTTTCTGGGTGCTGAAGGTGCTTTTAACCTACAAATTACAAGCCCTAAAGATTTCTGCAGTGCATTGTCTGTCTGGAAGGTTCTTTTCTAAGGGAGGAGGGAATAGCATTCATCAGCTCTCAAAGAGGCCCCTTCAAGACCAAGGAGAGTGATGAAATCAGGAAGGAGAGGAGCCTTGTTACTCAGTATGTGGGCCACAAATCAGTAGTGTTGGCCTCACCTAGGAGTGGCCAGAAAGGCAGACATCCAGGGCCCACCCCAAACCTGCAGAGACAGAATCTGCATTTAACAAGATCCCTGGGGGACCATTTACACATTACCACTGAGAAGTACCTGGTTGGAATTCACCGGGCACAGCTTCTGTGTGCAGCACCTGCTGGTTGCCAGCTCTAAGGCAGGCGTGGTCCCTGCCCTCATTTGAGAGCATGGAAAGAAACAGGTGCCACAGCTGATCTGGGCCTAGAAACTCTGGGGGTGTGCTAAGGCCGATTTGAGAGATGCCTTTGTTTCAACTGAAGAAAAAAAACGACCCCAGCCTGCACAGGGAGCTGCTGTCCTGCAGAGCAGTTCCAAGAGGGACTGTCTCGGGACCTAAGGAGCTGAGCAGATCAACAGCAAATATATCACTCAGGGCTAGCATTTCTCACAGCTCCCAGCGCTGAAGGCAGCTCACCCAAGGTGGGACTGCTTTCAAGGGTACTGCTGCTAGGTGCTTTCAGCTGGTTCCAACTGGTTGCTCTCTGGCAAACTCTGAGGAAGTTGGCCATATGTAGTTGAGGAGGGTGGAGGTGGTAAACCTGAAGCAGAGTAGACAGGCCAACTTGCCTTGGTGGCATTAGGAGGAAGGAATTTGTCCCCCTAGTCCCACCCTCTGCCCCACATCCATGTTCCCCATTGTTGAAGGCTAGGCTGTTCTGGAACTTTCCATGAGGCCCTGATGTATGAAGAAGGAACTTAGTTTCCTATCTAAAATTGGGCACATGCTTGGCAAGGCCAGTAATGGCCTGGGGCCAGGGCCTTGGGAAAGCTGTGGCTCTGGATCCTGAGAACCCAACTCTTCCCCGCAAGGGGCTGTGGTTATCAGGCTCAAGGCGACATGTGCTCAGTCTGTGGAGCACTTGAGATGTCCTGTCTTCCTGGTGCAGCACTGTTTGGTTAGCTTCCTGCTGCCTCCGTCCTCTTCTGTGATGGTTTCATTACTGATGCTCCCACTTTTCCTTTCAGGAAGACTGTATATAAGATGCAGCACTTCGGGGCTGGAGAGATGGCTTAGTGGTTAAGAACATTGACTGCTCTTCCAGAGGTCCTGAGTTCAATTCCCAGCAACCACATGGTGGCTCACAACCATCTGTAATGAGATCTGGTGCCTTCTTCTGGCCTGCAAGAACACATGTAGGCAGAACACTGTATCCATAATAAATAAGTCTAAATAATAATAATAATAATATTAAAAAAAAGATGCGGCACTTCTTAATAAACTTGTTTGGCATCAAGACATAGCTTGTGAAAAACCTCCCAGTCCAAAACTTTCCTGTCCTCTTTATCTTCTGATCCTGTGGTTCTTCCTCCCAGGGACCACCAAAGAGCAACCTCCTGGTCCAGGTCACCCATTAGGGTGTTTTCATCCCTAGATCCCAGTTGGTATTCAAGTGCATTCTGAGATGAAGGCTTACCTGGCCTCCAGCAGGGTTCCCAAGCTAGCCTCTTGTTCAGTTCAAGTACTTCCTGTCCCTGGAAGAGGCCTTCCCCACCCCCACGCTACTGTCTCCTTGACTCTGAGGGGCCTGTGTAGAATGGAGTTAAAGTCAGGCCTGGGATATGAGATGATATGGATGGAGATATAGACAGTACACACACACACACACACACACACACACACACACACACACACACACACACACACACCTACCTCTTACTGGACTATAACCCACATACCATATAGTTCACCTGTTTAGTTTGTATAGGTTAGGGTTCTGTAGGGTTAGTATATCCAGAGACAAGCAACTGCCATCCTAGTCAGTTGTACATCATTTTTGTTACCCACCAAAGATACTTGGTATTCATGACTGGTCAATTCCCATCTCTCCTCACTCCTGCCCTGACAAACTCTAGTCTTTTTGGGTTTTTTGAGACAGGGTTTCTCTGTGGAGCTTTGCACCTTTCCTGGAACTCACTTTGTAGCCCAGGCTGACCTCGAACTCACAGAGATCCGCCTGGCTCTGCCTCCTAAGTGCTGGGATTAAAGACGTGTGCTACCACTGCCCAGCCAAACTCTAGTCTTTTTATCTCAATAGGTTTGTTTCTGCGTTTTGTGTAAATCAAGTCACCGAGTGTGTGTGTGTGTATGTGTGTGTGTGTGTGTGTGTGTGTGTGTGTGACTAGCTTCTTTCACTTAGCATAATGTCAAGGTTCCTCTGTGTTGTAACATATAACACTACTTCGTTCCTTTTTATAGCTGAATAATAATCTATTGTGTGCATATACAGTCTGCTTAACTAGTCATGTCCTGTGTGTGTGGCACTTTCTGGATCTCGTAAAGGAACCTGCTGTGGCATGTGTGCTCCACACAGCTGATTTTGCCTCTACTGCTTTCTTGGTGTGGAGCCTTTGGCGAGTTGCTTCAGTCCTCAGAGCTTGTTTCATGAGTTTCTGAGAACTGGGAAGACTGTGTCCATCTCAGCATCATTGGTAATTGTGGCTGTAATTTACTCTATACCCTGATCTTGCTCTGACAGGACTGTGCATATGTGATGCCATTGAATTCAGCCCCACAAGGGACAGGAGAGACTGTTTCACAGTTAGTGTGGCTCTCTGCTGTGACAAGCTCGCATGCTGCCTTGTCATAATGAATCATTTAGTGACTAGATGAGTTCTTTCCAGTGTGGGTGCCCGAGCTCCCCCATTCTCTGCACCCTTGGCCTTTTCACATTATCAGGACTATCATATTTCTTTCCTTTCTTTTTCTTTTAGATGATTTTTAAACCTTTGAAATAGACGAAGAGAAAAGTACAGTGACTAAAAACGCTCTCCGTAGCTCTCTCTCTCCTACTTCCTTGCCTCGGAAGGGTCATTTCTCACACAGGACTTGCTCCTTCACCCCAGGGTCCAGAGTTATTCCTGGGACAGGGCTCCTGCTGACTCATAAATAATGTTGAATATGAGCAAACTCTAGACCTTTGTTCTGTAAGTTACTGAAGTTTGGAGGCCTTTGTTCCTGCACTGTAACCTAGCGAGTGCTGGCTGATAACACCGTCTCCTTACAAAAGTCTATGGTGGGTTCTGACATTCTGTCCGGCATACAAGGGAACTGAGGCTCACACATTCGGTAACTTCCTTTAGTTTTCTCAGAAAGTGACGTAGGCTAGGCTGGGGATATATTCCATAGCAGAGCACTTGCCCAGCCTGGACAAAGCCCTGGATTTGGCCTCCAGCACCTCAGAAGGAAGACCAGGAGAAGAGGGCTGCTTCTAAACCCAGTCACACAGCTCTAGAGCCTGTGCTGCTGAGACGGAAGTGAGTGGGCTGTTTGGTGAAGGATGAGTAATCGGGTGTAGATGGAGCACCTGGTAAGTGAGTGCATGATGTCAGGCTTTGTAGTATAGGTTTGGGGCAAATCCTGGAAGCCTTGGATGCTGTGTGTTCTGTGAGGCTTCCCAGTGCCAGATGGGGAAATAGACCACACCTTTGTCCACAGCCCACTTCTTTCAGGGCGTTTGTTGGTCCTGAGTGGTAGTAGAAATGGCTTTCTGAGGAAAGGTAGCCATTGGCGGGGACATCCTTTCTGTGCCCGCTGTCTCCTAGTGAGTGTCGCAAGGCACCTTCTCTATAAGGTCATTTCATGTTGGCTGGAGCAGAGGGAATGACTGCCTGCCTTGCTCTGTTGAGTGTAGAGCCCCTCCCCTGTTGTATTTACTCTGCATCTAGAACGTTCCAGCCTCCATTGACCTTTCCAGTCCACATTTTTTTCACCTTCTTCCCACATGTCTCCCACTTGTTAACATAACCTTCAGCTATACCAGAATGTAGCATTTGTATGGTCAATGAGATACTATTTTATTTGCAATTAAGTGTAATTCAGCATTGAAATGATTCTGCTTTCAACCCAGACCCCCGCCTCTGCCTCTGGTGTAAGATTAATTATCTCTCTCTCTGGGTCTCATAATGTTCTGCATACATCTCTGCCCTTGCTCTGCACTGCATTGTAATTATAGCACCTTGTGTTGTAATTGCCCCTTTACTTCTCTGCCTCTTCAGGTAGACAGAGTTTCAGCAAAGTCTGGGTTTCATTCGTCTGTATTGTGAGTCTCAAGCACAGGCTGGGACACTGAATAGGTAATTAGTAAAGAGATTGTTGGGTGAATGAAAATTACCTGCTACATCTTCCCGCCCTCTCCCACCTGATAGCCCCTCAGGATGGAGATTGTTCTTCAGAACACCCGCCCCATCCCCACACCAAGAGAAACATGGCATAAGAAATGAGCCCAATAAATAGTTTGTTGGGTAAGTGCAAGTAAAATGTCTTTCTAGGGCAGAAGCAGGTAGGTTACAAAGCAGTTATAAGTGTTGCAGATGTTAGCCTGGGACCCTCTCACAGTCCTCCTTTCCCTCGCTGGGGCTCTCAGATCCTCGCCACCCACCTTTGCCTCATTGCTTCCTTGTCTCTCCTCCTTGTGTCTGTGTGGTCTCTTCTTCAGACCCTGTGTGATAAGGCCAGAGGCATTCTCCTCTCCCCACGCCGAGGGCAGAAATGACTGGGTCTGCCGTGAACCAAGATCCTGCTCTGGCTTTAGCTTCCTGCCCACCTTGGGCAGGTACATTAGCTCCAACTCTCCTGTGAAAATGGTCCATACTCAGCATCAATGGAAGTGTGTGTGTGTGGGTGGGTGGGGGTTAACCATGATCACAACTTGGTGATGTGATCGCCTATCAAAGTATAAGTTTTTTTTAATTACTGTTAATGTTTTTTGTGTGTGTGTGTTGTATGTCTATGAAGTGTGTGTGTGTGTGTGTGTGTGTGTGTGTGTGTGTGTAGGTGCTCATGCCAATGCCTCATGGAGGATGTCAGGTGTCCTGCTCTCTGTTACCCAATTGAGCCAGGGTCTCTCACTGAACCTGGAGCCAAACTGGTGGCCAGCAAGCCACAGTGATCTTCTTGTTTCTGCCTTCCACATCCCTGTGGTTGCAGATGCGTGTGGCCATACCCATATTTTTACATGCGTGCTTGGATCCAAACTCCGGTCCTCATGCGGCACTCTTACCCTCGGAGCCATTTCTCCAGCCCCCAAGACATGATTCTTCAGGGGCAGCTAGTGGAAAGAAAGTATGAATTTGAAATACACTAGATGAGATGGGCGTGTCTCCCAGTTTTGAAATCGTCTCTTCTGTGAAACCTCCACCCCCAGCTAGCACCCTGACCTCTGCACTTGGCTAGCACCATGGACAGTTCCCGTGGTTGTTGGGGCTGCTGCTTGGCTTCTATGCACAGCAGTGTCTGAGGCCTGTAGGAGCCACTCATGACGTGTGTACCACCAAGATGGTCAAATCCTTGCAGAATTTAGCTTCTACATGCTGTTGGTCATCTAGCACCTGGATTCTGGAGATGCTGAAAATGCAGGTCGTAATATCAGTGAAATGATGACTATTAGGCCGGGTACTGGAGAACAGTTGATGGAGGTTAATGATAATATACGAGTTTACTTAATGCCAGATGGTTCCAGACCAGTGTCTACTCCTTCCTCTCTCACCCTGAGTGCTGTCCATTCCTTGTACACTTAACAAACCTTCCATTCGGAGAATGCAGATGTGAGCCAAGTCAACATTCATCAACAATCTTTCCACCATTATTTCCCACCAAAGATTCCCTGCACTGAATGCCATTTCTTCAGGATATTGCTTCCTGCTGAAGGGAAATCTGTGTGTTAACCTGACCAGTCCAGAGCATGCTGTAGGGAGCCTTCTAAATCTGTATCCTATGGCCCAGCATTTCCAGCCTTAGGTTTGTGCCTTGCAGAACTGTGTACAAATGGCCACCAAAAGACACATGCAAGAATAATTTTGGCAGAGCCATTTGTAATATCTCCATATGGAGATTACCCAAGTGCTCACCAATAATAGAATGGATGAGAATTATTTTGATACATTCACACATTGTGCTACAATAAAGAGAGTGAATGAAACCATTAGAATGACAAACCTCATGAGCAGACTTTTGAGTGAAAGAAGCCAGACGGTAAAGAAAGCATATTAGGAGGCTCTAGATATCACAGGCTGCGAGGCTGGGGAGACAGTTCACCCAGGAAAGTGCTTGCTGTGAGTGGGCACCCGAGAACGATCCCAGCAGGCATGTAAAAAGCAATGGAGCACATCTGTAAGCCCAGCCCTGGGTAGGCAGAGACATGCAGATCTCGGGAGCTCACTGGCAGGCCATTCTAGCCTATCAGTGAGCTCTAGGTTCAGTGAAAGACAGTGTCTCAAAAAATAAGATGGAGAGTATTCGAGAAAGACACACAGAACTGACTTCTGGTCTCCATACACCCACACAAACATCACACACACACACACACACACACACACACACACACACACACACACACACAAGACGGGGATGGGGCACACAATATAATGGATAACACAGTCTGTGCTCTTAGGAATTGCAACAGTTATACTGTTCTTGTGAGGAGGATGTGGGCAGGGGGAGCTTCTGGGCATTAGGAATGCTCTGTTTCCTCATCTGACAGCTGACACTGTAGACCAGTACACTGTACAATATTCACTAAGCTCTGAGCACCTAAAAACTGTATACTACATAATTGTATACTTTTCTTTGTGTATATTATAATTCAACAAACAGTTGCTTTAAAAACATCTCCCTCCTAGGCTGGTTATGGTGGGGCACACCTTGAACCCCAGCTATGGGGAAGCTGAGTCAGGCGGATCTCTGTGTGTTCAAGGGCAGCCTGGTGTCTGTTTCAAGTTCCAGGCTAGCCAAAGCTACATAATGAGACCTTATCTCAAAAGCAAAACAAAGCTCCATCCAGGGAGAAGGGGAGAGGGTCTAAGACCTTTTTGTGCAGGTTGCTGTAAGAAGTTTGGGAGGTGGCTGGCCACATTTAGAAGTATTCCATCTACCAGAATGCCGAGCTCACTGGGGGAAAGGGAAATGGATCAACAGCATGGAGCTGGGGTTGTAAATTAGGACCAGGTTGGAAAAGCAGTGTGTTACAGCCTTTGATGTATTCTGCAAGCCGTGGGGTGCCTCAAAAGTTTCTAATCAAAGAAATGGTGCGTTCTTTAGAAAGCTTGTGTAGGCCATAGGGGAGAGCTTGTGGGGAAGGACAGTTTTGTAGTGGACACAACATTTGCCATAGAAGAGGAAAAATGACAGCCAGATATTTTAAAATCTGTGTGTTTCAGCTATGGGGTCAAACACGGAGCTTTGTGTGTGTGTTTTAAATGCTCTACTACTGGGCCACATCTCCAGCCCTTTACATTTGTTTTTTTTCTTTTTGAGGTAAAATTTCATTGCAACCTGGGTCTCAGGTTGGCCTTGGACTCTCTCTTTTCCTACTTAAGTCCCCAGAGTGCCGGGCTTACAGACGCACACCACCATGCACAGCTGGGAAGGAGGCTGAAATAGCATGGTGGGGCAACGTACTCAAAATCATGTAGCTAATGATATGACTGGGGCCAGAGTTAAGGACCCAGGCAACCAAGCTCTGAAGACTTCTCCATGACTCATGCTTCAGGCCGCTAGACACCGGAACCTCCTGGAGATGCTGTAGATATCTCAGTAAGCAGCTGTACACCAAAGGACAGAGAGCCTGAGAGCCATCCATGAGTTCTTGCATCACTAACACAACCACTGATGCTTGCCCCTCCTGGAGCCTCAGTTGTCCTCTGAACAGTGAAGATATTGGTCTGGAGGGTCCTTAAGTTCGCTCCAAATGGAGGCTAATCTGGCTTCAAGAGAAGGCAGATTCTGATCACTCTAGGTTAAGGAGCGGGGGTGCGGTAAGGCTCTTCATAGAAGTCACCAGGTTTATGATTCCTCTGCCTGTCCCTGGAGACACAGCCAGAGATGTTGTCAGTTCTCTGAACCCCAAGTATGGTTTCAGCCTTCAGTTTTCAGGTGGATTTGAAAGCTCAGTCGAGTAAGGTAGGAGAAACTGAATCCAATAGGAATATCAAGGCCAGGGAGAGGTTGGCCACAGAGGGAGGAGGTAGCAGCCATCAGAAAAAGCAGCAATGTGCTAGGGCATTGGTGTTTCTCTCCACCTGGTTTTAATTAACTGAGTCACCTGGAGCTCTTGCCCTTTGGGATTCATTGGCTGCTATGTGGACCTACAGGCCACACTCAGAGATTTAGACACTCGTTGGGGGACCAGTGGTGGTTAGGGATGGAAGGCCTAGGAACCTGGGACACGTGTCCTGTAACCTCTCTCAGCTTCAGGCTCCTTGTGTGGGAAACAGAGCCAGCAACACTCACCTGCAGTGAGATGCCAAGGTGAGAAGTAACTTGCCACCCTCCATCCTTCCCCCGAGACCTCCAGTGGCTGAGGATGCAGGGTCTGTGGTTCCCACTCTGGTCCTGGCTTCGCACTCGCTCCGGCTTGTCTGATGTATGCCTGGATGTGTTACTGAACTGCTCCAAGCCTGCTTCCTTGCTGTGAAATTAGGCTAGAACGCTTGCCTCTCAAAGGCATTGTAGATTGAATTACGTGTCTAATAGTGCGCAAAACAGGGTAACAGCCAAAAATAATTGTGTCTGCTCTCACAATTTGTCATTATTATTTTCTTGCTCTTTGTAAATGCTCTTAGAAGATGTGTGAAGCCCGTTCCCATTGGGGTATGAGCAACTGAGTAACATTCTCTTGCTGGAGACGTGTGGTTTTCTTGGGGACTTGTCTGTACACCAATCCCGTGAAACACAGGTTTAGTGGGGTGAGCAACTGAGTGGGGTCCTCAGTGTTGAATGGAAGCAAACGAGGACTGAGTTCTCACTGTCAACGTGGGGCTGGCACGACCCTGCTCCAACATGCTCCAGTAGAGGCGGAGACCAGGCGTCAACCCAAGGGGCTGGGTAAAAAGTCTCTTTGGAAGAGATGGCTTCGAACTCTGTGATAGAGACTGATGGATTCAGCTCAGTGGCTCATTAGCATACTGTCTTGGGGGCTGGAGAGATGGCTCCATGGTTAAGAGCACTGGCTGCTCTTCCAGAGGGCCTGGGTTTGGTGTTTAGCACCTGCATGGCGACTCTTTACCATCTGTTAACTCCGGTGCCTCTGGCCTCTGCTGACACCTACACTCATGTGCACACACACACACACACACCCACACACATTCACACACCTACACACAATTAAAAAGAGTAAAAATAAATCTGAACTAAAGAAGGAATCTGAATGAGGATACCAGCAGCATGGCTCAGCGAGTGAAGGGCTTGGACCAAGACCCAGGCCCTATGTGGTGGGAGTAGAGAACTGACTCCTGATTTCCATGTGTTCCAACACACACACACACACACACACACACACACAAAAAAAAAAAAAAAAAAAAAAAAAAAAAAAAAAAAAAAAAACACCTGGCATGGGAATCAGAAAAACCTGGCTTTGGCTTCAGCTCCGCCCTGAGCAGCTGTGGATTGATGTCTGTGTGTCCTCAGGAAAGTTACTAAGCGAACCACAAATTTGCAGTCTTCTGCCTGCACGCCCCAAGTCTTGGCATTACCACTGTGCACCACCATACCCAGTGGAAGTCACTTTTTGGTCCCCACTTTCTTCCCGTGTAAAGCGGAGCGGCAGCTAGTCACAGTTATTGTGAGAATTCCGCGGGTCGATGGCACTGACTTAGTGGTAATAACGCACCGGTGACAGCCACCCTTGTTGAGTGCTGACCTATGTCATAGATCGTCCAGAGGATAAAACCATAGTACATCATTACATAAACTACTGCCTTTATTTTTATCTTTTATTAAATTTGTTCTTTGACAATTTCACACACACACACACACACACACACACACACACACACACAGTGCATTCTGATTGCTGTTACTTACATTTTCTCCCATCCCCCAACCATCCCTAATATTCCCCCTCCCCACCCAGTCCCTTTCTTACACCCATGTCTTGTATGTGTGTGTGTTTGCATGGGCTACTGAGTTGAACCTGAGCCATCTGTGTGACCATGAGTGTGGAACTGTCCATGGGAGTGTAATGGACTCATCCGTGTGGACACAACTGAAGGAAATGTGTGCCCCTCTCTCAGATCCCATCAATAGCCAATAGTTCTGCAGGAAGGATCAGGGCACTGTTGGCCTCTTTCCAGTCTACTATTGACTGTTGGCAATGCCAGTCTTGTGCAGATCCATTGCAGGTGGCTCCTGCCCCTGTGAGGCTGTGACGGCATTGGCTGGGTCATACTGCAAACTATGACATTTAAGGCTCACAACCTCTCTAAGAATTTTGTGCTGTTGCTACCGTTCTATGACAAAATGGGATGTAGAGTGCCTGATGTAGGTGTTGTTCAAGGATAGATTCTGGGGGATGATTAGAAGCTTGATGGTAACGTTGAGGGCGTGGGGAAGAAGAGGAGAGGGAACCAAGATGGGGAAGTTCTGAGGATGGACATGGAGCACGGAGAGCCCATCCAGGCTGAGGAGACAGGGAGGATGGGGAGCTGGGAGGGAATTGGTGCTAGAGGGAGTCAGTGGCGAGTCAGATGCAATGAGTGTATTGAATTTGTCAGGACAGGAAGAGCCATTCTAGGGTTTGGAGTAAGGTCATGCATGGTTAGAGCTGGGATCCAGTTATGAATATATTTGTATTTTACTTTCATTTATAATGTGGACTTAATACATTTAACTATAAAAAAAATCCAAATGGCAAATAAGCACACAAAAGAGAAATAAAATCCCCTTCCCAGTGTACTAGATGGAGTCTAAATCGGTGAAGCTATTTGGCAAAGTCAGCTAAAGCGGAACAAATATCCACCTTGTGACCCAGCGGCTCCTCTCTCAGGTACATTTCCAAAAGACACAGGTGCAGATTCCCCCCAAGAGTCTTCTACTAAAATAGCCACAGCGACATTACTCCCCCATGGCCTCAAACTTGATGAAAAGCCAGCAAAAGCCCCCCCCTCCCCGCCAAAACAGCGCGTAAACAAGATGTGTCAAGCGACTCCTAACAGAAACCTGCATGAATCTCAGAGGTGGGGCAAGAAGAAGAAAGGAGCCGCTTCTCCCCAGAGAAGAAGTGCTCCTTATGTAACAGGGAAAACCACGCAGAGTAATTGCTGCCGTTAGAGACCCGCGTGGTGGCTGCCCCTGTAAACTACTGGGGAAAGTGCGGGGCTCCTGGGGGTCCTAGGGATGCTTGCTGTTGTTTGTTTTAAGATCTATGCTAATTATACAATCTTATTTAGTTTGTAAAAATTCACCAAGCTCTACACTTCTATTCTGTGCACTTAAACTTAGATGTAGAAGTTATAAAAAACGATCTTGTACACACTTCTTCTAACAACCCCACCCCACAATTACTCACCATTGACTTTTTAGTTCTTGTCTTCCTAGATTTTTCTGTTCATATGAATAAATATAAGGACGAACTGCTCTCTCTCTCTCTCTCTCTCTCTCTCTCTCTCTCTCTCTCTCTCTCACACACACACACACACACACACACAGCTATCTATAGCTTTACAGAAATGGCACCATCTTTTACATACTGCCTGCAGCCTGCTTTTTTAACTTACCAGTATGCTGAGGGAGCCATTCTGTGGCACTGTGGATGTAGATGAGTCTTTTCAGCAGTTACACGGTCTTTTATTGTGGTGATGTGTCATTTAATTAACTGGTCCTTCATCGATGGGCAGTTAACGCCAGCATCTCATTGATGGGAACAGTACAGCGGGGGACCCCTTGGTGCACAGCTTTGTGTTCTCCTGTGATTGCTTGTGTAGAATGGACTCGTGAGAGTGGGATGCCTTGGTCTGAAGTGGTGTTTTAATCTGTTAATGGCTTGTGGGTGGTGGGTTGGAGGCAGCTCAGAAGCCATTTAGAGTTCAAACCCGAGGTAGCAGGGGTGCTTGGCTGTGAGGATGGACACGAAGGGGATATACAGTATAAGGGGCAAAGCCTTTGCAAGCCCTGGAACACGATAAATGAGAGAAAAAGCCTCTGTAATCCTGGGGTGTTCTGAGTCTGGGGGCACATGGATTAGAAGCTCATTGGAAGAAGAAAGCCCATAGCAGACTGAGCTTTCTGTAGGTTTGCGTCCAGGGACCTGGTTCTCTTCCCTATGGTGATGGAATGCAGTAGCAATAAACACAGGCTTAGGGGCTGTGACTAGTGTAGGGCTCATTTGCATAGGGTGGCTCTGAGAGGGAGAGAGGGAGGGAGGGAGGGAGGGAGGGAGGGAGGGAGGGAGGGAGGGAGATCCCCCCAAGGATGTGTGGATGGTAAGGGCCTAATGTGTGTAGAAGCCAGTGGGACTGTGAACAACAAAAGCCATGGCCAGAGGCAGGTGGAGATCCAGTAGAATTCACTATCAAAGATGCGAAAGAAAGACGATGGAGTCCGTAACTCCGGCTCGATGGGTAAAGGAATCAGTGTCCTAGGTTAGTCCCCATCTCTGCCGACCACCATGGGTGGAAGAGGGGGACTTAGGACCCTGTGGGAGAAAATGCAAGCTATCCAATTGGAATTTGGGGTACAGCAAAGCTGAGTGCCTGTGAAAAATGGGAGTCCATGTTGCTTATTATACAACAGGGTGGCCCGCCTTTGAGGGTAGCCGGTTGCACTTTTGGTACCCAGGGTCCACAGAACACAAACTCCGAGCTCCACAATGGCAGTTGTGCAGGAATTGTGTGTGGAAACAGTCCTTTCCCAGTGTTCACCACCCCTGGAAGCCTCCTCCATGCTTAATCTACCAGGTAGTAGCACTTGTCCCTGTTATCTATGGAGGGGATGGTGGCCCCTGAATCCATAGTGACTGTGTTCATGCTTTCCCAACTCTCCTGCCCTATGGCCTACCTGTCCTGATGTGATCTTTCTCAGGATGAGGCTGGACGATGTCTCTTCTGTGTTTTGATCTTCCTCACTCCCAGAGGAGGGACATCTTCCCCCTAGGCAATAAGAGCCTGAGACAGCATCAGCAAGAGATTAATGGAAGAGTTGAGTAGCTGAGGTTAGATGGTGAGCATTCTTGGAGTGCTTGCACAGAGCGTCTCCAGGTGAGACAGCATGTTTATGAAAACGTCAGCAAGACAGTTGGAGAGGGTGAACTGGGGAGTGGCATGAGGTCATTCTGTCTCTGTAATGACTGTAGCCACTTCTGAGTAGCATCCACTGTGTGCCAGGTATGGTGGCAAACATCCCATCATTAACCCCTTACACGCTCCATGAGTGAGCAGTCTGATCTTCATGGCCATTGCCCGGGCCATCCTCCTTAAGAGCTGGACTCCCTGTTTCCTGAATCCAGCTGGCATGGGGCCCAGGAGCCTGTGTGTGAGGTTCCTTGAGGGCTACAGGCTGTCACAGACATGAAATACATCCTGGCCTCCTCGGCCCTGGGGATTGAGCTCTTTGTCACCCGTAACTCTGTGTCTGTCCGTGACAGCGACATGGAGGCGGGGCAGAGGGCTGGGCGGGCGGTCAGATGCCTGGGAAGGTGTCTGAAGCATGTCTGCAGGTGCTGGTTGTGGGTCTGAGGCCTCAGGGAGGGATTGTTTGTCCCTGTGCATGACTGCACTTGTCTCCATGTGTTTGTGTGTAGAGGGACGCTTCTCTTACCTGGGTGTTTCTGGGTCCATCCATAACTCTGTACCCGTTGAACACAGAAGTGGGAATGGAGATGGCTGGTTAGAGAGAAGCAGGTTAGAGAAAATAAATGCAGGCAGACAACACACTTCCATCACGTGTTCAGAGACACTGGGTGACACACAGAGAAATGAGTACTGCTGCCTCTTTGGTGTGCTTTCTCCAGTGGGTGGGCGTGGACCTTTGAAGGATGCACATCTAGTGTACCCAGTTACCCTCAGACACACATTGAACAGTGGCTAGGGACCCATGGAAACACACACAGACAGTCGGTTGACACAGATACACACCACCTAGTTGCCCTCAGACAGACGGCAGCTAGCTACAGGCAGAAACACACATGTATAGACATTTAGATTCCTTGCATCTTTGCGTGTGTATTCATATGTGTTTCTCTGAGTATACAGACACTTCTGTATCAGTACACCAGGGGCGCATGCAGGGGACAGGAACATGTAAGCATACACTTGGGCAAACATACACAGCTTTGACAGCTCTCTATATGGGTATCTGAGACTCTGAGAGTCATAAAGCCACGATGCCATTATAGTGCTGGGAAGAGGCCAGAAGAGAAGGCTGGAGGTGGCTTGGCCCACCTGGCAGCCACATGAGGGTTCACATGGCCACACTCCCCAGTGGGTCAGTCAGTGAGTACTCACCGATGAAGCCTTTGAGGTCCCCAGGCTATCTCTAGATTCTAGGATGCTATAAGAAAGGTCTCATTAAGAATTTACCCCATCCGCCAGGCGGCAGTGGAACACACCTTTAATTCCAGCACTCGGGAGGCAGAACCAGGTGGATCTCTGTGAGTTCGAGGCCAGCCTGGTCTACAGAGTGAGATCCAGGAACAGGCACCAAAACTATGCGGAGAAACCCTATCTCAAAAAACCAAAAAAAAAAAAAAAAAAAAAAAAAAAAGAATCTACCCCATCCATAGTGAGCCATAGTCCCCATGGGACAGGTAAGGCTTACCATGAATTATCAGGCCATGGGGCTCTGAGGAATACCTTCTGGGAAGGGGCATATTGCTGCTCCTCCTCACTGGCTCTGTGAACCAGTCCATGACGTGTTCCATTGTCCTCCACACTGAAGCAGGGAGACTAGGAACCTCAGGTTTATGGACTCCTTGGGGCACCGTGGCTTACCCAGCAGTCACCAATTGGATGTCCACAGTGGGCTCAGAGGCTCCCATTGGTGAACACACCTATGTGGAAGCTGGCCAATAAAAAGCCAACACATAAACACGTTGCGCAGTCAGCACCAGGAAACACCAAACACAGGCTCTTAGGCAGAGGGGCTGGCTGTGGAGGGGCTGGGCTGACATGAGCCTTTAGAGAGAGAGGGTTGTGTCATAAGATGGAGGCAGAGGAGTGAGTGGCTGATAAAGAAAAGCATGATGGGAAGGAATGCCAACCACAAAGGTCATTTTGTTTCATTATTACCTTGCAGCTCTCCCATTTTACAGATAAGCAAATAGAAACCCAGGGAAGCTGGTGAATACTTCGTGCACTCTCTAGCCAATGAGAAAGGCATTCAGGATTTGAGTCCTGCCATGTGGCTACAAAGCCAGTGATCTTAGTGGTCCTCAGCGAGGGTGAATTTGTTCTCTAGAGAATAGTTGGTAATGTCTGAATACATTTTGGTTGGTACAGCTGGACTGGGATGCTCCTAGCATCCAGTGTCGAGGGCTAGGGAGACTGCTAGGGATTCCACAGTGAACAAGACAGTACCAACAACATGGCAGGATGCTACCCACAGAGTCAGTCACTCTGGCATTGAGAAGCCCTGGCCTGACCTTGCAGAGCACCCGAAAGAGTATGACCCATAGTAGGTGTTTAAGATGGTATCCATAGACGACAAGGGGGAGATTGGAGAAGACTGCAGGGGGAAAAGTATGCAAATAAGCCTATCCCTTAACAAAGCTTGACAGGGTGTTGGATGCTGGGTAGCTATGAAGGGCAAGCACCCTGTGCCCCAGGGGTGTGGGTGCGGGCAAGCCAGCGGGGTCAAGGACATTGGTGGGCTGGGTTAGGGCTGAAGCTTGGCTGCCGTCAGCTGCTGAAATACTAACCAGACAACTTCTTTCTCTGTCCCTCTCCCTCCCCATGTCCCTCCCCATCTCCCTTGGCCCCTGTGCCCAACAGCAGACAGCCGGAGGCTGAAGGGTGCCATTCAGAGGAGCACAGAGACAGGACTGGCCGTGGAGATGCCCAGCCGGACACTGCGCCAAGCCAGCCATGAGTCCATCGAGGACAGCATGAACAGCTATGGCTCGGAGGGCAAGTGAGTGTGGGGCCTGCACCTCCCTGCAGCCCTCCTGCTCCCAGTCTTCTCGGTGGGGGAGGGATTAAGCAAGCCTCTCAAGAACCCTTAGTTCTTGGGCCGGTGGGATGTTGATTAAGCCTTTGGGGCCTTCAGATGAAATCGGTAAGGTGCAGAGCCTAGGTTTTATGCTTGATCCCAGCTCTACCACTTTGGAGCTATGTGACCTTCAAGAGGTCACATCCTTGAAGCTCTGTTTCCTCATCTGTAAAATGAGGCAAGAGCATCAAACACCTTGGGATTGTGATGGTTAATGTTAGCTGTCAATTTTATAGGCTATAGGATCACCTAGGCCTCCAGGCACATCTGGAAGGATTATTTAGTCTCTGGCCATGCCTGTGAGGGTTATGTTGGTTTAATGGAGTTGGGAAGACCCCCACTCAAAGTGGACAGCACCGTTCCTTGGGTGTGGGTTCTTGGGTGTGTGCTTCCCATCTGACCAGCTGCTTCCAGTTCAGCTGCCTCGACTTCCTGCTGTGATGGTCTGTACCCTGAACTGCGAGCTGAAACCTATCCTTCCTCCCTTCAGCCACTTGCCTCACAGTGTTTTATCACAGCAGCAGGAGAAAAGAAAAGACACAGATGCTGTGAGGATTAAGTGTTCACAATCGCTGTAATCCTGAGTTAATATGTATAAAGAGCATAGGACAGTGCTTGGCACCTACTGTATACCAGCGTTGGAAGATAAGCCAGAGAAAGGAGTCACTGGGGTTCCGTAATATATCATTATTGTTTCCTTTTTCTTTAGTTTTTAAAATCCCACTTGGGTTTTAAAAATACAAACTAGGGCTTGGCAAAGACTCATGTATGTCGAGTCTTGAGAAGGTCGTGCTGCCTGGCTTCTCGCCAGAGTTTCCTTCGGGGCTGCAGACCAGGATCTGGGAGCGTGTTACAAATGCAGATGACTCTGTGGCTCTGTGTCCCAGCCACCCGGTCAGTGTGTCTGGGAGGGAGCCCAGAAGTCAGCTTTTCAGCCTTCTGGAGGAACCCATCTAGGCTAGGGGCTCACCTTCATGGGGCCCTTGGAAGACTAGGGGAAGTTTGAGGTTTGCCTCCCCTGATGAGCACACCTGCACACACACACACACACACACACACACACACACACACACACACACACACTCAGACACTCGCACACACACTCACAGAGTCACACAAACCTATTCTTTTCTGTTTCCCTTCATGCCCATCCATAAGTTCCTGGCTAAGAATTTTAGATTCAAAATAACTCCATACTGTACAGACAGCCCAGCACTCAGAGGGGGTTGGGGGTTTGCCCAAGGCCACACAGCCACTAATATGTGGAACTCAGAGTCCTGACCCCCAGCTGGAGCTTACTCTACACGACCACATTGCTTCGTTTTTCCAGTTGTCGTTTGAGGCGAGGAAGGGACCTGGGTGTCACATTCCCTGTCGTCACACACGAGGGAACTGAGACTTGGGAAAGGTCTCTGCCACCTATCTGTGCAGGTGTCTGCTGCACGTGACTATATAACTGTAAATGGACTGAAATTAAACAAACCGCCATGCTCCTCTGTCAGGCTAACTCCATTCAGGTCCTCGTGGCTGCACGTAGTTCACGGCAGTTGCATTGGATAAGGCAAGAAACAGAACATTTTGTCTTCATTGTCTTCATGGGGGTTTTGCAGGATTGCACTGGCTGAGTGAGTGGCTTACCCCCTCACAGCTGGCGACTGGGTGCAGACTCCAGCCAGCTTGGGGTGGGAAGGGCTCAGCCTCTGACTTCTGCGCTGGCTAAAAGCCTTGTCCCCGACCCCCCACCCCCGTCCCCCCTCACACACACTCCACCCTCACCAATCCCACACTGGGTGTCTCTGGCCTTATGAATGGCCTGGTCCTGGCAAAGCTGCTGGTCCACCCACCTCAAGGGAGACTTTCCTGTGGGAGGGAAGAGGGGTGGACAGCGGAAGGGAGAGGAGGAGGAAGAGGAGGGGGAGAAGGAGGGCAACGGCCTGCATTTTGTGTAACCTAAGACACTTGGCAGGGCAGCTAAGCTTGGAAGAAGTTATCCAGGCACCCAGGGAGTAGCGAGTGCCTTCCTACTCACAGGTACCAGTCTGATTCAGGAGCCCGAGGCCCAGTCTTGTCCCTGCTACTGGCACGTTGGGTACCTCTGTGATCTCCAGGCTGGAAGACATCATGTTGGCCTTGAGAGATGAAAAGAACTGGGTCCCGGGGAAGCAGCGTGGTGCCCTAGGTGGCAGCTGACGTATCGAAGTTGCAGTCCTACGTCACGGAAAAGAAAAGACAGGCTCAGGCCATCACAGAGCTGCAGTCCTCCTTTATGGAGAAGAAAAGACAGGCTCAGACCATCACAGGACTCCCGCAGGGGAAGCATAGTAGGAGGGTATCACGAGGAAGAAAAGATGCTTGTGGGTAGAAAGTGGCTCTGGGTAGCATTTGCTGACGTGTCCTTACGGGGACCAGAGAGTTCAACTAACTGCATTACAGACAGGGTCAAAATAGGCTCAGCAGTCGGGCAGCCCTGGCCTGTGGTTCGTGCTTCTTAGTAGCCGTGCTGCTTTGGGGAAGGCTCTGAGCCATTTGCCGATTGTAGAAAGGGGGCAGTAATAGAGGGAGCTGCCCAGAGAGCAGTGGTGAGGGGGAGTCGATATATGGGAAGCACCTAGAAGAGTGAGCAGCACACGCTGACAGTGGTGATGGTCACTGTCGGTGTTGCTTAGTGTTAATTCAGCCACTGTGAGCTGTGTGGTTTGGGTCAATTGCTAACAGATAGGGTGAGCCATCCCTCATACAAATGAGTCCACAGAGTGTGAATGAGCACCGAGCAGGTACTGGCTGTAGTGGCCATTAAATGTTTGGGGAAACTGAGGGAGGATGAAAGGTCTGGAAGATACTGCTTCCAGCAGTGGGGACAGACGATAATAAATACATGACAACGTCATATGCCGTGTGCCAAGTCTGGAAAGAGAAAGGTGGAAGGACTTTGTGTCCTTGGTGGCGTCACCAGCCTACGAAGCCACCCCAGAATTATCAAGCCCAAGAAATCTAGAAGGGATTGAATCTTGTTGGAGGCCAGCCAGGTTCTGCCACCTCACCCAGCCCCTGGGTGAGGAAGGGACAGGGAGTGTTCATCTGTGGCCATCCCCTTCTGTTCCTTAGGTATTTGGAGAGCTGGTCAGACCCAGCTGCCAGGCTCTGGAACAGGAAGGGGTGGGAGTGCCCTCCCCTGTCCCCACCTCTTGGGTTCTTGCCAGCCCAGCAGATGCTCACAGGGAGCCGACCTCGAGTGAGGAGAGTCCCACAAGGCCACCATCCCTGGCATTCCTGGATTGGGCTACTGAGCACCCAGCTACCAGGCATGTAAAGGCACTGGGGCTTTCCACATGAGTTTCCATATTCCATATCAACACATGTGGTTGGTCACCTGTATTATGCCAGATAGCTGGGTTGGCGATCGTGGAAATTATGTCCTCAGGAACTTCCATTGTAGGGCACTGGCCAATCATCCAGAAACCGATACAAAAAGCAGGTATGAAGATGGCGGCCAAGCTGTGATCCCAGCCAGGTCTCCAGGCAGAGAAATACATGCAGCTTAGACCTCTGTCAGTGAATTTCCTGTAGGCTCTAGGGTAGTAGTAACTTCACCCCTTCCTGTTGAAAAGTGTGGACCATATTTCAGCAACAGCAGCACCCCCTGGGTGCCTGTTAGAAATACAGATCTTAGCCCTATCGACACCCATTGGGTCAGAATCCATATGACACCAAGATCCCCAGCTGGTGGGTCAAGACACCCTGGCTTAATGGCCACATCAGCCATGTAAATGCTGTAGAAAGCATTGTGCAGACACTGTGCCAAGGGCTCTGACCTATGTTGACTCGTTTAATCCCCGTAACAGCTGGATGGTGGTGTGAATGCTAATAGCCCCATTGTAAAAGAGGAAATGCTAGGGGGTGATTTGCCCAAGGTCACAGGGCAAGGAAGCAACTGAGCTGGGATTCATATCCAGGCTTCTGCCCAATTACACTCAACCCTTCTCCTGTTTAATTGTTACATCAATGAACATTTCTGGAGCAGAGAACACAAAGTCCCTCCATCTTCCTCCTCTGCAGGACTCAGCATGTGGCATGTGTATTGTCTTTTGGAGCTTGGAAAGAACTTCCTTTTCTGGAACCTCTTTCTACCTCATCCCAGATTGGAGTTTTATTTGTGAAGGACAGAGGGGCTAGAATCAGAGTAGGTCATCTCACTAAGAGAAAGGGTACAGGCTAGAGTTCAAGCCTGAGAAAGAGTCCTGAGGATGCTGACACACACCAACTACACACTACACACAGAACAACACCCACCCCCACCCACTCCCACACACATACCTAGACACATATACCTATATCACACACACATATCTATATACACACCTCTACCACACACACAACTTACATACACACGCACCTAGATGAATATACCTATATCACATACATACACACACATCTATACATACACCTATACCATATACACATACCCCACACACATACCTACACATACACACCTGTACATACAGACACACACACACATACCTAGAAGCATATACCTATATCACATACACACACACAAACACACACATACCTACACATACCCCTACATATACATATCTATATGCATACCTATGCATACACCTATACAAATACATGCATACACCATACACATACCACATATACATAGTCCACATACCACACACACACCAAACTTTCAAGTTTACATACATCACATACATATGCCACACACTACACATATTCCCCCATATACACATACCACACCCCACACATATACGCATACCTAAATATACACATTTCTACAAACATACCATACTTTACACACATACACACACAAACACCTGAAATGCTTCCAATCAGACCTCACATGTATATTCAATTGGAAGAGGTTTACTTGGAAGGGCATTCTGAGAAATATTGTGAGAGACTGGGCAGGGGAGGCGTTTAATGGGTGTGCTGTATGGCACCAGCTTCCTCCGTGGGCAGCTCAGTCTAGAGGGGGAGCCTGGCAGCCAGCAAGGAGCAGGCTCCTGAGTGCAGCCTCTCAGCAGGTAACTGCTACTTGCTGTGGGCACTCCCATTTCGGTCTCTTGCTCCTTCTGTAGTACCATGGTCGAGGGACTAGAGAAACTCTTCAGGGTCCAGAGAGACATGGATGAGGCACGAGGGGGATGGCCATAGAGTGGCAGGTAGATCAGCAAAGCCCATCACACCGAGTGCCCAGGACCCCCAACCTCCCAGCCCTCCAGACCAGAACGCCCTAGACTACCCCCTCTCTTGTATTCCTTCCCTGACCTGCAGTGATGTGCCCATTTTAAATGTCTCTTGAATCATCCATTTCTCCCATGCCCATCCCCGAGGGCCCTAGCTGAGGGGCCCATTGCTCTTACCCAGACACCTGCAAGTCTCCTTTTGGCTGCAGACTCCATAGTCTCTCATCCTGCACTCAGTGATGCTGACCTCTCCCAGCCTCTCTGTCCACCTCCCCCAACCTTCTGCTCGCCACCGCCTTGCCTCACGTCTCAGCATCCGTGGCCCCTCCACCTGCACTCCTGTCCCTACCCCTTCGTCACCCTCTGACTCACTCCTCCGGACCTCAGGGAAGGACTAGCACATTGCTTCAGTTGGTGTGCCAAGGCCAGTTAAACTGTAGTGACTCCCAGGAGTGCTGTGCTGAGGAGGAGGATGGAGCCAAAGTCAGGCCTGGTCAGGGTGCTGAAGCTCATTAACCATGTCTGCTCTGGGCATAGCAGGAGCAATGGAATGGCTCACAAGTCTGCCATTTCTCTGACTGGATCTGCAGCTTGCACACCCCGGCCTCTCCAGCCATAGCACTCGCCACTGTCTGTCCCACTAGACACTGATTTCAGTGCTTAGCTGGCCCACAGTTGGTGTTCTCGAATGTTGATGACTAGCTAGGTACGACAGAAGCATGTCCACATTCCACTCCTTCGGTCCTCTCTGTCTCCTTCATCTCACAAAAGCCAGGGACTTCACATCCTCTCTTTCAACCCAGCAACTCCCACAGCTGGCTTCCAGGACCCAGCTGCCTCTTCCTTCTGTCTGTTGTTGTCCGGAGGTGTCTGGGTCACTCTGCCACAGCCTAGGGAAGTGGCAAGTGAGCTCATGACAGGGTCATGGCAACCCAGACTCAGGGTTGCATGATCACCAAAGAAGGGCCCAGGAGATTAGCAGAGAGCAAGAACCCCCCCCACACACACACACACCTTGTGCTGTTAGCAGAGGCATTGTGACTAGAGGAGGGTGTGACCATGGGCCAGGAGGAAAGGAGTTATTTTTCTTGTTTTATAACACTAGGCTTTGCTGAGCATTTGACCATGTCTGACTCTGCCCTGAAGAATCTAACCCATTTAATGCTCAGGGTTACTTCCTGTTTTACTAGAAAGAAAATCAAGGCCTGGAAAAGTGAACCATGGATCTCCATGGTTAGTGAGTAATGGGGACAGGATGTGACCCCAGGCCTGCCTGACCCCAGAGCTTGAACTGCAAATCCTCAGGCTCTGCTCTGGAGACATGGAGACAGTACTGTTGACCTTCCCTATCTGGATCCTTCACATCCATGGCTTCAGACAATCATAGAGAAAATGTTTGGATGGAATATTGTCTGTGCTGAACATGTGCAGCATGCATGCATTTCTTCTTGTCATTTCCTCCTAACCTGGATAGTGAGACCAGGTATTTGCATAGAATTTATGTAGCATTAGACATTCGTAATCCAGGCATGACTTAAAGTCTACAGGAGACTGCTACAGGAGAATGCTCCTAGCTAGTATGCAAATACACCATCTTCTTTAAGGGAGTTGAGCATCCATGAGGTTTGATACCCAAGAGAAATCTGAGAATCAATACTCTGGGCATAATAGGGGTCAACTGTGTCTTCTAAGGGTTAAAAAGTTGGACTCTGGGGCCAGACACCTGGGTTTCAAATCTCAGATCAGCCACTTTTTAGCCAAGTAGTCTTGGTTGGATTACTGTTACTCCAGTGTCTTGCTTTACCCTATTTCTCTAAAGTAGACATTGATGATAAGTTTTATTAAGATTTATAAAGGTGTTGGAGTAAATGAGTTAACATTGATCAGTTAATAGTATCAGGCTTGGCTCATGACAAGATATTGATAAATGAAAAGCAAATCCTTGGCTCTGTGTAGAAACTCCACTCTCAGGGAGGGGACAAGCTTGGAAAAGCTTTGACTACTCGAGAGTTGCAGTCTAGATCATGTGGTCCAGTGTCTCTTAGCCCACGGTCAATTCTGCGGCCCTGCTTGTTTTGAAAACTAGGATTTGTTGCAACACGATTGAAGTATTAGGGAACAGTTTGAGCTTCACACAGACTCCACATTTGCTCAGTCAGGCGGGGTTTCGTCTATCAGCAACAGGATGTGAATGTGGAAAGCTGCTTTCACCTAGGAACTCACACATTCCCAATGACTGAGGCACCCTCGGTCTAGCAGGTGTTAGGATCTGCTGTGGTACAATGCCCCTCCTGGCTTCAGCCAGCCCTCTCCACTGCTTCACAACAAATCACAGAGGGCAGCCCTTTGCATGCTGTCAGTCATCTTCAGCTCGTCAAGGTAATGCACCATATTTATTGTAATACTTAAGCACTTCTGGACCATTTAATGTGTATTAAATTCTATACCGTATTTACCAGGTGTGTCCGTGTCCCGTCCCCCCATCCCCTCCACCACACACACACACACACACACACACCTTTTTATGTGACTCTGACCCATTTTCTTCATAACCTGTGATCTTCACTGCGGGATTTTTTTCACTCCTCAGTCATTTATAGGACGGCACATTTTGGCTTGTACCAGATTGTTGTACGAGGTGAATCTGTGTATGTGTGTGTGGGGGTGACTGGATGGATGGACATGCATGGAGTAGGCAGCGGGTAGTGGATAAATGGGCAAAAGAATGGACTTCTAGAATCTTTTAGAACCATAGCCTGTAATCACCATGAGGGCTGTACAGCCTTTTAATTTCTGATGCCATTAAGTCGGGTGATCCAACTGGAAAAGAGAATAGAGTCAAACCTGTAAATTACCCAATTACTTCTTTAACCACCAAGAACACAGGGTCCAAGCAAAGCTCAAAGGTTAATAATAAAAGACAAATGGATTGTGCTCCACAAACAAAACTAATAGGATTTGAGTTGCAGGAAATCTCATTTCACCATTAAAACAAAATAAAAGGCCAGTGGAACAATGGTAAAATCCGGTTTCAAGGCTCTGCCTCTGCCTGTGTGGCACTGGCCCCCAGAGGAACTGGCTCGAGCAGGCTTCCCGCCACTCCCATGGCCTGTGCCTGGTCCCAGGCATCCAGATGCTGCTATGCCGGGACGGGAAGGACCATGAAAATGCCAAGTAGAAGGGAGGAGACTGTGCCAGGCTGGGCAGCAGGGACCGGCAGCCATGATGTCTTGCTATGATTGGTTCAGGAGCAGCTCTGTGTGTACCTGCATTATCCTACCCATGTTCCCCAGTAATTCAGCTCAATAGGAACTCCTCATTTTTACTTGATATGTTAGGAAACTGTAGCCCAGAGAGGTGAAAACCCCCAAGGGCTGGAAAAATAGCTCAGTGGGTCAAGTCACTTGTTGCCAAGTCCGACAACCTGAGTTCAGTTCCAGGGCTCCCATGAAAAGGGCCTGTTCCTGCAAGCTGTCCTCTCATTGACACACACTGTGGTGCCATGTGTGAATGCACACTTGAGTGTGCATATACTCATGCACACACACACACACACACACGCACGCACGCACAAATAAATGCAATTAAAAACATTTTTAAATCTCACCCATGTTGCCCAGCACTGGAACAGAAGATGTATATCACGCCACAAATCTTAATTGTTATCTTTTATTCTGCTAGTCTGGGAGTTTGTCAGGGAACATTTACTGAGCTCCTGTTGCATACAAGGACTATTCTATGTAATAGCATGTGTGAAGCATGTTACAGTCAGCAAGCTCTTTCATGTCCCTTTGCTAACAGATCTGCGCAGAGCCTGGAAACGTATACAACAGATATAGCACAGGCCTCGCTGTGCACTAAGCGGAGTGATCTTGTTAACAGATTAAGATCACCAACGGAAGGGCCGTGACAGCAGTGACTTGCTGGAAGTCACTCGACAAGCAGGTGGCCAGTGAGGCATACAGAGAACCACATTGGATTTATTAGACTGCTTTCCCCAACACCTCCAGAGGAAAATCCCAAGGCGGAGTACAGCCTTTTGGTGGAGTTGGTCCTCTGGCCAGCAGGAGCAAGGCACACTGTGCCTCTTGCTCCATGGCTGTTGTTTTTGCTAGCTCAGGGTGGCAGCTTGGTGCCTTGGCAGCCAGTGAGGCACCCTGGGATGGGAAATCAGGCAGCCGCCCAGATATTAGAAACAATTACCGCTAATTACCAGGCCTGCCGATTCCCCATTGTGTGCCTGCACTCCACCAGGAATCAAGGAGCAGGCGACGAGGATGTTGGAGGAAGCTTTCAATTTTGGCTTGCAGAATGCCTGGTGCTGTCTGGGGGCTGGGCTCCTTCCTGCCTCAAAACCCACAAGGCCCCGATACCTTTCCATCTCTCTCGGTTTCGGAGCGCACGTCCTCCTTACAGAATAATAGATCTGGGATCCTCCAGAGTGTTGGGAAGGTGGGGTGGAGGGACCCAGGGCCATAAAGCAAAACCCACATCTCAGCTGTGAGTCAAGTGTCGATCTCAGTGCAAGTCACTAAGGGTCTTTGGTTTTATAAATGTGGTGAGTACACACTTTAATCTCCAAACATTTAAGTGGGTGTTTATTTTGTACTTTCTCTATAAAAATATGCTGCTGGTGAATGAAGATAATAGCCACAGGGGTTTACCTGTGTGGCTCCAGTACCAGACAGCCTCTTTCTGAAGCTGAACCAAAGACTTGAGAGGAATAGGAGGCCACCCCAGAAATCAACACTGGGAGCAAGAAGAAATCTGATAGGAAGGGAGGGGCTCATATAGGCAGAGGTCATGCCTATGACCCCATCCCCCAGTAGGTAGCCAAAGCTTGGAGAGGCTGTGGAAGATGTGCAATCAAGTTATCCATTACCCCAGCTGCCGGCCATTCCCAGTTGTCATCAGTTGAATGTTGTTTCTGGGGTGAGGTGGGAGGGGTTAACCCTTAGGGGCTTCCTCTCTGCCCTGCATCTAAGCAGAAAGAATTGTCACACCAGTAGAGAGGCCCCTCGGACTGTGTGGCCCATGTGAGAAAGGGCAGCTGAGTGCAGAGATGCATGCTGGGAGGACAGGGTGAGTCAGACACTACCTGCCTGGCTTAAGTAGTTACTACTCTACCGCTGATCTGTAAAATGGGTCCACAAATAGTATGGACCAAGGGCCTTTAAGGCCCAAATGAATTAATATGTGTAGAAAATGCCCTTCGACCTTTGGCAGCCCACAGTAAGGGTTGTTCTTTTGCTGTTACAGATCTCTTAGTCAAGGCTCCGTTTTTCTGGTTTGTTGAAGCTTAATCTCAGGTGGTTCAGGATGGTCCAGAGGGTTAGATCTATGTCCTAGACTTAGAGCCCAGGTAGAGAGAATCCATGTAAACTGCCAAAACAGGCCCAGGGGGAACAGCCAAAATGTGTTTGCCCTTGGTGTCTGTGAGTTGCTTCTGTGGACTGAACTAGCTTTGACTCAAAAAAATAATGAAAAAACACTCCAGAAAGTTCCAAAAGCAAAATTTGGACTTGCCGCGTGCCTACCACTGTAATGAAGACACACCGATGGAATGGTGTACAAATGCACATTGCTGCAGTGCCTGCCATCTCTCGGGCCCTCCATCCACTGTACGAGCACCGTTTGCCTCTGTTCATGTTGTCCGTTAGGTAGATCTGCAGTGGTCATATCTGTACGGCACATGACGAAGTTACCACGTCATTTTTCCTAAACGCATAACAACTATTTACGTTATCATGTGCAATGGCATTGTGGGAAGTGTCTTATGTAATCTGCCCATGATTTAAAGTGCATGAGGGGGACTGGAGAGATGGCTCAGCGGTTAAGAGCACTGACTGCCCTTCCAGAGGACCTGGGTTCAATTCCCACACATGGCAGATCACCACTGTCTGTAATTGCAACTCCAGGAGTTCCAACACCTTCACACAGACACACAGGCAGGCAAAAACACCAATGTACATAAAATTAAACTCAAAAAACTTTTAAAAAGAATTACGTGAGGGCCCCTCAAAGGTCTATGCAAACACTATTGACACATTCATCTTATAGGAAGGACTTGAGCATCTGTGGATTTTGGCGTCTCTAGGGGTTCTGGAATCAGTCTGTCATGGGTACCAAGGGACAACCGGTCTAATAGGATGGAGAAAGCACAGGCACTGAACACATTGTTCAGTTTGTGGCAAGCATCCACGTGCTCCAGTGCCCTCTCTCTTCCCATAGTGTTTGCCACCTTCTCTCATGGTATATAATTGATAATATTTTAGATATGTTTATTTACTTGTGTGTATTCATGTTTCACCTGAACAAATGAATGTGTACCGTGTGTGTGTGTGGTGCCCACAGAGGTCAGAAGAGGGCGTCAGATCCCCAGGAACTGGAGTGACAGACAGTTGTGAGCCACCGTGTGGTGCTGGGAATGGAACCCGAGTCTGCCAGTGCTCTTAACCACTGAGCCATCTCCCAGACCACTGATAGTGCTTCTTGCTGTGTGCCTGTGAGGACAGAAATCACTGTCTGCCTTGTTCCCAGATGTGGTCTATGTTCAGCACAGTGCCAGAGATGTGCTAAAAAACATACAGTGAATGAATGAGTCACGTAGAGGTTGGCTGAAATGCCTGTATCCTTGCAGGGTTATCAGTGCTGGGTAGTGTTGGTATCGTCAACTGTTATCACTGTGCTGCTGGGACCACGGAGGAAGGATGTGTGGTCCATAGGCATCAGCCATCATTCCAGTGTCTTCCGTTGCCGCCTGCTCCTTAGTCATTGTTTCTCTGGTCTCAGCCACAGTCCTTCAGCAGACCATCAGCCTCCATGGATCTTTTTCTCAAGTGCACATGCGACTTTTGTATCTGGGGTGTGGAGGGACACTGGGGCCTCAGAGATTGTCCCAGGGTCACTTGAGAAGACACCCAGGCTGCTATTTCTACAGAGCATTGTGCCCTTTCCTTGGCTCCACTTTCTCAGAATTATAGTGCGAGCCCCACTGCTTTCAGATCCCGGTAGGCTCTCTGGGGTTTTCTGTGATCCTTCAGCATCACCAGCTCACCTGGGGACCATAGATCTCAGCTCACTCCAGCCTCAGCAGACTCCCTCTGCTCTCTAGGCTGGGGGCTTTCTATGTTTTTTGTTTGTTTTCCGGGCAGCACTATCCCATTTTTGTTCCTATTTTTCTTTCCCTTTTTTTTTTTTTTTTTTTTTTTTTTTTTTTTTTTTTTTTTTTTTTTTTGAGACAGGATTTCTCTGTGTAGCTTTGGAGCCTGTCCTGGAACTTGCTCTGTAGACCAGGCTGGCCTTGAATTCACAGAGATCCGCCTGCCTCTGCCTCCCAAGTGCTGGGATTAAAGGCATGTGCTACCACCACCCGCCTTGTTCCTATCTTTCTAAGTCTGTTTCTTAGATTTGCAATTTAAAAGTATGGAACTGAGTCGCTGTGCATCCTTCTAGGCTACCCCTCTTCTAAAGCAACCTTCTGACACCGTTACTGGTGTGCGGAGGACTCAGGGGCCAGTAGGGAACTATGGTAATGGATGTGGAGTCCTGTGCCTGCTGTGGCTCTGCCCATTACGTACATGAGAAGGGAATGGGTTGACTGAGCAGCTTACCTGACATGGTGGAGGGTAGACCTGAGCAGCCGTGATCTGGGAGCTAGTAGAATCCGAAGGCTTTGTGAGGGCATCTGTCACTGGTCTAGTCCTCTGGGGCACTCCTTTTAACTACCAGAGTTATTGAGTGACCAGGCTCAGCTCAGGCATCTGACTCTGGATGCATCAGCTCTGCCCAAGAATTGGGGTCACCCTTTTTGCTGGGCAAATGTGTTTCTCCTCTGAATAATGGTGGAAAGCGTTGGTTTGTGGTTTTTTGTTTGTTTGTTAAGAAACAGTCAACCTCCTGTGGTTGTGGTGGGGATGAGAGGGGAAAATGAGCTGCAGGCGGCTTGTTCCTGTAGACAGAGCTCTGTCAGGCAGAACCCATCCCTCCTTCTCACTCAGTACTGCAAGGGACCCTGGAGAGGGGAGCAGAGGGTTGCCATTCGAGGTTAGATGAGGAAAGGGAAACTTAGAGGTAGAGCAGGGAGGGAAACTAGCTAAAGCTGGTTTAACCAAAGTAATAACAGTAACTGTTACTGACTTATGAATTCAAAAGGAGGTAACTTCGTTAGGCAAAGCTTGATCCAGAAGCCTACATAATACCTCCAGTCTCATAATTGTAGTGGGTAGCCATTCCAGCTTTGATCTGGAAGTTCCAACCCCCACTGAGGCTTCGGCAACTGTCACGCCTACAAGGCGGGGCCAAGGGAGGCGCCGAGAGCCCCCAAGATCTGGATGGGCCAGTGCGCTCTCTGTTCCAGGACCCTAGATGGTGGAGGTTGACCGAGCAGAGCTCCAAAGAACACCGCTGGACTTCGAAGATTTATTTAGTGGGTAACTTACAAAAAAGGGAAAGGTAGCCGGGTGGTGGTGGTACACGCCTTTAATCCCAGCACTCGGGAGGCAGAGCCAGGTGGATTTCTGTGAGTTCGAGGCCAGCCTGGGCTACCAAGTGAGTTCCAGGAAAGGTGCAAAGCTACACAGAGAAACCCTGTCTCGAAAAAAACCAAAAAAAAAAAGAAAGGGAAAGGTAGGTCATGGGGTCTGGGGAAAGTATATCGAAGTCCAGCGGTGTTCTCTGAGAGCTGGTCCTCCCTGCTACAGTCACATGCCTTGGAGAAGTGGGGTCCCTAAAGAAAATTGGAGGGTCTATTACCAAAGAAGGAAAAGTGGATATCTGCAAGCCAAACAGCAGCAGCAGCATCTGTCAGGTCCAAGGCTGATGTGCAGGGCACTGATCATCTGGACCTTTCTCATTAAACTGCTGGTTCTGGTCTAGAAGCTGGGCTGAAGCGTCACATGTGATGGGATCCTAGCCAGCTCCAGATGTACCTGATGCTGCTGATCTCTGCACCACACTTGGAGTATCAAGGCATTAAGCCTTTTGTGCCAGCACCTGCCAGAACCATCTCCCACGATCTCTATAGCCCCGCTGGCCAGTTAAATCAGCATCCATGGCACAGTCAGTGGTGGATATGGATGGAGATCACCATGGAGCCTGGGCAGTGGTGCATACACCTTTAATCTCAGTACTCAGGAGGCAGAAGCAGGCAGATCTCTGAGTTTGAGGCTAGCCTGGTCTACAGAATGAGTTCCAGGTTTGCCATGGGTACACAGAGAAATCCTGTCTCAGTACACAAAACAAACAAACAAAAAGATCACCATGGAATAAGGAACATTTTGGATCTGTGCACCAATCCCAAAGCACATCTTTTTCTTCTTGCAGTCTTAACTATGGAGGTGTTTGCCTGGCTTCAGATGCCCAGTTCAGTGACTTCTTGGGGAGCATGGGACCAGCACAGTTTGTGGGCCGCCAGACCCTGGCTACCACACCCATGGGTGAGTGTTTGAAGCCCTGTGCCCCTCCCTCCTTGCCCTGGCCTGATGGCTTCATGCTCTGAGCACCTGGGCTACATAGTCCAGCCGTCCGTGGTGCCTACCTCTGAAGTGTCCAAGCTGTAGCTTTGGGACTTAGTCTGCTCTTGTTTGGGTTGGGAGTGGGTGCAGAGGGACAGCAAGTCCCCACTGGAGCCTCTAAGCCACTTTCTGGTGTTATTTCTTGTAGGGGATGTGGAGATTGGCTTGCAAGAACGGAATGGCCAGCTGGAGGTGGACATCATCCAGGCCCGGGGACTGACTGCCAAGCCAGGCTCCAAGACACTGCCAGGTATGGGGACATCTGAGAGCTATATGTGGTGTGGTCCACCGGACTGAACTTGGAGAGAGAGAGAGACATCTTTTTTGTTTGTCATTGTACCCTGGTACCTAGTATATACTAGGATACCTAGTATACTTGGCACTCAGCGGGGCTCAGAAAGCATTTGTGGAGAGGTTGGCAAATGAATGTGTAAAGATGGCATGGTGGGCAAGTCGTGGACTGAGGGAAGAAACAACTAAGCAAGGGAAGGAGGAGGTAATGAGGGTCACTAGAAGGAAAGCAGGCCCACCCAGATGTGAACTCACATGATACCCACCCAGATATGACATCACATGATACCCACCCAGACGTGACCTCACATGCTGCCCACCCAGACGTGACCTCACATGCTGCCCACCCAGACGTGACCTCACATGCTGCCCACCCAGACGTGACCTCACATGCTGCCCACCCAGACGTGACCTCACATGATAACCCCCAGATATGGCTGCCCATGATGCCCACCTTACACCTGTCTTCCAATGGCCCTTTCCCATACTCCTGGGGGTTCTCTGGTCCCCATAAGTATGTGGGTGAGCCCTCTCTGTTGCACCTATTACCCACAATTTGAGGGAGCAGTCTAGAACCCTGCCTTCTGCCCTCTGTTCCCAGCTGCCTATATCAAGGCCTATCTGCTGGAGAACGGTGTCTGCATTGCCAAGAAGAAGACCAAAGTGGCCCGCAAGTCACTGGACCCGCTGTACAACCAGGTGCTGCTGTTTCCTGAGAGTCCCCAGGGCAAAGTCCTGCAGGTAAGGTGTGTGTGTGTGTGTGTGTGTGTGTGTGTGTGTGTGTGTGTGTGTGTGTGTTATTTGGGGACAGGGTCTCTTCAGGGCCTTACCCAGGGGAGTTGAAGCCCTGAGGCTGACTTGTACCCACAACTTCCTGTGTCACTATGAATTTAGTCCCTCAGGAGTCTTGGCTGTTTCATCCCTGGAAAACATGCAAGAAGGAATGAACTAACTCCTAAAAGTTGTCCTCTGACCTCCTTATGGATGCCATTTCATGAACACTCCATGCATGCATGCATGCACACATTTGTGAACATGCACACATAAACTAACAATAACAACAAAATATATGTATATGTACACACACACATATGTGGGCTGGAGAGTTATCTCCGTAGTTAAAAGTGATTACTGCTCTTCCAGAGGACCCAGGTTCAATTTCAAGAGCCCACATTAGATAGCTCAAAACCAACTATAACTCCAACTAAGAGGATCCAATGCCTTCTTCTGGCCCCTATAGGCAGCAGTATACACACACACACACACACACACACACACACACACACACACACACGCCCGTGCATCTGCACATATACCACACATAAAATAAAAAACAATTTTCTAAAAAGATTAAAAAACAAAAACCAAGCAGACAGTAAGTGACAGTCTTGTGCGACTGAGGACTGTCCCTTAAGCCTGTTTTCAACTCTGCTAACGCTGCGACCCTTTAATACAGTTTCTCATGTTGTGGTGGCCCCCCAACCATAAAATTATTGTGTTGCTACTTCATAACTGATTTTTGCTGCTATTATGAATCATAATATAAATATCTGATATGCAGGATATCTGATATGTGAACCTTGTTCAACTCGCAAGGGGGGTCGTGACCCACAGGCTGAGAACTACTGCTCTAGGCTTAGTTGAGCAGGGCTGAGTTAGCCCACCCTCGCTCAGGAGGACGGAACTAAAAGATGGGGTGCAGGACAGCAAATGGGGGTCCTGCAGCCGCAGATCCAGACCCACAGGCCAGCTCCAAGAGGGTGCTGACCAAGAGACCAGGAAGGTACTTCAGAGAAAGATCAGTTGGAACCAGAAAGGAGGCTACCAGAGACTGCAACGTCCACTTGGTGAACATGCTTCATGTGGGGTTCTGAGGCTCCCCGTGGGGGCAGCAGGGAGGGGGACCATATTGCAGATGTTGGGCTATCCTTCAAGGCCTTCCTTCATTCGAGGGTGGGGCCATGTGGAGGGCAGAGCAAAGAGGGCGAGCGAGCGAGAGGAAGGAAGCCAAGGTGTAGGATGGCGTAATAGGGACACTAGAGCCACAAAACCACGGTCAGATAGGTGACTTTTATTGTCTTTTATTTGAAGCTGGGGGCACGCATGCCACAGCGTGCGTGCGGAGGTCAAATGATAACTTGTGGAAGTCCATTCTCCCTTCCTACTGGTGAGCTATGTGGGCTCCGGCATTGACCTTAGGTCATCAAGCTCGGCAGCAGGCGTCTGTCCCTGCTGAGCTATCTTGCTGGGCCCCCTTGCATGATTTTCAAAGAGGTAGACTCTGCAGGGCTTAGTGTCATTGGCCTGAGGGACCCCAGGCCTATGAATGACTGTGACAGGCTTGCTTTTTTTTTTTTTTTTTTTTTTTTTAACTTTTATTGTGTGGATGTTTTGCCTGCATGTATGTCTGTGTACTTCTCATGGTCCTGGTGCCTGTGTGATGCCAGGAATCAAACCCAGAGCCTTGTGCATGCTGGGTAAGCACTCTACCAGCAAAACAACCTGCCCAGCTCTCAGTTGCAAGATGGAATCAGTCATGTTTTCTTGTCCCGCAGGTGATTGTGTGGGGGAACTACGGGAGGATGGAGCGGAAGCAGTTCATGGGTGTGGCCCGAGTGCTGCTGGAGGAGCTGGACTTGACCACCCTGGCTGTGGGCTGGTACAAGCTCTTCCCCACCTCCTCCATGGTGGACCCAGCCACAGGTCCTCTGCTCCGGCAGGCATCCCAGCTGTCCCTTGAGAGCACCGTGGGGCCCTGTGGCGAGCGATCTTAATGCCAGGAATGGGGAGGGGCTCCCCGAGATGGCCTGGAGACCACCCAGCCCTGACCTGGGACCCCAGGCCCAGGGCCACATTGGACATTGGAGGATGGGGTGCTTCCCCACAGTGGGGAAGCAGAATGGGGAGACCTGCCCCCCTTGGGCCCCTCCTCACTCCTTCACCTCCTACCCCTGAGACCTTCCCTCTCCCAGTGGGTTGGCTACACTTTTGACTTGGCCGGTTTTGACCTGGTGGATGCGGCTACAGTCAGAGAAGGACCGAGGTGGCGGAGCAAACTACTCTCCCGCCCCCGCCCCCACCCCACCTATCACCCCTTTTGCCTCCTTGGAAGCTCGCTGCCCAGAGCCAAGTCCAGAACCAAGCCGGCCATCTCCATGGTGCCAATTACCAGCAAGTGTCTTTCCTGCGGCACCGGGTTCAGGCAGCTACTCTTGCCCCAGAGCTGACGGGGCAGTTTGCAAGGATCCGGAGCCAGCTCCCGGGGGGCCAGAGCTCCCCACTTGAAGGGGAGTGTGGGTCTCCCTCTGCCTGCCCGTGGAAGGAGCTTTGCCGCAGCCTGTCTGAGTCCATCCATCCATCCCTCCTGCCTGCCCCTCTGCTGTAAGCTCTAGGAATTGGGGGCCAGCAGAGATCTGAGGAAAGGAGGAGGTGCCTGAGGCCTGGCACAGATCCCCAGGGGCCCTTGCTCCCTGGGATTGCATCAAGCTGGTCTGGAGCTCTTGGTGGACTGGAAAGGACATAGTCATCTGTGAGATGGTGGAGGACTGTGGGGACCTGAGTTTCCAGAGTCCTGCGCACAGGGCTCTCTCGTATGCAGGGGTAGTGGGAGCCGAGCTTTGAAGAAAGCTGGATTAAGTTTAATGGCACCAAGGTAAGGGTTTCCCAGACAGGAGAACCCCTCCTTGTTGGATGAGATCAAAGGTCATCTTGTTTCCTTCTGCCTCTGGTCTAGGGTCTTGGGGAGGCATTAGAACCCCTCCCATTTTAGTCTTTTTAAATAAACCATTCTGTATGAAGGGCAGAAGCCACTGCCCCGGCCTCATCGCCACCCACGGCTCCAGGAGGTCCAGCGGGAGGGATGCAGAGCTAGGCGCTTAAGAATTTGAGGCTCCGATGAGGCCTGGGTAGTTGCCTTCCTGTGGCCCTCCCGAGGGCCTGCAGGAGCCCTTTTGCATGCTGAGGGAGGACCCAGTCCGGTCCCTGTAGAAGCACATTTCTATCACTCTCCCGGGAGCCGCCCAGCAGCTCCTCCTCACCTCGCCTCTGCTGTGTAGGGTGTAGTCCGGGTTAGCTGGGTAGTTAGTGTTCACCCGAGGCCTGCTCTTAGCTCAGATGTAGACTTTTTTCAAGCCCCAGGCTGGGGGGTAGAGGGGAGACCCCAGTTACATTCCAGAAGATTGAAGCCTCTCTCTCTAGCCGGGGCTGGGTGGGCTGCCTGGCTCCTCAAAGACCAGCCCTCCCACCTTCTCCTCCCTGCCTTCCTCTCTCCTCCCGTACAGGGTTGTAGCCCTAACTGTCCATTATACTCGGCATTCGAGGGAAATACCCTTGGTATTGACTTTCTTTAGGATGCACACCTGAGGATTGCTGGGCCTTGTAGAGGGGCCTGGACTCCATTAGAGGGTGCCATTTTCCACTGAGGATGCCAGGGCTCTGTTGAATCCCACCTTGTTCCTGGTTCCTCTGCCAGGGATTCCTACCCCTTGGAAATTCTCCCCATTCCCTGCCTGGCTAAGCTCTGAGCGCCCTTAGGGTTCTGGTCCAGTTTATCACGTCCATATGGAGCTGTTGACACTGCACAGGGAGAGAAGGGGCTGGACACAGGCCCCTCTTCTGCAATTGGTCTTCAGGGTGTCCTTGGGACCGCGGAGGGGCAGGCCCTCGGGACAAGGGAGCAGGGCTCTGGATGGGCTCCCATTTGAGGCCCACAGTTAGCCATCACCCCATTTTTTTCAACCAGTGTGATATCTCTGCAGTTAGGTTATTACTCACTGTTTGGAATATTTTGAGCCAGGAGAGCATCTTCTCTCTCCAGCTGTCACTGCTGTGGTTGTTCAAGATGGGACAGAGCCTGGCTGTCAGAACCAGAGGAGGAAAGGCTCAGCTCTGGTTTGTCTGAGAGAGAGAGAGAGAGAGAGAGAGAGAGAGAGAGAGAGAGAGAGAGAGAGAGAGAGAGAGAGAGAGAACGCACAGGAGCACAAGCCCCAAAGCAATAACAACACCCGGGGCGGTCAGTGAGGCCCCCCCAGGGATTTTCTTGTTTGTTCCGTGACATCCCACTCACCTCCTGGAGGGGTGGAGTGGGGGGCTGGAGCCCCTATTTCTTTGTGTCATTGTAAGCGTGTGCCCCACTCCCAAGGGACTGTGACCACTGGGTGTGGAGACCATATCCGTCTTCACCGAGGACTGGACGGGCTTTGGGGAGGGAGAGGGATCTTCATCCTTAGCTTTAGGGATTATCCAGCCCAGCCTGTCCCCACCGCTGTCTGACCCTGGTCAACTCGAATCTACCGCCTGAAGAGGAGTAAGAGGGTGGAGTTGGGGGGCCTCTCTGGTGCTGGGTCTCTAGGGGTGTTTCTTTATTTCTCTGAACACAGGCCACGCATAGGACAGCCCTGTAAAGGGCCATCTCCATTTTCCTTTCCCAGAATGCCTCTGCATTCTGAAGGGCCTGTGGATCTTTAGTCCATTTGCATTTTGCAAAAAAAAAGAAAAAAGATACCAAGGCCCTGCCTGAGGAGAGTCATCCTGGGGCCATTGATACGCCCAGCGGCCCTTCTACCTAGATCTCCTCTTCCTATCTCGCGCTGAGCTGGAGCCAGGGCAGGATGAAGGGACTGATGAGTCTCATCCCTTTCTACTTTTTCTTTGGAGCCTGCCTCCTGGTGGCTCCAAATTATGGCAGGACAAGCTGTAGCCACTCTGAGAGGTTAGGAAACCCAGGCCCCAGCAGGAAGTCTTTTGGTTAAGGCCTCTCAGCAATATGCATGGGGGGCGGGGGGGGGGGAACGACAGAGCTGGGAGCACATTTTCCTACAAGCAGGGGACCAGCGCTTGCTCTGGGGACAGGTCGTCAGCCACCATCATCATTTCAAGCTTCTAAGCACAGGTGGCACTGCCCTCTTGACTCTCTCTCTCTCTCTCTTCTGGGCAAGCGCCTTTTCTAAGCTTGAATTGGGAGAAGAGGAGGCGCCAGGGTGGCTGGGATCCCCTGGGCATCCTGAGCTGAAAGATTTGCCCTAGGCCTTTTGTTCTGCGGGTCCAGCTGGCAGTGGGTGGGAAACACAAGCTCCCACCTGGGTTTATAGAGTGGGAACTCCGGGGGAAGGTCCCACCTTCAGAAGAAATAGCACCCCTTCTCATAGCCACTTCCCAGTGTGTCCCCAGTGATTTTACTCTGCCCCTCACAAGAGCCCCAGAGAGTGAGTGAAGGGAGGCTTAGGTTGTCAGCCCCATTTTCAGGAGGGGGAGAGGGGGGACCCGAGAGGGGTGCTTGCAGAAGTGCCAACTTTGACAGCGGCTGAGCACCTGCTCATTCTCCGGTGGTCCACAGCACAGGCGTGCAAGCACGTAGTTGAGGTAGTTAAAGCTTTTCACAAGCGATTCACCACTGGGTTCCTTAAGGCAGGAGATTCTGGAGCAGTTTGGGGTTCAGAAACAGCACAGCACCCCACACTCTCCCAGGGCACAGCTGTTGCACCAGGCAAGGTCACCTGCATTTATTTATTGAGCAACAGCACTACACTGGGCCCAGAGCCTTGAGCCCCCTTCCTGTCCCTTGCGATGGCTCTCTTGGCCCTCCAAGAAGGCCTGTGTCTGTGGAACAGGCCCTTGGTGGATGGAGAGTTTCTACAAGCTTACCTGGCAAGCCCCAAGGGTGTTTCATCTCAGCAAGAGAGCCTGTGTGGGCTAGGTGGAGGCTGGGAGCAGACGGAGGTGTTATCTCTGAGCCCCTTGTGTCCTCCCCACAAGGTGGCAGGAAGGTGGGACCCCAGAGCCCTTGGGCTGGGAGCCTCCCTCCATCTACCCACCTCTCCCTGTGTCCTCTTGGGGAGCAGGAACAGCCTGGTCCTTCAAGGAGGGCGGGTTTGGGGGGCCTCTGAGTTGGAGTGGGTCACGTTGCATTGTGTTCATGACCACATAGCTCATGTTGGAAATTAAAGTTTTTGCTTTTCTACCCTGGCTCTGCTCTTGTCTTGCATCAAGACAGTTCTATCTGGGAAGAGAAGGGACACGTGTTTTAAGGGGTGAGCGCTCTAGGATGCCAAGGCGCCTCGCCGTGGGCTTATAAACATCCCCTATGAGCAGAAGCTTGCCTCAGGAAGCTCTCCCACAGGTGCCCCTGTGAAGCGGGGTCTGCACAGGAACTTACGGATGGAGAAGCTGGGGTCCAGGGAAGTGACATGTTGCTGGTGATTGGTGGGTCCCAGAATGAAATGTATCACACGCCACTGAGCTGCCTATAGATAGTAATGGGGGGGGGGGCTATTCCCTTCATCCAAAAGTGACTAGCCAGGGACAAGGCTTTTGCTTGACAGTAAGGGCAACCATTTACATGGGCTAATTCTACTCTTCACGCAGAGCAAAGGGAATGCTGTCATCGATATAATGGAGAAATTGCCCACTGTGAGCCATAAACTGCCTTCAGTCTGTCTCTATCTCATGCTTCTAGCATGAGCATCCAGTCTCAGTGTTTAAAATTATGCCCTTCCCCTCAAAGATATCGTGTGTCCTCTTCAGAGCAGAAGCTAGCCACTCGTCATCCTTTGAAGGGGTGACCTGGTGTCCTCGGAGCTGAAGGCCACATTTTCCTACAAGTTTAGACTAAACAGTTTACACCTCCAGGGTAACTGTAGAGTCGGCTTGTGCGTTTAGTGTAGCATTCATGTATTTCTAGAAGGGATGATCCACAGTTGGTGACGGGAGCCTCAGCCCCCTCCAAGCCAGAGGAAGGGTGGGTTTGCTAACAGGCGGGGCTAGACATTGGCCAGGGTAGGACTGTCAGATGGACTTCCTCCGTGCTCGGCGGCTGGCTGAGCTGCTGTGGCAGTGGTGCAGGGCTTCTGGACTCAAGGGAGGCGAGAAGGCTGGGTTGTCACAGGCCCAGGTCTCCAGCTGATGGATGCGGTGAGAGATGCAGGTGGAGGACGCAGCACGGACGCGGCTCTCGAGCGCCCCCTTGCGGAATGCGCTGGCGCGGCGGGCTGAGCGCTCGGGGGCGTCGGCGCTGGCGAGGAAGCGCAGGACCACCAGGTTGAGGAAAGCACCGATGACCGTGAGCCCCAGCAGGATGTAGAGGAAGCTGAAGGCCACGTAGGGCGGCTTCCTCTGCAGCGCCTCATCTCTCTGCAGCGCCACGAAGTCGCCGAAGCCGATGGTGGTGAGGGTGATGAAGCAGTAGTAGTAGGCGTGGAAGAAGGTCCAGCCCTCGAAGTGCGCAAAGGCCGCGGCGCCGAGGGCCAGGGTGGCTGCGCACAGCAGCAGCCCGGCCACCACCATGTTCTCTGCGGACACGTGCGGCCGCTGCAGACCCAGGCAGCGTTTGGCCGCCAGCAGCAGGCACCTCACCAGCGCGTTTAGACGCTCGCCCAGGCTCTGGAAGGTGACCAGCGTCAGGGGAATGCCCAGGAGTGCATAGAACATGCAGAAGACCTTTCCGGAGTCTGTGCCTGGCGCGGCATGGCCATACCCTGTGCGAGGAGAGAGATGGGATGCTGACAGCCCAGCCTGCCTCAAGATGCTCCCACCCCAGGCCTGCCTGTCCTCAGCAGCTCTAAGCCCTGGTTAGGTCGCCCCCACATTCTAAACACCCATGTGAATATTCACATCCCAGGTGTCTACCCACCCTCCCCGCAGACGTGGATAATCGACCTGTGGTCCTTCAGAACCACAGAATTCTGTTGGGGCATCTTCTGTTCCCGGCAGTAGCCAAGGATGGATGTGTTATCCAGTGGAGGAAGCCCAGTCCCACAGCATGGACCCAGTTGACAGGATGCTCTGAAAACAACAGCTGGAGAGACAGAACAGCTCTGTGGCTGGCTAATCTAGGCTTGAAGGACTACCCAAGGGCTTAGAGTTTGGGCTGTACAACAGGGGTCCTGTGGCTTGGTCTGCACCTATTTGCTAGCTGCTCTGACAACCTACGGTGTCTAGAAAATGTGAATTTTAGCAAATTATGCCTTGGTCAGAAGGGACAGGAGACAGGTCTTCTGTGGTTTCTTAGTATCCACAGGGTAAAGTCCCAGTTGTCACAAGGATCTCCCAGCTCCCCCCCCCACTTCCAAGCCTCACCCCTCCACTCACCTCCTTCCTCCCCAGCCTCACCCCTCTCTGCTCACCTCCCCACTCCCCAGCCTCACCCCTCCTCTCCACTCCCCAGTCTCCATACTCACCCCTTTTACACCCACACTCTCCAGGTACACCCTGTTGTTCCCCTGCTGGAAAGTCATTTCCACACTTCGTTCATATTTTCCTCCCCTCGGACTGCCTTGTCTCCCCTTCCTATCCCCTGCTCCCCTCAGATTCCTCCTCGTCTTCTGCCACCCTGTTGGCCTTCACTAAACACCCATTGGTTCTGGGAGTCTCTGGTTCAAGCACTGTTCACTGGTTCCCTCGTGGGATCTAAGCATGGGTGGGCTTCCTTGAGTCATGGGTCCCCTGCCATTGTTGTGGAATGTGTGGATGTGTCTCTCTCTGGGGAGAGCAACAATAGCTTACATGGGCCCATAACCAGGGAGAAGTGAGGGGGTCCATCTCCCAAAGAGAATATCCTCCAGCAGACTGACCCTGTCTGCCCAGAGGTAAAACATACAGACCCCTAGACATGTCCAGTTCTATATGGTAGCCTCCAGTACATACAGATGTGTGAAATGGTGAGCCACTATGGTCACAGCGAAAGTTAGAACCGAGCACACACCCATCAATAGTGGCCTGGTTAGGTTCATCTCAGCATCATTCAAACAGTAGAATGCTACACCAGACCACAGTGGCCATATCACCATGCAAGCATCTGGCAACACCTAAGGAAGCTCTTGGTTGTCTCTACTAAGGGCCGGGAATGGGATAGCTGTGTGTTACTAGCATCCAGAGGCAGAGGCTGGGGATGCTGCCAGCAACTGACAGAGCACAGGGCAGGCCCCCAAACACAATTAACTAGGGCAAAATGTCAGTGCTTCCAAGGTTGAGAAGCCCTGCTATTCAGCCTGAAAAAAAAAATGACGTGGCTCTTTAGGGTTGATTTAAAAAGCATTGAGACATTCTAAACCAGGGTCTGGGATACAGCTCAATTGATAGAGTGATTGACTAGCATGCCTGGTGTCCCAGGTTCAATTCCTAGTACCATATAAAAGGCAATCATGGTGGCACACATCTATAAATCTCCAGCACCTGAGAGGCTGAGGCAGGAAGACCAGAAGTTCTTGGTCATTAACAGATATGTAGTGATTTTGAAGCCAGTCCGGGCTACATGAGGCCCTGTCTCAAAAAAAAAAAAAAGGATGTACTAAATGAAAAGAGCAGGAATAGGTTGAATAGTGCATATAATGTATTCTCTATACAATGTGTGTGGTGCTTAAAGGGACGTATACACAGAGCATGTAGCTGGAGTATTCAAGAGACGAGTGAGATGTCTGTGAACTAGGAGATGAATGAATGGGTTAAGAGATAGGACAGAGACTCAGAAAGACAAAGGTGACATGTTCCCTCTTTCATGTGGAATCTAGATTGTAACAAGGAGCGGGGGGACATGAAAGCTAGGAGAGGGACCACTCGGGAAGAGGACCAGAGGAAGGAGGACAAGAGAAAGTGAGGGGTGAATATAATCGGATTGCCCGATAGATGTGTGTGAAAATGTCACAGTGAAACCCATTGTTCTGTACAACTAATACACACAAATAAAAAAGACCAAAGAGCTTCCAGGAAAGGGGGGGAGAAAATCCTTTTCATTCTGCACCCCTTGGTACCTGTGAAATGCACAGTGTGAACATATATAATATTCAGAGACTCGGTGTAACGTAAGCATTGAAAACCCCATGGCTGGCTGCCCTTCCACTACGTGGGCCTGTGGGCCCGCCTCCCTGTGGTACCAGGGAGGGCACACACTGCCCATCACTACTTTGAATCCGTGAGGGCAGGAACCATGGTAGCCGCTTCTGTACATCCTGAGTCACCCATGCTCTGCACAGACACACAGACAATAGGTCCATGGAAAGTTAACGGACTCAAACCAACCGGGAGGAGAGGGAAGCTAGAGGGAGTCTCGGCCCTCCTGAGGACTAACAGGCCAGGAGATGCTATGCCAGGCTTGAGCAGGGGGAAGTGAGTATTAACAACACACACCAGGTTCTCTCCACGGATTCTCTCATCAGGCCCAGGGTTAACAGACAGTGTTACAGCCCCTGTTTTGTGATAAAGAAAGCAGGCTCAGGGGAAGCGAACTGTGCAAAGGTCCCAGAGCCTGAGATGTTAGCCCCAGGTCCTCAGTGCTTCTTGGTGCCTTTCTTTCGCTAAAGCAGAACGGAAACTCTGGACTCTTGGCGCCTGGCTTCCTGCAAGGATTTTTGTTTGGTTGTTTGGTTGTTTTTGGTTTTGGTTTTTTTTGTTTTGTTTTGTTTTTTAACACGGCACAACAAAGGAAGTGGTGCTCCCCCAAGTGGCCAGAAAAGCTGAAACATTTCCCGTTTCTACACCGTTTTGTTTTGTTTGGTGTTGGTTTCCCTGCCGCCGCCCCCTCTAACCCCCACCCCCGCGTATCTTTCTCTAGCTTGGGTTTCAGGTTAGTGAGGGAGGAGGCCAAATCTGACCCGAAAGCGAAAACGGGAAAGGGCAGAGGCTTCAGAAATGGCACAACCTCTGTAGGCACGGCAAATGGGAGTGTCTGGAGAATGGGGCTTGTAGACAAGAGAGGGCAGAAGCATTGAACGGAGCTGGGTTTACAGTTGGCAAATAATAAGTTATTACTACCGATAGTGCCTGCACAGCCTATGGCACCATATGCTGGGCCGTTTATACTCCTGACCTCACTTTAAACCTGGCATTTGCCCAGCAAGGTAGAACATTTGCTTTTTGCCTTTGACAAAAACAGGTGTCAGAGGGCACAGTCACTTGCCTGAGAAAGTAGGTGGCTGGATGAGCCCAGAACTCAGCCTTCAGGGTTGCAAGTGTGCTTAAAGCCATGGCTACTGTGCAAGTGCATTCTTCCAGATGTAGGCTTCTGGTCTGCTCCTGGAAGGCCACCGGGGAACCTGGCAACCACAGCTGGAGCCTGGTACCAAGGGGTGAGCTAACACAGGTCTGAAGCCCTGGAGAACCGCTTCTGTCCTTGCAGGTTCCCCAGGCTTCGCCCCTCAGGTCCTGGCCAGGTGTGGTTATGGCAACAGCTGGAGTCCAAATAGTGTATATAGCGGCTCCTCTGGCTGCCCCAATGTGAGCCAAAGCTTTGGTAATCTGCCGTTCCCTTAACAAGTGGTTGGACTCCTATTAGTCTCTAGGACACTAGCCACACAGCAGTCAAAAGTCAAATGAGAGCTGTTATACGGGGCTAATAGAATACTTGTTATTATAATAAAAGGGCAATCTTATTCCCACGGTGTTTTCTGTGGATCAGGTCCTGTGCTAAAACGATCTGTACATAACAATCCCCACCACAGCTGGCCTTCCTCCCTTCCCCTTGCAAGACATGTTAGGACTCCTAGTTTTCAAAGGAGAACCCGGTAGCTCAGAGAAGTCAAGAAACTTATCCAAGGCTACACAGCTGATACAGCGGGACAGGGAAGCCCTACTTCTGTTCCCCAAGACCCTGGGGTTTCCTCTAGTCACCCCTGTGTCAGCCTCGTGACAAACCCACTGACTGCCCCCATTCCGCCCAGGGAGGCAAATGAGCCTCAGAAAGCTAGCGTGCTCCTTCCAAAGACAGGGACGGGGTGGGACTGCACCCGAGGAGAGATCGAGACTGAGCGGGACAGGGGAGGCTCCGAGGGCTCACCGATGGTGGTGATGACTGTGATGGCGAAGTAGAAGGAGCCTGCGAAGCGCCACTGGCGACCGGCGCGGTGCGGCTCTGCCTGCAGCGCCAAGCGCTCCAGCTCTTGGTAGTCTTCCGCAGAGAAGCCGTACTTTCTGCGGAACTCGCTGCGCTTCCGGGCCAGCAGCCGCTGCCGGTTGCGCTCGGCCTCGGACTCCAGCGCATCGAAGACTGCGGCGCCCACCAGCAGGTAGGACAGAATGCACAGGATGAGCGCGGCCGTGCGCGCGCTCTGCTTCCTCATCGCGTCTCGGGGGCTCCGGGTTTCCGTGCGCCCCGACAGTGCCAGCTCCATCCCTTCGCGTCCCGCGTACAGCAAAGGGCGGGCTCTGAGCTCTCCCGCCGCTTCCCCGCCCTAGCTCACGCAGGTCCCCGCAGGGACATCTGGTGCAGAGGCCCAGCCCAGGTGTGCAGAGGGCCCGCCTCCATCCCGAGCTCGCCCTAGGACTTGGTGCTAGTCACCCTTTCCTTCCTCCCGTCTATCACCTAGGAAATGTTTGCCAAGCGCCCTCTGGTGCCCACCCTTCTCGGTGGGAGTAGAACAAATGTGCCAGCAATAGGGAGGGATGATAAATGAGCAAAAAGATAAGGTAAGACAGGTGTGATAAAGGAGAAAAATAGCGCTTGAAGAGGCGCGTGCCAAGCCATCCAGGAGTGACCAGGGAGACAAAATCCAGGCCACAAGTGTAGGTTCCTCGCCAAATCAGAAGGGAGGTGACTTGGTGCAGGAGACAGCAGGAAACAGTAGTGAGGCTGGTGTGGCTGGAGCCAAGAGAATTGGGATGCAGGCTGGAGAGAGAGAGAGGAGGAACCATGAGAATTGACTTTTTTCCCCTTATTTTTATTTTATATGCATTGGTGTTTTGCCTGCATGTATATCTGCGTGAGGGTTCTGAATCCCCTGGAACTTGAACCACAGACAGTTGTGAGCTGCCATGTGGGTGCTTGGAACTGAACCAGGGTCTTCTGGAAGAGCAGCCAGTGTTCTTAACCACTGAGCCATCTCTCCAGCCCCAAGAAGTGACTTCTATAAATCCATTTTAATTTCATTTTTATTTTATATTTGCCTGCATACCACTTGCACAGGGCCCGTGGAGACCAGAAGAGGGTGTAGGTTCTCCTGGAACTGGAGTTGCAGTTTCCAGTTGTGAGCCACCATGGATGGAGGTGCTGGGAATTGAACCGTAGGTCCTCTGGAAGAACTGCTGAGCCACCTTGCCAGATCTCAGGCTGAATCTTCAGGACAACTGAAAACCATGGGAAAGCAGTAAGCAGAAATACACGCAGTTCCACCATAATCTGGTTTTGTTTTGTTTTGTTTGTTTGTTTGTTTGTTTGTTTGTTTTTCAAAAAGACCAGGCATGGCAGTCCACACTTGTAATCTCAGCAGTTGAGAACTGGAGGCAGGTAGATCAGGAGTTCAAGTCCTGACTGGGCTACTTGGCACCATGTCTCACCACCACACCTCAGAAAATGCAAGGGACTGCCATGTGGAAAAGAAAAGGTGGCAGAGAGTGAAGACCCCTCAAGAGGATGGCGTCACCCAGATACATGCTAAGGGGGTCTAGCCTAAGGTAACAGAAGAAGGGAAGCAGATGGCCCTGGGATACATTAGAGAGAGAGCTGGACACAGAGCAAGCCCTGCTGTGTGAGCTCCCTGGCATCAACAGGCTTCACCAGTCCAAGCTTTAGCCAGTATATCCTCACAGAAGCGACACATGCTGCTCCGAGGCCTGAGCTCCAAAGCCCTGCCCCCACGCCACCCCACCCCTTCCCCTCACCTGCAGGCTGAACATAGCACCCCCAAAGAGCACAGGAAGTCTGTGTGCCTTCTTGTGATCCATTATGTCAGGGTCTGATTGGGGGGGTCCATCTGTCACGGAAGGTGATACACTCCAATTCCCTGGACAAGAGTCACTAGTGGATTTGGGTGTAGAGGTAAAGGGAAAGACTCAGGATGGCCCCGGAGTATTACCTGAGCAGCTACATGTTTGGGAAGCCTTTCATTGACCCCTCTTCTCAAGGAGCACACTCCTGTCTCCAAGCACCAAAATGGTACCTTCTTCAGAGTCCTACCTGTGGGCCTGTATGGAGACTTCTAGTACAGCACCAGTTACCCTCACCTGAAGCTGTTGGGGACAACTGGCCCTCCCAGGTATCTGCTGCAGCATGGCACGCATTGCTATCATCGTGCCTAGTCAGGGCTGTCTCCCCATAGCCTCTCACCCTTGCTTGCTTGGCTCATTACAGCCTTCTCCCCATCCCACTCAGCCAACATCTATCCCTGCCCGGGGCTGGGAAGCAGCAGAAATGCCATACAGGTATGGAGGTGCTTAATCACCCCAACTCAGCTGGCTCACACCCTGGCCACTCTGCCACTCTCAGCACAGTTGGATGTGTTTTCCCAGGGGGTCTCCTCTGAGCCCCGAGAGGCCTCTGAGCGCCCGCTGTCTTCCATTCCTCCCACTATAGTATAACCCTCACCTTCCACACATGCATCCCCAACCCGCAAGGATCATCCTCCGGTCTCCAGCACCCAGACCTGCTGTGCAGCGCACACCTAGTGGCAGTTTGAGGTCAAATGAGAACTTTCATGTGCAAGTTAGGAACAACTCACTTGCATTGTTCCCGGAGCTTGGGATGGTTCAATTTCACCACCCTCAGAATGTTGGGTTTGTTTGCTTGTTTGTTGTGTTTGTTTTTGATTTTCAAGACAAACTTTCTCTATATAATGGCTCTGGCTGTCCTGGAACTCGTTTTGTAGACCAGGCTGGCATGGAACCCACAGAGATTGCCTGTCTCTGTCTCCCAAGTGCTGGGATTAAAGGTGCGGGCCACCACTGCCTGGCTTAGAATGGTTTTGTCTTTAATTCTTTTCTGTCTCATAAGGAACTGCAGTGGCATAAGAATGGCCCCCAGGGATGCCCAGGCCTCATCCCTGGGATCTGTGAATACATTTGGCTGCCTGGCAAAGGGAAGCTGAGGATGCTGATGGCACAGGTTGCCGATCACCTCAACAAGGGGGATGATCTCAAACCTCCGGGTGAGTCCACATCACCACAAGGGTCCCTATACTTGGAGATGGCGGCAGGAGAGACACCCAGCGATGGCAGCATTAGGAACTCAGCCTGCTCCCTGGAGGAAGGGTAAAGCAGGTGACATTCAGGAGCTGGAAGTGGGAAGAAGACGGGTTCCTGCTTTGTCTGGAGAAAGGAATGTGGACACACAGGCACCTTTATTCGAGCCCAGGGGGGCCCATGTGGAGAGAACCAGAAAGTTCTTCTTTTTGGGGTGTGGGGGTGGATGTGAATGTGCAAGTACACATGTGGGGGCAATATGCATGCACACGTGTGTGCACATGTGTAGAGGCCAGGCATCAACTTTGAATGTCACTCCTCAGGAGCTATCCACCTTGTTATTTTCTTGGAACAAGATCTCTCATTAGGATTCAGGCCTCTCCAATTCAGGCAACTGGCTAGCCGGACTGCCCCAGAGGTCCTCTTGACCTGACCTCCTCAGGTGGGATTACAACACATGCCACCACACCTGACTTAAAAATGGGTTTGACTGGGAGATTGATCCCAGGTTCTCATGGTTGTTAAGCAAGCACTTTACCGCTGAACTCTCTCTTCTCAGTCCCAGAAGGTAATTTGGAGGGGAGTGGGAGGTGGGGGTAAGTCTCCATGCTTGTGATGATTGACAGCTGCCATAGGGTGAATGGAGAAGGCTGGGGAGCTCCACCTTACCAACAGGATTACCCTAGGGGCATTTAGCCACTGTTACTATCACAGTGAGTGGACCCTGGCCTGTAAGACCTCCATTCTAGTGTGGAGTTGGGGCTCAGTGCCTATAGAAAAAGATTTGCACACCCTCACCCCCAGAGAGTCAGGATGTCAGCCAAGTGGCCCAGAAGCAGGTTGCTGACGCGAAGAACTAACACAGTTGCTGAGACTTTATTTTTAGTAAGGGCATCAGCAAGTTTGTTTTTCTGATTCTTCTCCGCACAGAGAGGCAGAAACCTGGGCAGAAGCCTCGGGGTGGGGGCAGGGTGCCAGGCCCTTCCACTCAAGAAGGGTTGGAGAAGAGCCTGTGGGGGACAAGCAAGCTTGGGGAGCAGCTTGGTCGTGGGGAGCGGGGGAAGAGAGTTCACGAGGATGATCCTGAGCACAGCTGAGGTTCACAAAGACTTGAGTTCAAATTCCTACTCCTCCACTTTCTACTTGCATGTCCAAAGATAGAACATCTCCACCTTTTTGTGCTTCGATCTTCCCATGTGAGAACCGAGATACCAACGCTCCCCACAGAGGACCGTTACAGATACTGGGATGTGCTGCTTCCCAGGTACCCTGAGCTGGTAGTCTTGTGTCCTCCCTTTTCAAAACTGTCTGTTTACAGATGCCAGGAATTCTGTTTTCAGAAACAGAGGAGAGGCTGGCTAGAGGTGCTGGAGCCCTGTGTGTGCTAAGCATTGCCACAGCGTCACCTCTACAGGTCAGGAAAGAGAAGGTGCCGATCTACCAAGTCCCCGTGGTCATGGCTGAGACAGGACTCGAACATGGGGCTGCCTGAATCCCAAGGGCATCACTCTTCTTAGGCTAGGCACTGCTGGCCAAGTCACTCTTCCATCGGTCCTGGGAACCATGCTTTCTTCATCTGTGAGATGGCTGCAAGAGCCTAGGTAGACGAAGCTGTCCCGCCACTGTGAGGATCCCGTGACATAGAGCTGAGGGTGACTCGTCAGATGTGCCCACTGGGGTGGGTATAATTGGGGCCATGGAGGCACTGTCTGGCCCTGCCAGGCAGGTGACTCTGCCCTGTGCTTGGCATTTTTGGTTCAGCAGTGCTATTTTAAGCTGGAGGAGGCTAGAGTTTGTGTATGTGTGTTTCTCAGCTTGGAAAGTCATCAGCTGAGCAGACACCAAAAACAGAACTCCCTAAGGCACTCCTTACAGCTCCCCTCCTCCCCATGCTTGGGGACCTGAGGGCACCCAGTGATTTTCCTTTGTCCCCTGGTGCTAGCATTATACCCATGGCCTTTCAGGGAGGCCTGGGGGCTCCTCAAAAGCTGGCAGCCTTTGCCACTCACACACTGGGGAGAAGAAGCTGAGGCCCAGCACAAGAGAGGGGACTCATCTAAGGCCACACAAGATCAGGCGGTGAACAAGGGACCAGGATGGAGTAGATAGTTATCTGGGACCTTGGGTCCCGTCTTAGGCATGTGACTTCACCTCTCTGAGCCCCATTTTGCCCTCATCTCTGCCTCAGCAGGTGGGTAGGAATATCTGCCTGACAGGATTCCTGCGAGGATCCAATAAATGTGCTAAATACAGGGTCTCACCAGCAGATGACAGCGCCCCTCCACCACACCAGTTTCCCCCCAGCCCCTTCCATGTTGCTCATTCTGAAGGGCTTGAGGGATCACAAGAAATTGATTTTTACAGGTAGAACGAAGTTCAGTGATTTCCAGAAAGCCAACAGGCTCAGCCATTTTTCTTGATAAGATCCCTATGTGTCCCTCTTAACAGAATTGACTGTTTTCACCCCAGGGGACGTCATTGGGAGCTCCTTAGAGAACAGCTGTGGCTTGTCAGCAGCCTGGCTGTCACTCAGGGATCTGGGCTGCAGGACATAAAAAGCTGTGTCTCACTAACCAAAGAATGCTGAGGAAGGATCAGGCAGGGGATGTCCCAGAATGTTCTGGCCACTGGAAGACAAACATATTTTGGGAGAATCAGAGAGAGAGAGAAAACCATACTCATGTCTACACTAGAGGGTACCACTGTTCCCAGGCAGGCAAGGATGTTATCTGGGAGACCACTGTGTGAGCATGATCCCTGTCTGGCTTGTGGTCTCAACCAGGGCTGCAGTTTTGACACTTGTCTGTGACCATTTTCTTAGGGCCACTGAGACTTCTTTTCAGCTGCATGAGAGATACTGTAAGGTTAATGGAGACAGTTAAACTTCCATTATTCACTAACACATTTTTGCTCTGCTAACAGTTCATAATAAAAGTCTGCCATAGGCCTGGTACATGCTTTTAATCCCAGCAGAGGCAGGTGGGTCTCTGGATATTTGAGGCCAGCTTTGTCTACAGAGTAAGTTTAGCACAGCCAGGACTACACAGTAGACCCTGTCTTAAAAGAAGGGAAAAAAAGCAAAACAAACAAATAAAATATGTCAAAAGAATATTGAGATTTTTTCAAATAATTCTAATTCCATGTGCAGTTCAGAATTTTCACAGTAAGCAGTTTTTAAAATTTGTTTCTCTCTGGGGTAGTTTAAATGAGAATGTTCCCCATAGACTCAGATATTTAATACTGGTCCCCAGTTGGTGGTGCTGTTTGGCTAGATTTAGGAGGTGTGGCCTTGTTAGAAGAGGTGTGTCACTGGGGGCTGGGGGTGGGGGATGGGCTTTGAGAATTCAAAGACACGGCTGTTCCCAGTTCACAATGTTTTTTGTTTGTGGTTCAAGATGTGAGCTCTCTCTGGAATCACACGCTCACAAAAACCTTCAACATGATGCCTCTGTCGTGGTGTTTGGTCACAGCAACAGCTAAGTAACTCATACATTCTCTGCCCACTCCCTTACATTGTTTCCTATTGTATCTTTGGTCTGAGTTGGAGGATCATTCTGAGTAATGAGAACTTCCTTGGGTTTTTTTTTTTTTTTTTTTTTTTTTTTTTTTTTTTGTCCTGTTAGTTTGTTTTTAAAGATTTCTTGTGGGGTGGGCAGTGGTGGTGCCTGACTTTTGTCCCAGCACTCAGGAGGCAGAGGCAGGTTGAGATCTATGAGTTTGAGTCCAGGCTGGTCTACAGAGAGAGTTCTAGAACAGCTAAGACTACACAGAGAAACCCTGTCTTGAAAAAAAAAAAAAAAAAAAAAAAAAAAAAAACATGTAGTTGGCTTTCTTGGACCACTAGCCCCCAAATCATGACATGGAGACTTATTAATTAGGATTGCTCAGCTTAGCTTAAGCTTGTTTCTAGCTATGTTTTTTAACTTAAATGAACTTATTTCTATTAATCTGTGTGCTGCCCCAAGGCTCATTTACCTCATCTACATACTGTCCATCCTGCTTTTTTGCTCCTCCTGCTTCTTCTGGATGGATGGCTGTTGGCTCTCTCTGCTTACCAGCCCTGTGTATCCCTCCAATCAGGTGCCTTAGGCAGGCAAGGCGAAACAGCAACACATCTTTACATAGTTAAACAAATGCAGCGTAAACAAAAGCAACATACCTTTACATAATTAAATAATTTAACTAGACAAATACAACACATCTTTGCCTAGTTAAATATTCCACAACACACACACACACACACACACACACACACACACATCTCTATGTGGTACAGGCTGGTCTCAAACTCACACTTCTCTCACCTCAGTCTCCTGAGTGCTGAGAATACAGGCATGTGCCATCACGCCTGGATTTTAGCATTCTTATTATCCCCAGGCATGCGTCATAGCAGGGCATGGGTTAGGCACTTTGATTCCACCCTAGAGAAGAGGAATCTCAGGCTTACAAGGACATGTGATTAAAGTCACCAGGCCAAGAGGCATGCATAGGAAGCCACCTGCTGTGAGCTTGTTCTGGTGGCAGCCACACTTCCCTGTAGGGAGGGGTTTACCAGGCAATGGTGCAGGTGACCCTGGCTGCCACGTGGCAGTTGGAGCTCAGTTGCTGGCGAGCCCCACCCTCTCTTCTGCAGTGAAATCTACTCTGTTGAAATCAAGGGTGTCTGAGTCACAGGGTCAGGGATTATCTGGAAGACTTCATGACCTAGAGATGGCAAGAAGATAGGAAAAAGCTGGACAAGAAAGTCACGGGCTGGGGGCTGGGAAGACGGTTCAGTCAGCAGTTCGCTTGCCATGCAAATGTAAGGATCCGAGTTGAAGCCCCAGCATCCATGTTAAAAGCCAGGCATGGCAGACAGCATTGCCTGTGATTGCAGTTTCGGGGAAGTGGGGACAGAGGGATCCCTGGAGCATGCTGGCCAGTCAACATGGATATAATCAACTTGGATGAGTTACAAGGTGAGTGTACGTACATGCATATGTACCTGCACACATGTGCACCCACATTAATACAGAAAGAGAGAGAGAGAGAGAGAGAGAGAGAGAGAGAGAGAGAGAGAGAGAGAGAGAAAGAGAAAGCCATGTGTTTAAGGTTGTGCCCCATGAAGCAGTACCTCTGTGCTTTATCCACTGGTCATATGTGTCCACTTACATTCAAATTTGTTGTAATTATGACATGCTTAGAAATCCAGTTCTAAATCATGGGGCTGGAGAGATGGCTCACTAGTTACAAGTGCTCCTTCACTGCTTCTGTGGAGAACTCTGGTTCAGTTCTCAGCACCCACATGGTGCTCACAGCCAGCTGTAACTCCAGTTCCAGGGGAGCTGATGACTCCTTCTGACCTCCTTGGGCACCAGGCATACTCATGCATACATGCATGGAAAATACCCATACACTCAAGATAAATAAATCGAAAAAGTTTTGTTTCAAAAATTCAGGTCAGGCTTGGTGGTACATGCCTTTAATCCCAGTCCTTGGGAGGCACAGGCAGGGGGATCTCTGTGAGTTCAACTCAGCCTGGTCTACAAAGAGAGGTCTAGGCCAGCCAGGGTTACACAGTAAGACCCTGTCTCAAAAGAAAAATAGATAAATAACTTAGTTTGTAAGGGGAGAGGGGATAGTGGAGCCTGCCTGGGTTAACCAAAACTAAAGACTTAATGAAATCTACTGTTTCATAAGCTAATTACAAATTGTAATTAAAATATAGAACGAGTTTGAACACAGATACCCTGCATGTGTGGTCAATACTTCCACCAGACCACTTGGGTTATTGAAGAAAAATATCAGTGCCAGGCATAGGTTATTGATCAGGAAAGCCCCCCCGAAATCCCCAAAACAACACAGACTATTGCGTTGCTCCTGATGGCCAGCCAGAGCTGGGTGTTAAGGCCCTACTGCAGAAGACACAGGACATTTTGGCTGCAGGACACAGAGAAATGAAGCTGGAACTGACATGAAACCTTCCTCCCTGCTGTGTCTGTTTAGTGACAGAGGATGCTACGCAGGCTTTCTGGGGAGAAAAGTTGTCCGTGTCAGCTCTGCCGACAACCAACCCTGCATCCCGCCACGCTGACTTGCCAGGCAAGATGTGCCCACTTTGGTGGTGTGAGAGTCATGGCGGTCGGTCACCATCTGCTTTGGGGTTGGATTTGAGGCCTGAGCCCCAGGAAGAAAGTCATGCCTGGTACTGTAAACCTGCTCTAAGGCATGGCTTGAGAGGTTCTAGGGGAGAACATACTACTGTTGTTTTGGTACCCAACTCATTGCCAAACAACTTTCTAAATACTTATGCTAATTCCCATAGATTAGTGCTGTTCTCAGCCTTGGCTAGAGAAGCTTCTCTTTGCTGTAGCCAGTAGTTAATGTGGAGACTCGTGACTGATGAAAGTGCAGAGAATAAATTGACAATTGATGCTCAGCATGGACTGGGACCATCTATATAGACACACACACACACACACACACACACACACACACACACACACACTCAGACAGCATCACAGAGGAGGGAGGGAGCAGAAACAATGTAAGAGCTGGAGGAAGGACAGGAGGGCTGTGAAATGTTGTCTTCTGGAAATGGCAGGGCCATGGCACTCATGAACCCACTGCAGCCATGGTTACCTGCCCAAGGTCCAGTCAGCAAGCTGGGGAGGACAAGGGCAAAAAAGCAGCCAACATGTCACAAGAAGAGTCTCTGTGCCACTTGCTAATATTCTTCTCCTCAGGAACTTCTTGAGCCAGGCTGTCACATGCTGTGGGATGTCTTTCTGTACGCTGTGAGGATGTGTTCCTCCCATTGGCTAATAAATAAAGCTGCACTGGCCTATGGCAGGGCAGGATGGAGCCAGGTGGGAAAATCCAAGAGAGATAGTAAAAGGAGAAAGGAGAGTGGGGGGAGGGGAGATGCCAGCTGCCATGCCAAGAGCAGCAAGATGCCAGCAGACCAGTCATGCCACGGCCACGTGGCAATTTACAGATGAATAGAAATGGGTTAAGTTAAAAGAGCTAGCTAGCGAGAGGCCTGCCATAGGCCATACAGTTGGTAATTAATATAAGCCTCTGAGTGATTATTTTATAAGCGGCTATGAATCGCAGGTGAGAGATTTGTCCCAACCTCGGGGCGGGCAGGACACAGGAAATCTTCCGGCTATCGTCACAGTTCACATCTCCCGCAGCACCATTGTCCGTGCTCCTGTTTGGATGGACCATTAAGGCCCACTTAAAATGTTCAACCACTTTTCTAGTACAACGTCCTCCAACAAGCAGCCTGCTCCAGCCTGTCACATCAATGCCCCGGTCCCTGGTACTAAGTCCTGTCTCAGCCCTGTTCTACTGCTCTGAAAAGACTCGGTGGCCAAAGTAAACCTTAGGAAAGGAAGCATTTAACTGGGGGCTCGCTTTCAGTTTCAGAGGCTTAGTCCACCATCATCCCGGCAGGGAGCCTGGTGCCAGGCCTGGTGCTGGAGAAGGAGCTGAGTTCTCTGCTCCATCCTGGTCCACAGGCCGGAAGAGAAAACAACATTGGGCCTGGCCTGGACTTCTGAAACCTCGAAGCCCACCCCACAGTGACACACTTCCTCCAACAAGGCCACACCTCCTAATCCTGACCCTTTCAAACAGCGCCCCTCCCTGGTGACTAAGCATTCAGATAGATGAGATTGTGGGGCCCATTCTCATGCAAACCACCACAGTGTGATCAAGAGAGGAAAGGATAAAAGAGGGGAGTGGAATGTGTTGGGGTCTCTAGGGAAGTGGGAAGGGGAGAATTGAGGGTCCTAGAGGGGGGTAGGCATGCAGGAAGCAGATAATCGTGATCCATTATCTACAGATATGAACCTGTCAAAGAACCAATAAAACAAGTTCTGAAAGAATCCAGTGCCTTCCTTGCAGTGGACATGTCAAGTTTGGCCACGACCGTGACATGATGGAGAACAGAGCACCCGCCTCACCGCAGAACAGTCCATTGGACAGCACTGGCAAAGAGCACAGATTTGGCAACCAGACTGGCTGGATTTGAGTGCTGGTTCCAATCTTCAGGTATCCTGGGCCTCTGTTTACCCACCTGTGAAATGGGGATAATGATCCAGTAAAAGCCCACATATGTGGGAGCCCACAAAGGTTTCCTAGTGAGCACTGAGCTTGCTTTACACAGCAGGGCTGCCTTAGGGGATGGCTGGACCAGGTGCATGGTCACCAGGTGTCTAGGATGGTCTACACTTGTGCTGTGGGGGGTCTCTAGCTCCACCCCTCAGCATTCCTTTAAAAGCCCTTTAGTAGAGACAGAAGGGGCTGGTGGGTTTTGACCCAGGCCCTCCCGAGCTGTCCTGTGTTTTCTGTTTCTCTCTATATGTCCTTCTATCCACATTTTCCTATTTCTCCCTGCTCAAGAGTACCCTGGGGGAGTGAGGGGAGCTGGTCTTCCTCACACACAGCCATCGCACCTGGGACTAGAGGTTAGTCAGCAACTCAAAGCAGCAAGGGATTGTTTTTGTGTTTGACGTCCTGGAAGTTGAACCCTGAGCCTCACCCTCACTCACACTGGACAAGCTCTCCCACCAATGAGTGCATTTCTAGCCCTTTGTTTTGTTTTGAGACAGAACCTTGCTAAATTGCCGACGAGGCTGGCCTTTGAGTTCACTGTGCGTGCAAACTGGCTTCCCAAGTAGCTGGGACTATAGGTGTGTGTGCACTGTCACAACCAGCTTGTGTGGCTTAAATGACATGCTAGGAATAGAACCCTGGACCCTGAGCACTTTAGACAAGCGATCTAACACAGAAATCCACTCCCTACCCCAGGACATCCTTTTAAATAGAAGATTTCTATTTGTTTGTGGGGTTTGTTTGTTTGTTCAAGACAGGGTTTCTCTGTGTACCCTTGACTGTCTTAGAACTTGCTCTGTAGACCAGGCTGCCTCTGTTTCCTGAGCGCTGGGATTAAAGGCATGTACCACCACTGCCTGGCACACCTGGAAGATTTTATTCAATTAAAAACAAACATTTGTTTTCTGTCCAATCTATTCCTTGAGTTTAGCCCTGTTTATGAGCTTCACACATTGTCCCCATATGTGAAGGACACCCAGGACAGGCAGGCAGCTAATGGACTACCAGGAGTGCAGAATTCTCTACACTGGTGGTTCTTTCTTTTTAAAATTATTTTTATTATTGTTGTTGTTGTTATTGTTGTTTGTTTTTTGAGATAGGGTTTCTCTGTGTAGTTTTGATGCCCGTCCTGGATCTTGCTCTGTAGACCAGGCTGGCCTTGAACTCACAGAGATCTGCCTGGCTCTGCCTCCCAAGTGCTGGGATTAAAGGCATGTGTCACCACCACCCGGCTATTTTTATTATTTTAATTGTGTGTATGTGTGTGCACATGTGTACATGTGTGTGTGAGTGAGAGAGAGAGAAAGAGAGAGAGAAAGAGAGAGAGAGAGAGAGAGAGAGAGAGAGAGAGAGAGAGAGAGAGAGCATGTGCATGTGCCTTTAAAGACATCGGACCCCCTGGAACGAGTTCAGGCAGTTGTGAGCCACTTGATGTAGAGCTAGGACCTGGGACCTCTTAAGAACAGTGCATGCTCTTAACCGCTGAGCTGTCACTCCGGCTGCCTCCTGGGTGTTTCTCTCCAGATCTTTTGGAGTTGTTTCTTCCATGCCCAATTTAAAGTAGTTTTTAAACCACAAGTCTTTATTGAGCTTTCATAAAAAACAAATCTCTTCCCTTTGTGCTCATATTTCACCAGCTTATGGGATCGCTAATTCAATTGCCTCTTTACAAAAACCAGTGTGGCTGGTGCAGACCAGTTTGGAAACAAACCCAATAGACTCTTGGCAAGCATGCAATTTGATGGCAGAAAGCCAGAGGGGACAAGGGTGGCAGAGAATGGCCTGCTGGCCACTCAGCAGGCGTGTGGCAGGAGTGTCCCGTTCAAACAGCCTGGAGAGCCCCGTTAGCCGGGGAAGCTGTTTAAACAGATTACTAACAGGAATTTTGTTCTCACCCTCATTCTAGCAAAGACTCCATAGTGTGGTGTTGACTTTGGGAGACTCCTGCACAGCAAGACAATTCATTTGCCAGCCTGCCTTACAGCCACAAGTGATCATGGGATGAGCATCACCAGTGGAGTACAAGTTAGAGTGCGGGTTCCAGATGTGGCCTCTAGGGAACAGGGCAATGTCTCCATCTCTGTCTGCAATATAGAGGCAGAGGACCCTGTGCCCTGGGAAATGGTGGGTCACCGTGTAAGCAGCCAGGAACATCGCGTGAAGGAAAGGCGTCATCCCGTCAGAATGCTTGCCTGGTTTATTAAGACAGCTAGCATCACCTAAGGGACACACTTACCATGTGAGTTGTGATAGTCAAATTAGATGATACATAGACTCCTAAGTGGGACTTCCTATTGTTTCAGGTTCCCAGATGAAGTCTGCTTTACAGCTGAGGTCAAACAGAAGGTACCGAGAACACCTATATCCCAGAAAGCTCCAAGACTCACCTGTAGGCCCTTCTTAGAAACACTCTACTGGCTTCTTCCTCCAAGTCTAGCCCCCTCCAGCTATGTAGTGAAGTCAAGGGCAAGTTTCTAGGACCAGAGAGCAGGTTTAGATCCTGGGCCTACAATATACCAACTGCGAGACCCTGGTAAAATTGTGTCAGCTCTCTGGGTGGCCTTAATGATAATATCTGCCACCTCATTGCCCTATAACCCCCCAGAAACAGAGGCTGTGAGGTCAGCTTGAGTCCTGGCTGCATGTTCTGTTCCACCTTCCCTCTGACCCCTGCTTCTTCCCTCTCCCTGGCTGCTGAACCCTGTCAATTACTACATGGGTCTCTTCTTCTTTATCTAGTTGGAAGCCAGAAGAGTTCAGCCTCAGAGAAAAATGAGACTGAGTCACAAGGAATAACAGGAGCCATCCAGGTCAGAGCAAGCAGCCTGAGGAAAGGCCTAGAAGGGAGAATGTGGCCAAGAGGGGATGCCACACCCATGGGGTGTCTCAGCACAGAGCCTGCCACGGCCATACAGTTTGTAAGCAATATAAGTCTCTGTGTTTACTTGGTTGGGTCTGAGCGGCTGTGGGACTGGCGGGTGAGAGAGATGTGTCCTGACTGTGGGCAAGGCAGGAAAACTCTAGCTACAAGACTAGACACAAGACACAAGAGGCCTGAGAGTCGTGGGTCTGGTCCAGTCAGTGGAGGTTTATCTCAGGGTCCCAGAGGGTTTTAAGCAGAATGACTTAGCCATGGTTGTGCTTACAATGGTCTTTCTGGCTATGTGGTGTGGCCAATGGGAGAAGGCACTCACGGTGGGTCATCCAGTGGACAGACAAGGTACCCTGCCTCGGAGCCTGGTGATTAAATAATATATTCAGCACAAATGGAAAAGCAACAAAATACCCTCCCCCAAACAGGGGCTGGGGGAGAACTAACTATCTTTATCACCACCTCATCCTGAAGCTTGGGACATGGTCCCCAAATAGGCTGCACTTTTACATCTGGGCAACAGGGGGCAGCAGTGACCTCTAGTTCCAGGACTTGGATCAGCTGGCAGCCTCTCCACTATTCAAGCTTACAAATATCACTAGGGGGCAGCACCATGTTACTGTTTCCTCCACCAAAGCCTGTTGGAAACCGCTAATAACACACAGATTTTAGCGAAGTGGGCACTCAGGGTGGGCTGGGAGCAGCGGACTCAGGAAATGCAAGATCCTGTTCAGACCAGATGCTGGCGCCGGGGGGTGGGGTGGGGTGGGGGGGTGTGTGTGTGGGGGGGGGGTGGTGTTGTTCTTGAACAGTCGACAAGTGACCACATGTGATCTGGATACTTGATAATATTGTTCAGTTGAAGTTAAGAAAAGGAAGGGAAGGGAAAAGACAAAATGGGAGGAAAGGAGAAGGAGAGAAGGGGTAGATTAAAAACAGAGGAGAGAAAAGAAGGGTAAGGATAGGAGAGAAAGAGAGGAGAAAATGGGTGGGGTTGGGGAGACAGAGCACACAGGCCGTGGGTTCAGCTGGTTCTGAGTCTCCTAGCCCTGATAGTAGCTTTAATCTTACATCTCCATCTTCAGTTTCTCCTCTGTAGGGCAGGAATTCCTTCAAGTACCTCACATTTCAAAAGTCATGGACAGGGGCACCAGGACACAGTAAATACTCACTAGGTGATGGTACTGTCTGCTGCCTGGCACTATCCTGGTGCTAAGCCCAGAGCAAGGTCTAGAGGGCCAGATTCTCTAGAGCTGGCACCAGTTAGACAGGGAGGGTGCTGGGCATCTTGGCAGGCCTGGGATCTCTCTCTGTCTTCCACTGAGGGAGCCCCGTCTTCATGATCTCCCTCAACATGCAGGAAGATGGGGTGCCCCAGTCCACAGTCTGGCTCCGTGCTGGGCGATTCAGTTATTGCTGACAGAGAAGGAGTTTCCAGAGAACAACAGGTCAGCCACACAGCCCCCCTGCCGCTCCAACCCAGCACTAAGGAAGTGAGTGCAGACACTTTCCTGGGGTTCAGCCAGTCGGACCCAGGTAGCTCAGCTAGGAAAGCTGGCCGAGGAAGAAGGTCAGAAGGTCTTCATCTCTTCACACAGGGAGGGCTCCTGTCCCAGGCCGCCATCATTCTACCACACAAAGGTGGTGACTCTGGGAGACAGGCAGCCCTACATCGTGAGGTTCCTTCTCCTCTTGCCTCCAGGCCAGCTTTGGGCTTGGCCACCTTGCCCCACCCGTGGGAGGCTGCTCTCACTTCCAGGTGTGGTGCTGGACTTCGTTCTCTAGTTGGCTGCTCAGACGGACTCAGTACCCACACTGAATGTTTCTCCTTTTTTAAAAATATTCTGTCAAATAGGACAAGTCAGTCACTGAAGAGCGTCTGGTTTCGAAGGCACAAAGCTCAGGGACAGGCAAAATCACACCTGTGGAGATGGAAATCAGGCAGGATGGGGCTCATCTAATCACCAGAAGGGGAGCACAGGAGGAGCAGGACTTTCCTGAGGTGATGGGAACATTATATAGCTGGATGGAGGTGTTGGTTACATGGGTGCACAGTCATAAAGACGAGACAGGTTTGTGGCTTGTGCATAAAACTGTGCAAATTACACACATCTCGATAAAGTTTCATAAGGAAAAATCACTCTTTCAGCACAGAGACTATTGTCCTTTGTTTAGTTCTTGGTTTTTGAACAGGATCTCACTGTGTAGCTCTGGCTAGCCTGGAACCCAATATGTAGACCAGGCTGGCCTCGAACCCGCAGAGATCCATTTACCTGCCTCTTCTTTGGAGTTCTGAGACTAAGGGCATGTACCACCACACAGACCAGAGACTTCTCCGATTGGCTAGACATTGATGATAACACCATTTTAAAAAGTATTTGTTGCCGGGTGTGGTGGCATATGCCTTTAATTCCAGCACTTGGAAGGCAGAGGCAGGGGGATCTCTGAGTTTGAGGCCAGCCTGGTCTACAAAGCAAGTTCCAGAACAGCTAAGGCTGTTATACAGAGAAACCCTGTCTCAAAAACAAACAACAAAAAAGTATTTGTTGTTTGTGGTGTGTGTGTGTGTGTGTGTGTGTGTGTGAGAGAGAGAGAGAGAGAGAGAGAGAGAGTATATGTGTGTGTGCGTGCGTGTGTGCGTGCGTGTGTGTGTGTGTGTGTGTGAGTATATGTGTGTGTGTGAGTATATGTGTGTGTGTGAGTATATGTGTGTGTGAGTGTGTGTATGTGTGTGTGTGTGAGTATATGTGTGTGAGTATGTGTGTGTGAGTATGTGTGTGTGTGTGTGTGTGTGTGTGTAGGACCTCAGGCATTGTTCCTTAGGAGCTGTCCACTGTGTTTTTTGAAGCAGGGTCTCTCACTGGCCTGGAATTTACTAAGCAGGCTGTACTGACTGGCCTCGGAGCCCTAGGAATCCTCCTGCCTCCGATTCCCCAGTATAGGTATCATAAGGGTGCCCCACCATACCTGACCTTTGTATGTAGGTTCTGGGATTCATCCAAGGTTCTCAAGCCTTCCTGGCAAAACACTTTACCAACCAACCTCAGCCCCCACTTTTATTTTAAAATAAACACAAAACGGACCATGGGAGAGGATGTAACTTTTATATTTAGGTGGTTTTTTGTTTTGTTTTGACACGATAACGCAGGACACCAGAAGTGTGGAGCTGTGAACCTCTGCTTTTCAAGTGCTTAAGAAATGTGTGTTCTTACAAAGTGAAGTCCATGGATCTTGCTGGTGCTCCTCGGGACAGCATGATTTCATCTCTTCATATTCACAGAGAATTCTGCCATTGAATTCTTCCCAGGTGGGCAGGGTATTCTCAGACCAGGGAAGCCAGACTCACAAGTCCACCCATAATCTTGACTTTGGGGACAAGTGCACAGAAGTCCAAGAGGGAAATTGGGAGTTCAGGCAATCTGTTGCCTGGTACCCCCTCACCCCCATTGTCCCCAGCATGATGGCCAGGCTTGCCCAGCACAGCTTAGCTTGAAAAGTTCTTTTCGTACAGGGAAGTTTGGAGAGAAAGCTGTCCCATGTGCATGTTTGATAAGGAACTAGCCAGGAGGACCCAGAATCCCAGGCTGAATTAGAGAAACGGAGCTGGTCATATGTTCCACCTACCTCAGAGACAGCAGGCATCCCTCAGTGCCCTGGACAGCGAACCCAACCAGGACAGTTAACTGCAGCCAAGAAAGGGACACCTAGCATCAGTTCAGGGCCTGGTCCTAGGGACACCTGCTGAGAGTGGCAGCCTCTTCATCTCCGTCCCCAGTTGGCTCTAGTAGGCACTGTTCCATGAGCTTCGACTCCTGCCTGCCAGGCAGGGTCTGGGCAGACACAGGCGGCGCTGGATCTCCAGTTGGCAGAATCGGTTCTGGTTGGATACCCGGGTGGCTACACCCAGCCCACAGGTGGTTGAGCAGGGGCCCCAGGCTGTGCTCCAATTTGGACAGGGGACATCAGCCGATGCGGGAGTGACAAGGCCGGAAAGTTGGTGTCCTGGGGGTTAGAAAGAAGAGGGTGAACAGGGAGAGGTCGGGGCTCCGCAGGCAAGTCCACTGGCCTGCTAGCCATCACAGGGACCCTGGCTAGACGGCTGAGCCTTAGTTTCTTCCTAAACTTCCTAACATTTGGGGTTGAGTAAACAATGGCTGGGGAGTCTATGCGTAAAGCACCCCGCTGACACTGGTCATGAGACAACTGAAAAGGGCGCTTTCATGTTTCTGTACCTTCCTACTCCCTGACACATGGTGTCCTACGGACACACTGTGTGCCACTGCCACCTGGTGGTAAGAATGCTGAAGGGCCAAGATGACAGGCTCCCCATGGCCTGCCTCTCCCCTCCCATTCTCCTCTTATGTTTGATGTCCTTTCTTCTAGCCCTGAGACCCAAGACCATGTCTGGCGAAGTCTAGAGAGATCTTTCGGTTGTCACAGTCAATGTATACAGGAGGTGGTTTTTTGTTTGTTTGTTTGTTTGTTTGTTTGTTTTTAGGGCGGGGTGTTGCTACTGACGTCTAGAGTGTAGAGGCCAGGTTGTCTTTCTACATCCCACAGCATACCCAACAGCCCCCAACCACAAAGAGCGACTCATCCCAAATGTCACTGGTGCTGCTGATGAAGACCCGGCTTTGTACACACAGGTGTCATGTGTTGGTGTGTCAGAGCAGGTCAGAGCGGATCAAGGACGGCTCAAGAGTACCAAGTTGTGAGGTGCTTGCCCAGAACCTAAACACACCCTCCTAGGCACACAGGTCACCTCCAGATCACTACGGCCAGCTAAAATGGGAATGTTATTGAATAGTTGTGAAACCATCTTTGCTAAGGAAGAGTGTCCAGAATAAAAAAGTTTGCGCATGCTCAGTACAGACCCAATTACAAAACTATTTTTGATGAGCAGCTGGTCGAATCCACGGATACAGAGGACCAACTGCAAGTATGCTCATGGCCCTGTGTACATGTACACACAATGGAGGTCAGATGGGAAGTAGGGCTTTTATCCTGCTTTTTACTATGTAAGTGGAGGGCTGGCAGCATGGCTCAGTGGTAGAGCATGTGCCTAGTGTGTACAAGGCTGTAGATTCAATTCCAAGTATTATGGGAGAGCGTGGATATATACAGTGAGCTGGATGACTTTCTCCTATGTGCCTAACTCGATGTGTCATATTCCCTGCCAGGGATAATGGTAGCCAGAGCCTCTTTACAACCCATTCACTCAATCTAATTCATTTTGTCCTCGCCACGGTTCTAAAAGGTGGATGTTCTTATTAGTTCTGCTTTACAGGTGGAGAAACTGAGGCAGGGAACTCCAGCAAGTTTTACAGAGTCACACAGCAAGCAAGGTCAGCCCTGGGCTGGAAAGCGCAGTGTCCATCTCTTCAATCCACCCGTATCCTGCCTTCCGAATGTGACGGCATCCGCAGAACCAGCCCTTACTTCCTGGTCACCTTCTCCAGTCAGATTCATGTGACAACAATAATGTTTTCAAAGAAACGGGACACCAAAGCCCCAAAGTTGAAGCGTGTGTAGAAGGATGTAGCTGTCGTGTCTGTGCCTCTGCCCGGCCCTGGGCTGTGTCCCAAACTCCAGTCCTGCCGGTTCAGCTTTTACCCAGTGTTTTACTAAATCCACACAATCACGGGTTCATAATGTTATAGATTGTACACACGTATTAAGTGTCATAATTATATGTTCCATATGTGTATCTGGAACCCCAGCAGCTGAGGCCTTGGTGGCCTGGGCCTACCCTATACTCACTCACCTTGGGCCATGTGATCACGCTGGATCCTCGGCGTCACTCCCTGGTCACACACCCACTCAGGACAGCACCTCCCAGGCACCTCTACTCTCCTGGGGCGTGGACAGTCCCAGCTGGGCAGCCGCACATCCTCACTGCACAGCGGCAGGCAGGTGAAGCCGCCGGCGTCACAGCGGCAGAGGACCCTGCAATTGGGCTGAAAGGTCTCCCCATCCAGGTACCTGTGGCCGTTCACCTCACAGCTTCCATCATCATCCTCTTCCACTGCACAGGGAGGGGAAAGCAGACCAGCTGTGAGTCCTGGCCCCAGAGCACAAGCCAGGCACCCTGGCCCAGCCCTGGCCTCACCACACCCCTCCCCCGCTGGCCTGCCTCCCTCCTCAGCAAGACAGAGAGGCATCCAGGAGCCTGGCTTGGACCCCAGCTCCAAATTTTCTTAACCATGGACCAGGTAACTTCACTTCTTGCCTCGGTTTCTCTATGTGAAAAAACAGTATATGTTGGTACTTATTTCACAGTGTGTCCTAGACCAAATGAGATTATATGTGTAACGAATCTGAAAAAATGAAGCCTTGCCTTAAGGGATGTGGCTCAGTTTGTAGAGTGCTTGCCCAGCATGTTCAAGGCCCCGAGTTCAGTCTCCAGCATTGTATAAACTCGGTGTGATGGCATGTTTGCTGGCACTCCTGGAGTCCTAGCACTCGGGAGGTGGTGGCAAGAGATTCAGAAGTTCAAGGCCAGCCTGGGCTGGAGACCTTGTGAAGTGAGTGATATTTAGTATTTAGCCGTGAAGCACCCTGGACCTGGGGTGTCCGGTAGCATCCCCTTCTGTCCTCTTCCTGTGTGGAGTTATCGCTGTCCGCCAAGGTTTAACTTGCTGGCCGTGGGACTTTGCATTAGCTACTTAAATTATCTGAGTGGCCCCATCGCCACCTCCCAAGAGAGCTGGAGCCAGGGTGCTCCTCCTCACATCCCCTTATTTCTCCAGAGAGGACAACTGTATCAGCCCCTGTCCTCACTGCCTCCAGACTACAGCCTCTGGATACAAAGACCAGACCTTCTGACCTGGACCATGTTACCAGTGGTTCCTTAGGAACCACACAGGTAGCTGTGCCTTTCTCCTTACTTCTGGGTCCATCCCACCACACCCATCCCCCCCCCCCACACACACACCACCTGACCTCTGCTGCCTCAGCTTTGGGCCCCTAGTTGCCAGGATGACCTGGTAAACAGAGGTGTGTTTAGGAAAGTCAACGGGAGGACGATAATTTTAGCAAGAGTTCCTGGCACCTCAGAGGCCATCAGCTGGGAGCTGGCTGGGTGTGGGGCAAGTGAGGCTGGACAGTCAATCCCTCAGCAGGGTAAATGCACTATGAGAGGTGCCTTGAGATGGCAAACCCCATGAACCATCTCAGAATTACCCTACCCAGCTGTACCCATGTCCAACTGCCAAAACCCTTGTTCCCTCCAAGCCTTCTTCAGGGTCCCCTCTGCCAGCAACCTCCCCTACCCACCCGTGACAGCAGCCTTGACTTGAGGTCCCCAGGCTCCCCTGAGCACAAGCCACAGGCTTGCCATCTGGGGACTTTCGGCGTTCTTTCCCTCCTCTGGAAGCCATTTGCAAAGGTACGAGTCACAGATTGACTGATTTTCCCTTCCGCCACTCCCAAGCTGTGAGGCCTGTGTAAGTGACCTGAGCCTCTCTGAACTGAGCTCCCTCGCCTCCAAAAGAGGGGCAACCTTAAGATCTACCTCAGTGTTAAGGATAAAGTAGAACTGACTTGTAAAGATTTTCCCACAAGACTTACTCTAGAAAGGACTCCTGTTACTGCCAGACCTGCTAGAACCTCTGCGTCATCCACGTAATGCCACAAATATTTGCTGAGCACCTCCTGTGGCCTAGGCAGTGTGCCAAGCGGTTGTAATCCAGGATATGTGGGCAAACGGGCAAACATCATCCAGTGAAAAGCACTCCAGTGAAAGTAAACACAGCCAACCAGCGGGCTGGTGATCGGGCGGAGAAAGGAAGGCACTGGAGGGGATTACAGTTTTTTAAATATGGTGCCAGGGCCTCACGGATGAAATAGAGAGTGAGTAGGAATGCGAAGGAAGTGAGGGAACTTCCCATGTGTATATCTAGGGAAAGGATGAGGACAGAGGAATGGCCAGGGCAAAGGCCCTAAGGTTGAGAGCATGATTTGGGTGTTCAGGGCTTGTGTGGCTGGAGCAGAGAGCAGGAGCAAGAGAGGGGGCAGATGAGGTCATTTTTGTCAAAGTGTGAAACACACTTGGATGAAACAGATGAACTGTAAAAATCGAAACCTTCTCTGTTCCTCTCAAGTTCTCAACTGAGGTAATTACGCTCTTTGGTGACCTTGGCAAGGTCACCACTGGTAGCTGATTCTGGGGCCTCCTGGGTACAGAGGGTGCCGCTAGCTGTCAGGCCCCAGAGGGCCTCCCTCCAACAGTGGCCTGGTACATAAGTCACCGGAACCCTGCTCCAAATGTCAGAGGACACCCAGGCCTGAGAGGGTGGTGAGGAATGTCACACATCCACTGTCACTGAGAAACAGCCCTGGGGCTCGCACTGCAGCCCAGGCTCTCGGTGGAATGGAGGGAATGGACTGTTACTTAAATCTGACTGGAGATGGGCAGGCTGAGGGCATGGAGCATGCTAGCTAACATCTCTGAGCCTCAGTTGCCCTGTTTGTAGACCTTGTGCAGCAAGACTATAGGGCATGAACAGTGAGCGACCAGCACTTTTCGAGGCACACACCGCGCCCCTTTGGAGCCTCTGCTCCTGCGGCTCCCCACGCACGGGTCTGTGCGTTTGTCTTGGGGCAACTGTTTGCCCAGCTGTGGAAGCTGGCTGTGATTTGGATGGGTGTGAATGGAAATCACCACCAAGGATATCCCAGCAGAGGACAAGAGGGAAGAAACAGGGAGTGGACCCAGGAACCTTTGGAGAGGAGCTTTGGCTGAGCTGAAGGAAGACCGCTCCTAGAGTGAGCTGTATCAGAGAGATACAGAGAGCGGGGCTCCACTTGGACTCTGGACCCCATGGCCTGGACGCCACCCCCATTAGTCTGGCAAACCTGCTTACAGAGGCACGCGGCCTCACGGCCACCGGGGCCCGCCCCAGGCTGACAAACCAGGCCCTGGCTGGGGTCGCAGACATGCAGATGGTCACAGGACTCCCCCAGCCGCCGTGCGCACACTCGACAGCAGCCACAGCCATCCAGCACCAGGGGCACCCCCAGTGGGCACTGGGGTGGTGTCCAGGGACAGGTACAGGATGTCGGACACAGCTGGGCACACACCTGAAAAGACAGAGACCTCACTCAGCTTTGACTATCGTGGAAGGTATGGAGACTCTTACAACTGGTCATTTCTTGACGAGTCAGACAGTGTGGGATCCTTATTTTGTCCTCAGTGTCACCCAGAACTGGCCTTGAACTGGGACCATCCCATGGCGCTCCTAAGAGGCAGAATGACACTGTGCTCTGGAGCAAGGACCCCAGGTCAGAGTTTCAGTTCTAGGCTCTGCCTTATTGGTTGAGTTGCCTGAAAAGTCCTTGAGTTCTCCAAGCCTGGGTTTCCTCATTTGTGGAAGAGGACAGGAAATGTTGTCACTAACCCCTGAGGAGGTTGGCAATACGATTTGCTTTTTTTTTTTTTTTTGGAGGAGGGTGTGTACATGTATGCATGGTTTGCAGGTAAATGTGTATAAATGTGAAAGGATCACTATCCCGTGGCTGCCTCTATCATTCTCCAGCTTTTTTTTTTTTTTTTTTTTTTTTTGGAGACAGGATCTCTCACTGTGCCTGATGATCACAGGCTAGCCAAGTGAACCCTGAGGATCTGTCCATCTCTACACCCTCAGCGCTGGTGGTACAGATGTGTTCCACTGTGCCAGGCTATTATGTATGGGTGCCAGGGATGGATCTCGGGTTCTGAAGTGTGTGCGGCAGGTATTTTACCTGTGAGCCACTCCCCAGCCTCCTGAATGTGGTTAACTCTGGTGGTCATCCTTGCTAATTACAATAAAGGCTGACCTATGAACTCACAGGAAGGCAAGAGTGAGAGCCTGAGGAGTGAGAAGTGGGAAGCCAACATGTTCTGGGTGAGTTCTTACCCTCAGGCTGAAGACCTCAAACAGAATGTGGAATTCCCTGGTCTTGGCACAGGGTCTTGTTTCCCAGCCCTGAGTGCACATCAGATTAGCCAGGAAAGGGAAAATGCAGATTCCCAGGCCTCCTCTGGGACTCACGAAACTAGAAGTCATGAAGGCAGGACCTACAATCTATTTAGTAAGTTGTCTAGAAGCTTCTAGCTTCATCTAGGTCCACAGCCTCTCTGGCCCAGCCCACCCCATACCTCCACCCCACCCTGCACATATGGGGAAATTAACTCCTAAGTGGGGAAAAACGATTGCTCATAGCCAAATCTGGGAGCTGTGCCAAGCCCATGGCCCCAGAGGAGGAGACTTCTCCGGTAACAGGCAAAAATCTGAGCCAGGGGCTCAGTACCCATTCATTGCAGGGCCAAGGTTTCGCCCCAGTGACACACTGGGCCTCCCACCCAGGACAGAAATACCCAAATGAAACGCCAGAAGCCATGGGTTCCCGAGAGGGTGGGGACCGCGAGAGAGGAACCACTCAAGAAGTATCTGACTGCCTGCCCCCCCAGCGGAGGACCAATCTTTAGCAGGAGTAGATGACCTTATATGAAGGAAAAGAAAGCTAAAGATCCCAGACCTCCTAATTGGCCCAAAGAGGCAGTGATCCCTTTACCTTAGGCCCCCATCCTGTCTACCCCTGGACCCACAGTCCTAGAAACCTGCTCTCCAGGGTCCACAGTTCTCACTGTGGCCAGCAGGGGCCGCCATAGAGTAGCCGTCGGTCCTTGACCAGTGGCTCACACCCAAGGCAGGGCACTCTGCAGGGTTCCAAAGGGTTCCTGGACAGTCTCTGGGAGCTTGTAATGAACACACCCTGTCACCTCTCCAATCCTTTGTGTCCCCTCAATATAGGATATAATACATTCTGGGGTACCTCACTCGGAGCTGGCCTGGAGGAAAGAGGGGGACTTTCAGAGCACTTTTTTAACTCCCTTGGCTGACCAGAACTGACTGAGCAGAAAACAAGCCTTCTACTGAACCTCTGGCCTGCTGCAGGCCTTCGGTAGCTCCCAGCTTCTCCAGGCCCTGACCCCCAGGACTAATGATACCAGTTACTCTGAGTACTGTGTGGACAAGCTGTCTGTTTCTGCACTCTCCTGTGAGGTATAGGCAGCTTGTCTGATTTAAAGATGATGAACTAACATTTGAGAGACTGAGGCAGGAGAATTACCTCGAGTTTGAACTTAGCCTGAGCTACATAGTGAGTTCCAGGCCAGCCTGGGCTACAGAGGCTATTTGTTTCAAAATAAAATCCAAAATAATAATGGCAAAACAGGTCAAAATCAAGATGTAAACAGCTGGAAAGCAATGGGATAGACCCAGAATCCAGGTTCCTGGGAAGTCAGAGTCCCAACTTAACTCTTGTGCCTACCCGTTACCCTCCAGGGGCCCCTCCATTAACAGCTGAGCCTCTGCCTCAGTCTACTCATTTGTTCAAGGACAGTGACAGGGCAGGGCGAGTGTTCTTGACTGGTCTATAAAAGAGGCGGCCCCCTCGGCCTCCCTCCTCTCCTCTGCCCTTGTTAACCATCATGTCCCCATACTCAAGCTGTCTCGTTTGCCATGGTATCCCTAGACCAAGTAACTAGGACTCTGGTCGCAGGCAGCCCTGATCAAGAAGGCTTCACTGTTTCCAGGTTCCCTGTCCCAGCCCCAGTCCCAGCTCTTCCTTGGCCTCTCAGAACCCCTCTCCCTCCCTGGGGAAGGGGAGACTAAGCCACCCACTCCAGCATCTTGCTCTGCCCCATCTCCTTCCAAAACCAGAAGCCAGTTGGTCCTGAGCTTTCGAGGGAGACCTCTTGGGGCCAGGAAGGGAGAAGCTTATGCCCACACTCCATTGGCCCTAGGCCCTAACTCCCTGTTACTGGGAACTCAACATTTAGTGCAAGGCATTGCCCAGGTTGGGATGGAGACACAGACTGGGGTCTCCTCAGAACACATCGTGTCTGTCCCAGGCTCGGTCATGATACTCTTCTATTGTTCTATTTCTTTGTGGTGTGGCTTTGGACAATTGCTCACCCTCTCTGAGTCTCAGTTGACTGAAAGAGGAAAACACTTTATAAGACTGTTGTGAATGTGAGGCAAGGTGGAACTACACACTAGCTTGTTTAAAAAAAAAATGTCCCATGTGGGGCTGGAGAGAAGGCTTAGTGGTTAAGAGCACTGACTGCTCTTCTAGAGGTCCTGAGTTCAATTCTCAGCAACCTGATGGTGGCTCACAACCATCCATAATGAGATCTGGTGCCTTCTTCTGGCCTTCAAGGACACATGCAGGCAGAACACTCTACATAATAAATAAATCTTTTTTAAAATGTCCCACGTGACACTGAGGGACATTTACCCACAGAGATGTCTCCTGTTCTCTCCGACCAAGGTCAGAGGGTCACTATACTTTGCAATCAGACCCCAGCATCCATCCCTGTCCTGGTGGTTTATTCTTACACACACTTACATCTGATTTAGTTTCTGCGAAGGAGACTGGAGGGTCCCTGCCTGGTCACTGTCCTCTTTTGGACACTCACCTTGGTCTAGGGCCTGTGCTACCCTCTGCAGAGCAATTCTCCTCAATGATCTCCCCAGAGGATTCTTGTACCCATTTGACTGAGGCTGAGGCTCAGAAAGGGAAGGACACATGCCTGAGGTCACACAGCAGAACTTGCAAGAAGCAGTGGTCTGAGCCTAGGGAGAGAAGCAAGCCTGGGCACAGAGACCAGACTACATCCAGTGTACGGTCTACCAAGGGTCCTAAGTTGTGACCATATATCCATCCACCCAGAATTCTACTTTTAAAGACCAGGATTCCTTACCATTGAGAGTAGGCAGAGGAAGGAGATGGTCAGAAGATGGGTCAGTGGAGTGCCCCTCATGTCACCGTGTCCCTTGTGGAGCCAGCTTCAACCCTGGGAGGCAAGACCTGAGTCTTTATGTTCTAGAGACTATGAGGTTCCTACTAGGTACATACAGAGAGAGAGAGAGAGAGAAAGAGAGAGAGAGAGAGAGAGACAGAGAGAGAGAGACAGAGAGAGACAGAGACACAGAGAGAGACAAAAAGAGACAGACAGACATACACACACAAACACACACCACACACACACACACACACACACACACACACACACACACACCACTTATAGTTCTTATTCTTCTCCTCATAGTCCCAAGAATGAGCCCAGTTACCTGAAGCTGAGGCCGCTGAGGCCACCAAGAAGGCGTCTGACAGTGTGCAAGAGGTGAGGACAAGCCGGCAGGAGCCTCTCAGCTCCTCAGCGCCCAGCAAGAAAGGCCTCCAGCTCAAGCCACTGCCACAGCAGCTGCAGCCTTGCCAGGGCCCCTGTCCCACCCTCAGGGGCCTGTGGAGACCAGAAGCGTCTGTCCGGCAAACACCCCTTTCCAGATCTGACCCGCAGCGTCTTGAGCCCTGTGGCCCGAACTCCGGGCAGCACAGACCCAGCCTGCGGTTTCTGGCAGGGAGACTGGCAGCCACCCAGAGGTGGGTGTGACTCAGAGCAGAGCTTCCCTGGCAGCCTGGCCGCTCTTGACAACCAGGAGCCTCCCTGTCCTGCCTCTGGGCTTCAAAGATGGCTTAGTGTGGCCAAGCCTGAGCAGGCTGAGCCTACTATGTGCTTCTGGCACCAGCTGGGCCCTGCTGATCTGACTAAGCTAAATTGTCTTTGTTGAATTCCATCAGCTCTGGGGGGCTCTGGGGGACTGGGGACCAGACCCTGGGGGATGGAGATAGCAATGGAAACACTGAGGGGGCCCCTTATTCAGACTAAGGCTGGGGTACAACCTTCTGAGGGAGATGCCATTTCTCAGAGCCAAGAAAGAAGCTCTGAGGTAGAATGATCCAGAGACAACAGCCTGTTCAAATGCCCAGAGGAGGGACCCAGCACAGCAGCCCTGCCTATTCAGAGCAGAAGGTGCCTGGTGGGCATGTGGCTTCCTGGGCACTGGACTGTGCAGGAATATGTGGAGAATAAAATACAGGATTCACACCACCAACTGTGGGACATCTCCAATGTCCCAGCTATTGGGTGCAGGAAATATGCCTAAGGCCCCTTCAGTAGGTGTGGGGGTATACAGACATGGGATTTGAAGGCCAGGCTCACTTGGTTGTGTGTGCCTGGCATGCACACATCCCTGGGTTCCCTGGCATTGCATAATGAACTGGATGTGGTAGTGCATGCCTTTAATCCCAGCCCTTGGGAGGTGGAGCTGGAGGATCAGACGTTCAAGGCTGTCCTTGGCTACGTAGTGAGTTTGAGTCTGGAATGGCTACATGAGACACTGCTTGGAAGAAAAGAAAGAAAGAAAGAAAGAAAGAAAGAAAGAAAGAAAGAAAGAAAGAAAGAAAGAAAGAAAGGAAGGAAGGAAGGAAGGAAGGAAGGAAGGAAGGAAGGAAGGAAGGAAGAAAGAAAGGAAGAAAGGAAGGAAGAGAGAGAGAGAGAGAGAAAGGACACAGGTTGAGGTGCTTGGAGAAGGCTGTGGCTCCCAACACCTCTGCCAGTTATAGTGGAACATACCCGTGAGCCTAGAACACAGAGGGCTAGCCTGGACTACAAAGCAAGACCCTATCTCATAAAAAACAAATAAGCATGGAGTCCACATGCTCCCTCCGGGTCACATGCAGGCTATGCCTGCCACTGTGAGCATTAAAAGCCATCTCTGGAAAAGAGGATCACGAGGCCCGCCCCAGTCAGGGCCTGCAGAAGAAGTGGGGTGGCCAGCGTGGGCACTTGCTCTCTGGAGCGCCCTCCCTGGTCCTTCTTACACTTACCGGGTCTAAGCTATGCTATGTGCAAGCATGACACCAGGGAGACTGGAAAGGTAGATCACAGTCATTTGGTTATGTAGTGGGGGCAGAGGAAGGGGACGCAGGCCCTGAATCAGGCCTGTGGGAAGTGAGAAGCAGCTGGACTTCATGATGGGCATGCTGAGGTGAGCATAGACAGCTGTGGTGTGCAGTCAACCCTGGGCCAAGCTTGACACCCTGCCTTGGTGGTTCATTTGCTCTGTGGCTGCATGGAAACTCCATGCCCTCTCTGGGCCTCCAACAGACCCGCATGGTGCCCATGCCAATAACTATCTTTTTTTATTTTTTTTTTTTTCTGCTACCATCACCAAGAGCTGAGTTTAAGACAGAGGCATGCCCAGCTCGGCAGCGAGGCAAGGCCATGCGGCTAGCTTCCTGCTGTGATATCTGCAGAAGGCATTGGGTGAAAATTTCGAGACTGGTCCCCAAAAGGAAGGGCTTTCTCTTTGTCTCATCAACACTTCTTTCTTCCTCCTGCTTCTCATCAAAGATGTGATGATGGAGTTCAGCAGCTACCTTGGACCATGAGGGTGCCTTGAGGATAGATCTATGTACAGGGGGGAGATAAAATAAAACTTGAAAAAAGGAGACCGGAGCCAGGCAGCGGGGAGCACACATGTCAACCCAGCACTTACAAGGCTGAGGCAGGAGGCTATCGAGTTTAAGGTTAGCTTGGGCTATATAGACAGACCCTGACCCTAGAGCTAGCTACATATGTGTCCTGGATGCTCCTTATAGATTTAATTTACACAATTAAGGGAGTAATGTGCATATACATACATATGATGACATGTAACCACTGTTTTTAGTATTTATATAGCCCCCATAGACCTTCCTATTTGAACTGACATAAGTTTGAGTGTTCTTGGTTAGTCACTGCTGGTGTGAAAATGGCATTTTGCTGTGCTGTGGTCTGGTGACCACGCACCTGGAAACCTTGCTGAATCCCATTTAATATCCTGTCTGTTGGTTTGTCTAGCCTTGTCTCCCTCCAGGAACGGCATCCCTTCCAGTCTCTCCTTCCACGCCTGGCTGTCTGGCACAGGCCTCAGACCACAGCAGGGTCATCTGCTGCTCTCGCCTTTTCCTGGCCCTTCCGGACATAGATGCAGCTTGGGGGAATGAAAAGCTCCATGAGATGAAAGTAATTCTTTTCCATGAAGACTATGGACCTTGTCCTAGAGCTGTGTCTGCTCCAGGCTTCATGAACGCTGGACTGTCCCCCCCCCCCCCCCGGCCCCCATCCTCTGAGGCAGATATGCTGGCCAGTTCTCTATTGTTGATGTTTTCTCTGGGATAAACTTCCTGATAGTGAGAGAATGTGGTTATTTTTCTGGATTCAGCCAGTGTTTTACTTAGTGTCTCCATCTGTGCTCATAAATGAAATGGGCCTGTAACATTCCTTTATGGGCTTCTCTAGCTTTTGTAATTAATGCCGGTCGTTTATCAAATAGCTTCTCTGGTAGCTTCCCTGCCCATTCCCATCTCCCCTTGCGACCTGTACAACAGAAGAATTGTTTCCTGCAGGTCAGCACAGCTTTGCCACCAGAGCCCCCAGGGCTGATGATTTGAGACTGGGAGGGTCTTGACGGCCCCTCCAGATCTGGAAATATGACTCCTCAACTTTAAATTCTCCACTTGTTCTTGGGCCAATCTTTGGGCATCTTAGTGTTTCTGTGTCCGTGTGCATGAGAGTGGATGTGTACACCCTGGGTACAGGTGAAGAGGCCAGAGGGCAATGTTGAGTTTCCTCCTCTGTGGCTCTGCACCTCATTTTTTGAGATAGGGTCTCTCTCAGAAGTTGGAGTCACTGATTTGACTAGGCTGTCTGCCCAATGAGCCCCTGGGATCCCCCTGCCTCTGCCTTCCAGCTGTGTGCTGCCAGACCCAGCATATTTATACGAGTCTGGGGGATTCAAATCCGAGTCCTCAAGCTTGCATACACTATCCACTGAGTCATCACTCCAGGCTCCTCTTTTGATGCCTTATACCTTCCTGAGAATTGCCCGATTCCCCCCAAGTTTTAGGTTTTCAAATGTGTAACTGTATCACTGGTTCACAGTGGCCTTTAAATGACTTAATCTCTAGGTCCAGATAACACCATTTTGCTGTGTGTTTTGTTTTACTTGGTGGGGCGTGCTGGGGAAGGAACCCAGGACCTTGGGAAACCTGGGTAAGTGCTCTGCCCTTGAGACACGTCCCAGCCCCTTCTCTCCATTGTGCCTCTGGTCAGCCTGCTCAGTGTGCGTCTGCTATTAATTTTGTCTTGTTCTGATGAGTTCATTTGATCTCTGGCTTGTTGGTTTATTCACAGCATCTCCTGTTGCACACGGCCATCCTCTATTTGGCCCTTAGATGCTGACTCATTCTGCATCTTTAGCAATGTTATGTGCATCATAGAAGGGGGGTGGGCTCCCACCCCCAAACTGGAGGTTGCATCTCCAAAGTGGATTCCTCCCATAGCCCCGACTCTGCTGTGGCAGGAGGAACAGGTTGGGGGAATGGCCACCTGCATGGCTGACTACAAACATCCAGCCCCCAGGGTCCCTCTGTGGCTTCGGCTTCCACATGTTTTGTAGGCTGGGCAGGAATTCCGATGTCTGCTTCTGGCCCTGAAATCCCAGGTGCCGTGTGACAGGTCCCTGGGGACAGCTGTGGACTGGAGAGTTCACCACTTGGCTGAAGTCTGAGCTGTCAAAGGGCGCGTGGGAAATGACATGCTCCCACAGGAGGGCTGGAATGTGGTGATCACAGCGCACACATATGACCTGTCATAGCATGTGGCTGTAAGCCAGTGTGAGGTACGGCTTTCAGAGCTAAGGGACGGCATGGGTATGGTGCCAAGTGTGTAGCTGCTGGTGAGCTGAGGGTTATGGCACATGACAGGGCTTTGGAAATCGGTATGAGGGCTTACTCTCAGAACAGCATGCCAGGGAAGGCTACAGATCCCAGGATGTAGGTGTCTGGGTGAACCAGGGACCCGAGGAAGCCAGGCTCCAATCCCAGCTCTATTGCTATGAACCTTTGGGCAAATTCTCTGACTTTGTTCAGGTTCAGTTTCCTTATCTGTGAAATGGGTGAAACATAACTTTTTATTTTCCAGGCCTCCCTGGTCCCAGAGATCTGTTTTATAGACCTGGAAATCACTTATTTCTGGAGGCAGCTCTGACCCAGAGATGCTTGGAGGGAGGGTCTCAGTCATCTAGAGACCCACAGTGTAACTCAGAATCCAGGGTACTTTGTTGAGTTGTGACCAGTCTACCAGGCACCAAACCAGGGGGCAATAATACCAAGCTAGGTTATTCCTACCCCATTTGAGAGCCCCTGCCTTGGTCAGAAGATCCCCCCTCCAAGGACTCACTTCTCCCTAAGGGTCCCTGTAAGTGCCACTATCTGTCTAACACACCTGTCCATCTGTCCATCCTTCCACTCATGTCTGTGTCTGACTCATCTGTCCATCTGTTTGTACACTCATCCAGCAACCAACCCATCTATCTATCTATTCATCCATCACCCATGTACCCATTCCACAAACCCAGGCTGTATAGACCATGCCTCAGTGTCAAAGAATGAAAAGCATTGTCCCTGTCCACAGTGAGCTCAAGGAGTCTGGGAACAGAGGCCAGCAGAGACGATCTCCACACAGTAAGTAGGGAATGCAGAGGGGGAGAGAGAAAGAGAGGGAGACCTAAGCCGGGATGTGACACTGAATTTGGAAGCAAGTGTGGGTGTCGTCTGAGTGATTTGAGCAGGGCCAGGAGGGAGTAGAGGCCTAGAGGTGGTGGGATTGAGTCTGGATGGCGCCATGATGGGGGGCTGAGGCTCAGGGGAGCTGCAGCTGAGCAGGCCAGTGTCAACTGGACGCGCGTTGGTAGGAATGATGCCAAAACCTTGGGCACACCGCAGGGCTGCTCGGAGAGAGAGAGAGAAAAGCTGTCAGAGGCAGGTTATCAGAACCCCACTCCCAGGCCTGCCAGAGTGACGTCAGGTAACTCTATGAGGCCCAGTCCCCAATGATGACATCACAGGTTGACCTTTTACCCTCCTGGGACCCTTCTAGCTTCTGAGTCATACGTGGTCAGCAAACTGAGGACCATGTGAACATGTAGCCTGGCCTGGAGCTAATTGTTCTCGTCTCTGCTGTACCAGAGGAGCTTTAGCTGAGGGGAAGGAGGCTTGGATTGGAGCCATCACTGAGGGCTCTAGTCATGGGATGGCCCGACATGCCAAGAATGAGCCGAGTCACTGTTCCAGTCATCAGCTTGGGCCTCAGGGTCCCTGGGTGGGAGATGGGAACCCATTCTCTCTGCTCATAGCTGCCTCCAGGGTAGCTCTCCAGACAGCAGACCCTCCACTCAGAAACAGCCCCCTTGAAAACCCCTGTGTTTAAAATATGCTCAAGAAAACTGGCTTGAGATGTAGCAGGGGGAGGGGTCCCCTAAGACTCTATTGGGGAGTGTGTCTTTTTTGTTTGTTTTCTGAGACAATCTCACAAAACCTAGGTTGGTCTCAAGCTGCTATGTCGATGAGGATGACCTTGAACTTCTGATCCTCCTGCCAAGTGCTGGGATTTTAGGTGTGAGCTATCTCACCCAGTTTATTGGATGCTGGGAACTGAACCCAGGACTTCATGTATGCTAGACAAGCATGCTACCAACTAAGCTACATCCTAGCCTGGAGAAGCTCTTCTAAATCCGAGAGTCCCATACCCTCCTCACTCAGGAGAGCAGACAGATCCAGAGTTGGAAGCTACACAACCAGTGTTCACTCCTGCTACTCTCCTAACTCTGACACTGCCCAGCCCCGTGCTGGGGACACCCAGGGTAGCTGGGTCCAGCCCTGTGGGTCCTTAGAGGCTGGGAGGTTAGGAGATAGCTTCTCCCAGGACATATGCAGGCAGCCCAGAGACAGACAGTCAGATCTCAGTTGGACTGCCACAGACCCCCTGGAGAAAGTGGCTGCAGGGGTCTGTGTGCAGAGATGTGCATTGCAAGAAAGTTAGCAATGACGAGCATACCCTCTCCTGATTGCCTTATGCCATGTCTTAGGGTTTCCACTGCTGTGAAGAGACACCATGACCATGGCAACTCTTACAAAGGGAAACATTCAGTTGAGGTGGTGGCTTACAGTTTCAGAGGTTTAGTCCGTTATCATCATGGCAGGAGCATGGCAGCATGCAGGCAGACATGGTGCTGGCTACATCTTGATCAGAAGGCAACAGGAAAGGACTGAATATCACACTGAGCGAAGCTTGAGCAAGAGAGACCTCAAAGCCCACCCCCACAGTGACACAACTTCTTCCAACAAGGTCACACCTACTCCAACAAAGCCACACCTCCTAATAGTGCCACTCCTCATGAGCTTATGGGGGCCAATTACATTCAAAACTACCACAGCAAGTAACAACTGACCCCTCCTCAGGTATAGAGGTTGAGGGAAGCCCCTGACTAGAAGGCTCTGGGCCTACAACATGCTCAGGGCTCAGAAGTGCCATGTGCCTATCTGCTCGTTCCACAGCTGGACGGAAAACATGGATGTGGGCTGATCTAGACAAGGCGCCCCAAAGAGCAATGAGTGGACCCAGGGAGGCCAGTCCTTTCCTGTTCCTACAAAGACTGAAGAGGCAAAAGGTACCCCAGTCAACTGCTGTTGTGACTGGGGAAGGGTCCTTAAAGCACACCCCTCAGTCCCCAGACAGGATCTAAGTGTGACTGACACTCATACTTCAGCTCCTCCATAATCTCAGGTCTGAATACCGACGTCCTATCTCTACAGCAAAGACTTAGGGTATTTGGTATGAACCACGGGTGGTTCTGAGCAACTTTAAATATTAAATCATTTCATTATGTCAACATCCCCATAAATTGTACTGTTGCCACCGTCCGCACTCCAGAGATGGGGAAACTGAGGCACTGAAAAGTTGCATTAACCTTACAGAGTTAGTCGGTAAAGGCATAACCAGAATCAGAGTGTCCTCTGTGTGTGTGTCTCCTGAGGGAATGCCACTTTCCCAGGGGTGCTTAGAAAGGGCCCAGCCCCTGCTCAACCGTTGCAGCAGGATGCTCAGGGATGGTGTGGAAGATTGCTGTCCCCCTGTCCACTCACTTGGCTGGCCATGAGGTAAACAGAACTCAGCTGTGGCTTCGGATGGTTCCTGCCAAGCTGGCACTTGGGGCCCTACGAGTACCCAGGGGATCCCAGCCCAGCAGCTGGGCGACCTCAGGGCCAGCATGTCCGTAAACATCCCAGTGAGCCAGCCCCACATGGTTTGGCTGGCCTCATGTGGTTTCCTATGACATGGCCACTTCCACCGCCTCTGCCTATCTGGGCTTCCAGTAATGGTATGTTTTCTCTGGAGCTGGTGGTACTGGTGGCATGGAGCCCTGGGGACTTCCTGCCCACTCCTTTTCCTCCATGGGGTCTTCTTTCCCTCAAGAAGGCTGAGGATGTGCTGCCCAGGGGCTCAGACACCTTGCACTACCCAAGGCACCCCAGGAGGTATAGGCTAGAGCTGGGGGGTACCCTGGGCACCACCCCCATCACAAACCTAGGTCTTCATCCCTGCGGCAGGAAGGGTGGGGATCCGGCAGAAACAACTGCATCCATGAGCCTGGAAGACGGCTCAGTCAGTAAAGTTCTTGCTACTCCAACCATGATGACATGAGTTTGGATCCCCTGTGCCTATGTAAAGCTGGGCATGGTGACATGCATGGATAGTCCCAGCACTGGGGATAAAGAGACAGGAGGGTCCCTGGGGCTTGCTGCTCAGTCAGTCAAGTCAGTGAGCTCCAGATTCAGTGAGAGACCATGTCTCAAGAAATAAAGCAGAGTGATAAAGGACGACACAATGTCAACCTCTGGCCTCCATACATATGTACACACATATGTGCAAACCCGACACACACAGAGTGGGTGGGGAAACCACTGCATCCTCAGAGACCTCTGCATGAAAGTCATCCCTACATCATCCTGGAAGTGACGTCACTGTGATGCTCATTTTGCTGAAGGAGGAACTGAAGTGTCCGAGAGTGAAATGGTTTCTCCAGCAGGGTCACAAAGGTAGGAGGCTGGACTGGGATTTGGCCCTCACAAGGTGAACCCTGGGTCTCTACACCCACTCTCCAGGCTCACTGCCTCTTTAAAGATGGTTAGGACTTGCGGGGGTTGGGGAACATGGCTCAGTAGTGAGACACTTGCCTGGCAATATAAGGACCTGGGGTCCACCTCCAACACTGAGGGGAAAGACAGCCTGCAAGCACCTTCTAGGTCCAACTGCCTGCCATTCAGACAGGAAGAAGGTATGGTGGTTTGAATGAAAATGTCACTCATAGCCTCATAGGGAGTGGCACTATTAGGAGGTGTGGCCTTGTTGGAGTAGCTTTTTGGAGGAAGTGTGTCACTGGGGGGGTGGGTTTTGAGGTTTCAAATACTCAAGCCAGGCCCAGTGTCTCTCTCTCTTCCTGCTGCCTGCAGATCTGGATATAGAACTCAGCACCTTATCTGCATGCTGTCATGCTTCCTGCCATGATGACAATGAACTAAACCTCTGAACTGTAAGCCAGCCCCAATTAAATGTTTCCTTATAAGAGTTGCTGTGGTCACGGTGTCTCTTCACAGCAATAGAAACCCTAACAGAGACAGATAGGGTTGATTCAGAGAGTAAAACAAGCCTGGCTGTGGCCTGGTTCTGTCGTTTACTTGCGCTGTTCTAGATTGCCTTGACCTAGCACTTCACTTCTCTGAGCCCAGGCTTACAAGTGGGTTTCTTGAGAGGATTAAAGATCTGGGGACAGGACTTTCTGAAAATGATGCACTCACGATGAGGTAAACCAAGGCTTGAAATGTCCCACAGCTGACAGCAGAACTGAGACCACACAAACAACTAAGTCCAAAGCTTTCCTCTCCAACCACTTAGCCACACACCACTTTCCTCAAAGGCGGCACAGTGTCGGACTGCACAGCAAGCCTCAAGCCTGAGAGTTCTCAGGAGCTCCCAGCCCCACTCGAGAAGATTGAGAAGAATCTCAGGGCAACGGCACATTAAAGATGGTGGGTGTAGTGGTTTGTAAGAAAATGGCCTCCAAACGGAGTGGCACTATTAGGAGGTGTGACCTTGTTGGAGAACATCATTGTAGGGGTGGGCCTTGAGCTCTCTTTTTCTCAAGCTTCCCTCAGTGTGACAGTCAGTCGACTTCCTGTTCCTCTGAGTCAAGATGCAGGACTCTGCTCCAGCACCACATCTGCCTGCATGCTACCATGCTCTCCTTCATGACCATAAGAACTGAACCTCTGAAGCTGTAAGTGAACCACCCTCAATTAAATGTTTTCTTCATGTAAGCGTTGTGTTGGTCATGGTGTCTCTTCACAGCAATAGTAACCCTAACTAAGACAGTAGGACACCCCCACTTGTGGAAAGGCAAAGGGGTAAGTCCATTTCCTGCTCACCTCTAGCCCCTTCGTGAAGTGACTAACACTCATAGGCAGGGCTGAGGTATGTGGAGAATCCTGAGTAGAGCCTGCATGTGGCAAGATACAGGACCACTCATGGCCTGGGTGGAAAGTGAATTGCAAACGGGGAACAGGGAGAAAAACTAAGTTGGTGCAAATAAAGAGGCTTAGCATAGATCCTTGTGATAGCCCACCTCCCTAAGTCAAAATCCTTCACTTCATGTCCCACTTTGTCAAAATCAATGTGTACCATGTGAGGTTGGAGCCTGCTGGAGCCAGAAGTGGACCTCCCTCCCACTGAGTCCCAGCTCCTACCTACAGTGTTTGGGTGCTATCAGTAAGAGAAGGAGGCAGGGAGCAGGATCGGGCACCCACAGGCCCTCAGCAGCCCCCTTCACCCCCTTCACCAGGAAGCTGACCATGAGTCAGGGTCCATATCTTGGACCCACCAGTGCTGGAATGAAACTGTGGCCTGGTACCCAGACATCTTGTCAACCCCCGAGTGCTGCATCCTTTGCATACGTGTATGTTGATGAGGTAGGGGCTACTGTGAGGATCCATGCAGACCTGAACTGGCTTGTCTCCGCAGCACAGTGTTCCAGGATTTATACAGAGAGATTGCTCTGCAAACAGGAGTCAGGATCATCCCCACTAACGTTACTATCAACACCTAAAGGCAAACCTCACCTCTACCCAGAAGTAGCTGGTTCTATCCAGAGATGCTTCTCACCTGTCTCCGTGTTGTCAGATTCCTGTGACCTGATTAACTGAGGAAGGCCAATCCTTGTATTGGGCATTGGGGTCCCTGTCTGGAGCCACTCATGTGTTCTCTGATGGAGAGAGCCTGTTGGATATGGAAGAAGAAGAGTGTTCTGGGCTCCCCACTCGTGGGTTTGGAGGTTGATACCGTCTTGAATCTACTCTAAATGTTAGCCTTTCCTCAAAGTGCATCTTTGGATGGAGTTACTTAACAGTTATATGCCTCAGTTTCCTCAAAATGTGCATGCCTACCATTTAGACTTCACAGGACCATCATAAAGATTAGAAGAGACCAGCACAGTGCCTGGCACATGACAAACACTCATCAACTGGTTGTATGTGGGGCTTTTTGAGGGGTGGGTGGGTGAGTGTCAGAGGTCAGTTTCTGGTGTTATTCTTCAGCCACCATCTACTTTGTTTTCTGAGACAGATTCTCTCACTGGCCTGGAACTGGCCATGTACACTAGGCTGGCTTGCCGGCAAGCCCCAGAGATCGACCTGTCCCTGCCTCCCCAGTACTTGGATTACAATTACACAACACCACACCCAGCTTCGGGTGGGGGATCACTTCAGATCCTCCTGCTCTCGTGGAAAGCACTTTACTCGGGCAGCTAGCTGTTCACTGTCACTGTTCACATGGCGTTAGGACAGAGGAGATACAGACCTTGGAAGGTACAGGAGAGTGGAGCAATTATATACTCTAACAGGGAACAAGAGAGTGTGGCTGCATGGGTGAAGAAGAGGAGAGGGATGCCCTGGGGGACCCAAGAGGGACCATGGCTAGGAAGTGGGTCCTGCCTACTGCAGAAAAGCAGCCAATAGAAAACGTAGGAGTTGGAGTTGGGGCTTCAGGACAGAGCACTTGCCTAACACGCGGTGCCCTGGGCCCCGTCTGCAGCACTACAAAAATGAAGGTTATTCTAGGTGTCTGGTTAGCCTTCCCCTGCCAAACCTGGTGCAAAACCATGTTGACAACCGTCTCTTCTTTGATGATGTGGAAACAGTGGCTTGCCCAGGCTGGTGCCTGTCCAGTCACATAGCTGGGAAGGCAAAGGCAGATCTTAGCTCTCTTTGGTGTTAAAGCCTACTCTACCCTGCACGTCTGCCTCCCAGCTGAGGATGGATGGCGCCAGGCCTCCTCCCCAGTAGCTTAATGTCTGTGAGAGCTGCACAGAACCAGGACTGTTTCGAGAGCCAGTTTCTGGCCTCTAGGGTAGAGGCTGGAAATGCCTGTCCACATTCCTGGGTGTTAAGTCTGGGGACGCAGGCTCCCGCCATCAGCCATCACATTCCCCAGAAAGAATCTCTATTCATAACAAACCCCAAAGGTCACTCGTCTGGGATGGAGCATTTCTGCCTCCACCCCAGGGCAGGGAAGAAGGGCGCAGGCTTCAGTAAGAGCACTCGGGTTCCCAGAGGTGTGACCTGCTCCTGACAGCTCTGAGTCCCCATCTTCCCTCAGGTGCCCCCAGCAGCTGGTGTCTAGATAGGACAAGCAGACCAAGAGAGTGCAGGAACTGGACCTAGAGAGAGCCCCAGGGCAGGCAGCCTCATCACCTTCTAGCTGGGTTCTTTTCCTGTGCTTCAGTTTCCTTTCCGGACCACACCTACTGCACACGGTTGTCATGGAGAGCCGGGAGATCTTTCCACTCAGTGATCGCTTATTGAAAGCCCACCAGCTGCCAGGGAGTAAAAACAGACTCAACTCTCCACCTTCAAGTCTTCTAAAAGGAAATCTTGGGATGATTGTGATTTTCTTTAGAAAATGTTGGCACTAAAGAAACAGAACAAATCGAGGAGAATGTCAACAGCTGTGGAACTGAAATGATGGATAAACAGCAAATGCTTTCTGTATGTTTGATTTTTTTTTAGGAATAAAAGAAAGAAAAGAGAAGGGGAGAGAGAGAAGGAGAAAAAACAGAGACAACAGGGCGTCAGTAATCGCTGTTATGACCTCTCCCAGGCGGGGCTGCTGCCTCCAGCAGGATACTCCAGAAATACCAGACATGATGCTGGCACATAGTAGGGTTCTGCTAGAAGTGGGGTCCAAACCCTGGCATAGCCTGATCATTGCAGCACTCCTCAGTAAACCGATGTTAGAGCCACAGGAGGATGGTGGGTCGGCAAGTTGTTAAACAGTGAATTTTATGAGTTGTTTCCCTGAGTCTGGCCATTGGGGTAAGGCACTGGGGCCACTGGGGTTAGGCTCCAGGTGTCTGTGTAAGACACTGTGGACCCAGCTCCAGCGGGTTGCAGCCTGGTTGTTGAAGCGTGGGAATTTTTCTTTATTTTTGACCTTTGTCTCTATATTTCCCCCTTGACAGATCAGCAAGATCAAATCATTGGCAAGTAGCAAAGATCATCTTTCTTCTGGAGCTGCCTCAGAGCTGAGTTGGGGTGATGGGACCCTAATTAGCATTGCTAATCTGCCATAGGATCATGGGCAGTGTGACGGTTAATACTGAGTGACAGCTTCACAGGGCTTAGAATCACAACAGAGAGATGCATCTGGGCATGTCTGTAAGGGTTGTCTAGAGTAGGTTAACTGAAGGGGAAGGACACACCTAACTGTGGGCAGCACTGTTCTTTGGGGTGAGGTACTGGACTATGTAAAAAGCAGAATGTTAAGTGAATGCCAGCACTCATCTCTCTCTGCTTCCTGACAATGCACACAATGTGTCCAGCCATCTCAAGCTCCTGTTCCCAGGGCATCCAGGTACACCCTGAGGGACAGCACCCTCACATGAAGCCAAAGTCAACCTTTCCATCCTTCAGTTGCTTTTGTTGGATATTTTGGTCCCTGTAACTAGAAAAGTAACAAAGAGGAATTTAGTACCAGGAGCGGGGTACTAAATGTGATGAGGTTCCATGGTTCAGAGGACTGTGCAGTTCTCAGGAGAAATGTGGAAGAAATTGTAGGTTTGTAGAATTTGTAGAAAAATCTCTTGAATGCTACAAGCAGAGCTTAATGAGCCATTCTGGTGAGAGTTTGGAAGACCAGAATGCTGGGGAAATGCAGACAGTAGAAACCTGACTTGAAAGGGTGCTGCAGTTGTCCTTCTTACTGAAGTGATGAAACCTTCTGACCAAAATCAACTTGGGGAAGAAAAGGGTTTATTTCAACTTATATTTCCAGGTCACAGTCCATCACTGAGGGAAGTCAAGGCAGGAACTCAAACAAGGCAGGAACTTGAAGCAGAAACCATGGAGGAGTGCTATTTTTCTGGCTGGATCTCTGGCTCACCCACAGATTCATACTTATACAGCCCAGGACCACCCACCCAGGAAACTCTTCTGTTCGCAGTGGGCTGAGCTCTCCTACTTCAATTAAGACAGTCCTTCATAGGCTTGTCCATAGACAAACCTGATAAAGACAACTGCTCAGCTGAGACCTCTTTTTCAGGTGATTTAGCTTGTGTCAATGCTCGTTAGAGTTTGTACTGCTGTGAAGAGACACCGTGACCACAGCAACTCTTAAAAAGGAAAACATTTAACCAGGGCTAGCTTACAGTTACAGGTTTAGTCTGTTTATCATCATGGCAGGACACAGTGGTGTGCAGAGAGTTCTACATCTTGATCAGCAGGCAGCAGAAAGAGTCTGTTACAGTAGGCCTAGCTTGAGCATATATGAGACCTCAAAGCCCGCCCCCACAGTGACACACTTCCTCCAAGTCCACACCTACTCCAACAAAGCCACACCTCCTAATAGTTCCACCCGCTATGGGCCAAGCATTCAAACACATGGATCCACGGGGGCTATACCTGTTCAAACCACCACAGAAAACTCGACAGTTAACGCTGACTGGACAGAGGGGTACTAGGACTCCACAAGGAACTGGGTCATTCTTGCTACATTCTAGCAGAGAATCTGGCTGGATTCTGCTCCTGTCCTGAAAACTTGAGTGAGGCTGAATACAGGAGTCGTGGGCTTATTTGTTTGGTGAAGGAAGTTTCCAAACAGGAGAGAACTCAGGCTGTGCATGAATACTGATTAATGCTCTCAGCCAGGCCAGAGTCAGGGGGGGAAAAGATGGAACAAAGGGTGGATGACATGGCTGGGGGGGGGACTCTAAGCTGACAACCAGAATTCAATCCCCAGGACCCACATAGTGGAAGGACAGACCCGACTCCTACAGACTGTTCTCTGCCCTCCTAAATAAATGTAATTGGGGGACAGAATGATGGCTCAGTGGTTAAGTAAGAGTCCTTCCTGCTTCTCCCGAGGCCCCGGGTTCAATTCTCAGCATCTACAACAGGCAGCTCATAACTTCCTGTAACTGCAGGGGATCTGATTGGTGTCTCTTCTGGCTCCTGAAGGTCCTTATAGACACACATGAGTAAATACTAAACTTTAAGAAATCAAATGGAGCAGAAAGACATGAAAAATAAGCCCTTTGACAAGAAAGGGTGGGAGCAAGCTTAATGTTACAGACAGGGCAGGTTTGAAAACCAGTCATTATTTAAGAGCTAAGAACCATTGAAGAGAAACCTGGTCCTCTGCACTGTGTCTTTGAAGTTCATGACTTTTTTTTTTTTAACTCAAAGACTCTGAATTTATACTTTTGGACAATCAGTGCTGGAACTTTGAAAGACTGTCGGGATTCTGACATTGGACAATACGGATTTTGCATCACGAGACAGTCATGAGCCTGTGGGAAAGGTGCCCTGGGGGATGGATGGTTCCAGCTTTAAGAATGATATGTTAGGGTGGCGTTGTGATGATTGATATTGATTTTCAACTTCACAGGATCTGGAATCATTCAAGAGAGATGCTTCTGGGCTTATACACAAAGGGGTTATCTGGATTAGGTTAATTAAAGTGAGAAGACCCACCCTAAATGTGGGTGGCTCCATTTCATGGGGTGAGGTCCCAGAATGCATTAGAAAAACGAATCCATCTGTCCCTGCTTCCTGACTATGGGCACAAAGTGACCAGCTAACTCAAGCTCCAGCCCACTGTGAATTCCTCACCATGACAGACTGTACTTTCAAGCTGTGAGCCAAAATAAACAGGTTCTTCCTTAAGGCGTTTCTGCCAGTATTTTAACACAGCAACTAGAAAATTAACTACTACAGACAGTAAGGTATAGAATTCTCCAGAAGCGTGCCAGAGATGGGAGGGAATGGCTACTGCAAGAAGTGGAAGGCCGGGTTATGGGACCACCACTTGGACATGGAGAGGCCTTCAGTGATGGTAATGGTTGACATCTCTGAGATGGTAATGGCCATGGTTGATAACTCTTCGTATTAGTCAGGATTCTCTAAAGGAATGTGAGTGGTAGAATGAATCTATCTATATAAAAGGGGAGGGGTCATTAAAATGGCTTATAGGGTGTGGTCCAGCTAGCCCAACCATGGCTGTCTCCCAATGGCAAGTCTGAGAATCCAGTAGTTGTTCAGTCCACGCAGCTGGATGTCTCAGCTGGTCTTCAGTATACTCCAACTCTGAAGAAGCAGGCTGAAATGCCAGTGAAGTCAGAGTGAGAGCAAGCAGGCAGAGGGCAAGCGCTACCTTCTTCCGTGTCCTGTACACAGGCTGCCAGCAGAAGGTGTGGCCCAGATTTAAGATGGATATTCCACACTGGGCTCTGGTGGAGCACACCTTTAATCCCAGCACTGGGAGGCAGAGGCGGCAGGATCTCTGAGTTCAACACCACCCTGGTCTTCAAAGCTAGCTCCAGGACAGCCAAAGTTACATGGAGAAACTCTGTCTTGAAAAACAAACACAGCCGGGCGTTGGTGGTGCACGCCTTTAATCCCAGCACTCGGGAGGCAGAGCCAGGTGGATCTCTGTGAGTTCGAGGCCAGCCTGGGCTACCAAGTGAGCTCCAGGAAAGGCGCAAAGCTACACAGAGAAACCCTGTCTCGGGAAAAAAAAAAAAAGAAAAGAAAAGAAAAACAAACACAGACGAACAACAACAACAACAACAAAAAGATGAAGTCATACCTCAAAAGATTTGGATTTAGAGATTTTCCCACCTCGAGTGATGTAATGAAGAAAAAACAATCCTTCACAGGCATATCCAGCTATTTGGGTTTCAGTTAATTCCAGACGGAGTCAAGTTCACAACCAATAATAGCCATGGCAGATGGTAATGGTTGATATCTCTGATGGCAATGGCCTGAGACAGTATAATCTGGACCTTAATATCATGTTGTCTGGAAGATAACAATTACGTTGGCTAGTTTTCATGTCAACTTGACACAAGCTAGGGTCATCTAGGAAGAAGAAGTCTTAATCAAGAAAATGCCTCCATAGGACTGACCTCTAGGAAAGTCTGTAGGGTATTTCTTGATTGATGACTGACATGGGAGGGCCCAGCCAATTATGAGTGGTGCCACCTCTGAGCTGGTGGTCCTGGATGTATAAGAAAGCAGGCTGAGCAAGCCACGCAGAGCAAGCCTAAGCAGCATCCCTCCAGGACTTCTGCTTCAGTTCCTGCCTCCAGGTCCCCATTCTGAGTTTCTGCCAGAGCTTCCCTTGGTGATGGACTTATAAGCTATAAAAGGAAATAAATAAACCCTTTCCTCCCCAAGTTGCTTTAGGTCATGATGTTTTATTATAGCAATAGAAACCTAAGGCACCAACCACACCAATGACACCAGAAAGAAGGTCAGGTAAGCAGGAGCTGAAAATATAAAGCAGGATGAAAAACAGCAAGAAAGGGGCCATGGGAACCAAGAGAGGCCAAGTCCATCTGGAGAAGTTGCCCGGGAATTGTCCCTGCCAGGAATTCTGGAAGAAACAACTTGACTAGCCTTGGAGAAGGCAGGGACTAGAAATACAGAGCAGAATAAGAAATCCTGCTAGGGAGACAATGGAGGCCAACCATGGCCATGCCAGATATTTTCCAGAAAAATGACTGGACATATAAGCCGTGAGAGGAAGAACAGAGCAGTGGACCAGACTTGAAGGATAAGCCCTACCTCTCAAGGATGAGAGCAGGAAGACACAACTGTGGTGCTATGGTGGAGTGCTTCATCCCCCCCCCCCCCCGAAGCAGCAGAGAATCAAGACAGGAGATAGGTTTAGATGTGGTCAGTTAGCGTGTGCTGGGGGACACCCTGCTGGGGGGTCCCCTGGAGTCTGAGACTCTTAAGCTGAGTTAAGGGGTATGTTTGAGGCAATGTGCAGGCTGTGTAAGCGAGCCTGAGGTTGGGTTTGACAGATCCTGTTCTGATGAAGATTTTTCATGAAGCAGAGAGTTGGGTTTCTCTTTACTCAGAGCCAGACAAATTAGTTTTGACGGAAGAACAGGACATCTTGAAAAGATTTTCATGATAGTAGAGAAAGGACCTCCCTGCTGGGACATGGGTAAGGGTGAGCCTGGGTGGCATAAGGACGTCTTCCATCTGGGTAATTCCAAATCAGAAGCTATGTATAGGCCTCCATAGGGTTACTTCTCTGGTTAGTACTTGGGTCCCTCTAAAAGGGGCCGAATACGGTCACCTGAATGATTGTAGGTCTGAAGGACCACTGAGTCCCCAGTTGAATCAGGGCAGGATGAGAGCTGTGGTGAGGAGCTGGGAAATTTTGTTTCTTGATACTATTTTGTTTGGTGTTGATTTCCTGCTGAGTGTCTCGGGCCAGATGGATGGTCAAGAGTTGATCTTTTTTCATTAAACTGTTAAGATCAGTAAAAATACTTCAAGGGTTACACTTTTTTTGTTGTTTGATGTTGTTCTTGTTTTGTTTTTTTGTTTTTGTTTTTGTTTTCTTCAAGACCTGGAACTTGCTCTCTAGACTAGGCCAGCCTGCAACTCAGAGATCCACCTGTCTCCTGACTGCTGGGATTAAAGGTGTGCACCACCACAGCCCCACTCAAGGGTTACTCTTAAGGGGCTTAATTTTCCTTCTGTTTGTGTGATAGGGTGGATCAGGGTCTTGAGGACCGTGTAATTGAGGGACATTTCTTCCTCTGACTGATTCTCTACCTTGCAGGATGTGGGCCTTGTTAGTTTCACCTCTGGGGTCTCCATGGTCTTTCTGACCAAGCCGACAGATTTTTATGAGATCAAACCAATTTTTTCAGAGTCATAGGATCCCTTGAGAGGGGTCTCATTGTCCCCTTCATCCTGGCTGACCTCGGAGGACAAGGAATACAAGATTGGTTATCTCTTTTGCCCTCTCCAAGCTTAGGAGGCAAATACCCAGAAGGACAGTTTTACCCATCTTGAAGATGAAATAACAGATTTTAGTTTTAATTTTTTTGTGTGACATTTAGACAAAGCTTAGGGGAAAACATGTTTTGAAATGACTGATTTTGTTTTAAAGACTTCAGTGTCTAAGTTGGACAGACTTAGTAAAAAAATAAATAAAAGTAAGTAATAAAAAAAACCTTTGTTCTTGAATTCAGTTATTGTAAGTGTTATCTGGGACAGATCTTAGGAGAACTTCACTATTTGGAACAGAAGCTAAACTTGTTCTACATCAGTATATTGACCTTAGGAGTTTAAAAGCTCTCATTACCGTGGGTATACCGCCTTAAAGTCTGAACTTTGGCAAACATTTCTGGTCTGGACCTCATCATTCCCATTCCATTTTGAAAAAAGTCTTGTTTTACCTATCTTATATTCCCCCTCTCAAAACAATTCATTTTGTTTTTTACCTTTTTTTTTTTTTACAATCTTCATGCTTATTTGTTTTTTACAGTGTTCATATTTTTCCCAGAGAGCTACATAGAGGTGTTCACCTCCAGATTGTTTCTTTGCTTTTGGCATCCATAGCCTTGGGAACTTTTCTTAAAGCCCCAGGAAGGAGGCCAGGCCCATTGTCCAGCTGTTTGTCTTCCTTGTGGTCTTGTTTTTCTTCAGAGTAACTTTCTAGCCTTGAGGAGGAAGACATTACAAGAAGGGGACATTGGTTTTGAGGGGTCACTGTTGACAGTCCTTATAAGAGGAAGTATGAGCATGAGAGAAAGTGAGATCTCACTTCTTTTCCTAGGAATGTGCCTCTGCAGGAAGGGCATAGAAAGAAGTTGGCAGTCCTTAACTGAGGCCCAGTGCTATCCCCAGAGAGGCAGAACGAGGCAGCAGAGAGAGCAAAAGTTAAGCACGACACTGTATACACACACTGTCGGCAGACATTCGATGTGGTTATAGGTAGCATCGGGGAAAGGGAGGTGGAGAGAAGGATAAGATTCTCACAGCACAGAAAACAGCCAGAAGGGAACACATCCTTAGGGTGAGTTGGAGGAAGAGTAGGTGTGAAAACCACAGTGGGTACCAATGAAGGTGCAACTTTAACTCAAAAAGTATTACTAGTAGGAGAGAGGCCTTCCATTTGTCTGCAAGGGACTTAAGCATCACTCTGAGCTAGAGCATCCCACTAAGAATGAAGGGCCTCCAGCTTCTGAAACTGAAACTCAGATTGACTCTGGAGCTTCCTGGGTCATGGCGCCAGAGTGTCCAGTTGGTCAGACTGGACCGACATCAAAAGGGAACTCACAAATAGAAACCAGCTGTGGGATTGGTCATGAGAAAGACTGTTATCCCGGAGATGTGAAAGCTTGGTCACCTGCACGTTTCTTGGACCTGGAAATCTGACCAAGAGAGAAGTGTCAGGCTTGTAAGTGATGGCCGTGTGGACACCGCTCCCTTCTGCTCTGGGAAGGGCACCCCTTCAGCAAGAGAGGAGTGAGGAGAGAGAGGAAGAAGAAAGTCCTCACGGGTGTGTGAGTGGATTTCCAGAAGGAAAAACAGTAGCCCTTGCCCTCACAGACCGATCCACAGGGGCCTAAAGGAGCCCCCTGGAATAAGTGGCCGAGAGAGGCAGCGTGGGGAGTTTCTGTCCCCACAGGCCACCAACATGCTCTGGAAAATGGCACAGGGAAAAGCCAGTGATGCAGAAGGTGAAAGATGTTACCGGGACGTGAAAGATGAAGGAGAATTTATTGAAATACACTCGCAGAAGAGGGTAGACCAGGTCCCAGTGAGAGCCTCACATGGCTGAGCGGGAGCGGAACTGGAGGGAGGAGTGACTTATTGTGAGAAGCCCAGATCTGAGGGTCCAGGTGGGGGTCTCACTCCCTTGTTGAATAGTAAATTTTACGGCGGGAGTTGTTTCCTTGAGACTGTCCATTTGAATAAGGAGCCATGGGTCATCAGAAATCAGGCCCAGGGGCTGGGGACGTAGCTCAGTCAGTGAAGTACTTGCTTGTGCATGAGGATGCTAGTTTATTCTCCTGCATCTGAGTTTTAAAAGGCAGGTGGTACATCCCCATAATCTCGGTGCTGGGGAGTGGAGACCGGAAGATCCCTGTGATCCACAGGCCAGCATATAACCAATCAGCAAGTCTCAGGTCTGAATGAGACCTGTCTCAGAAACCAGAGTAGATGACTCCTGAGCAATGACACTCGGGGTTGGCCTCTAGCGCACACACACACACACACACACACACACACACACACACACACACACGTATAACCAACTGTGTGTGCACCTGTTCACACAGGAACACATACACACATGCACACATAAGCTAAAAATAAAATGTTTTAAGATTTATTTGTGTGTAACTCTGTGAGTGTATGCACACATGTACATAGGTGCTCACAGAGGCTGGAAGTGGACCTTGGGTCCCCTGGAGCTAGAGTTACAGGTGGTTGGGAGCCACCGGACATGACTACTAAGAACTGAACTCAGGTCTTCATCAAGAACAACAAGCCCTCCTAACCACTGAGCTATCACTCCAACCCCAAGTTAATTTACTTGCAGAGCAATTGGAGGTGGCCAGAGGTGCCCACCACCGAGCTTAACAAACGTCTTCAACTCCTGAAACCCAAACGGTTAAGAAAGGAAACCAGCTTCTAACTTCCACACATGTGCCACAGTGTGAGCCCCCATCACCACACAAAATAAATTAATTTAAATGTAATAAAAAAATTAAAAAGGAACTCAGGCTCCGGGTTTTATGTAAGACATCCAGGTCAGGCTCCAAATGGTTGTGGCCTAATTATTAAGCGTAGGAGTCTTGAGGGCAACTTTAGCATTTCGTCTTTCCGTTGGGCACCCCAGGGTGCTCCGAGCACTGGGCACTTTGTCACTGGGCAGTGGGTGGCACTCAGATCCCATCACCCTACCCTCTTGGCCTGCATCTCCAAAATTTGGTCTAGCCTGGTCTGCACACTCTAGGCACAGAGTTCTCTTCTTTGTATTATGTGCACTGGGCAGAAGCCAGTCCTGACATGGTGGGTCCTGGTCCTCACTGCCCACTCTGGCTGGCATGTCATGAAGCCTCGGTTGTCCCATCTGGACAGTGGGCACAGAGGGCTCTTTGCTGTGCTCTGCAGGGATGCTATAGCTCCGGGGAGGCACAGGGCACACGTTCTGTGAATGCATTTCACAAGCCCCTGCCCAGGTTCCCATCAAAGCTTTTGCCTGCTCTCATTTTACAGCTTTGGAAATGTCTTTGAACTAAGGATCCAGGGCTTCTGAACAGCAGAGCACTGGTTCCAGGCTCACCGAAGAGCTGACACGTGAGCCCCTGTGTGACAGCTCAGCTCTATGCCACAGACGTGGGAAGGGCTTAATCACTTTACTGTGGTTCTGAGCAGTCTCCATGTGAACCGAGAAGTGGGAAGGTAAACACATGGCTGTGAGTCGACCAGTCCTCAGACCAATGTCCCTGAAACACAAAGGATGCCCAACCTGCTCCTGGGGCCATCAGGCCACTCACTCTTCTTGTTCAACGGTGATTGGTACCAAGTGGGAGGCAGAGAGGCACTGGTGTGTCTGAAGTTCCTCATCCCGTCCTTCTGGCTGTGCAACTCTGGACAAGTATATCACCCTCTCTGAACCTCCTTAACAGTTATGTGTGACAGTGGGGCTAGGGGCTCTGTTCCTAAGAACATGGATGCTTCTGACTGACGTTCACAGACTTTTCACAGCAGCAGTGGCCCAGGAGAGGGTGTGGCTTCCCCAAGGGCTCAGGGTCAGGGCTCTTGCTCTGTGTGGAATCTGGATTCTGTTGCCCAGAACAGCCTCTCCTGGTGCCTGGAATCCCACCAGGAATGACTCATGCCTCTGGGAAGCCACTGGCCTCTCGCCACTGAGCAATAACAATAATAGTCGCCTGTGGTGGCTTCTCTGCCCAGAGCTTTCACACTGCGGTCCCAGCTGGCCCTCGGCACACTGCTGAGAGCAGATAGGTAGGCGAGGGCACCCGGCATCAGATCAGGAAGCCACTTACTCAAAGCTGCATAGCAAGTGAGAGCCCAAACCTACAGGCCTGGACTCTACTGGCTTCTTGGCCAGTATCTCCCCTCCACACACACACACAAAGTAAAAATATTTTAAAAGCTATATACAATAGCTAAACCATAGAAGCTACCTAAATGTCCAATGACCAATGAATGGACAACCAAAACGTGGTATATCCATACAATGGAATATTATTCTGTCTTGAAAAATAAGGAAATTATGACTAATGCTACAACATTCTGCTAAGTGAAATAAATCAGTCACAAAAAAAAAATTGGATGATTCCAGTTAAATGAAGTATTTAAAATAGTCCAATTCACAGGGATTCAAAGTGAAATTGCCAGGCCCTGGGTGAGAACAGGGGCACCATTGTTATTTGATGGATACAAAGTTTCACTTTTGTAGGAGGAAAAGTTCTGGGAGTGGATGAGGAGGAGGACTGCACACCATGTACTTAATGCCTTTGAACTGCACTTTTGAAAGTAAAGGTGGGCTGGGGTACCGTTCAAGGCGCAGCACATTCTAACTTTTGCGTGAGGTCCTGGGTTCAATTTCTAACACACAGAAAACCCCCAAAAGTTAAGACAGTAAATGTGATTACGCTCTGCATCTATTTCCCCCACCACACACACACAGACACAGACACAGACACAGACACACACAGACACACACACACAGACACACACACACAGACACACACACATACACACACACACACACACACACGCACGCACGCACGCACGCACACAGGAGCAGGTGTGGAAGCAGAGGCTGACGTCAGGTGGCGTTCTCTATTACTCTCCTTTTCTGATACAGGGTCTCACTGAATCTGGAGCTGCCTGTCTCTGCTCCCCCAGTGCTAGCGTTTCAGGTCGGTGCCACCATGCCTGGCTTTTTTCCGGAGTTCTGGGGATCTGAACTCAGGACCTCACGCTTGTGCGGCAATCACCTCACCCACTAAGCAATCTCCCCGGCCCCAAGACTAAAAACTTCAAAATGATGCTCCTAAGAGGAAGGTGGTAAGCCTTAGCATTCCGCAGAACATGCACCATCCGGCTGGGGAGATGGCTCAGCGGGGGAGGGCTCTGGCCATCCTCAGAGAGTATGTCGGCACACACCTGCAACTTGAGCATTGGAAGCCAGGGATAGGCAGATCCCAAGGGCTCTCTGCCCAGCTAGCCTATCCAAATGCTGAGCTTTGAGTTCAATGAGAAACCGTGACTCACAAGATGGAGTGTGAGAGAGGAAGACACCTGATGCTGAGCTCTGACCCCTACCTGGGCATGTGTACCCACAAACTATACAACACAGCACAATATAACACATACACACACACACACACACAGAGAGAGAGAGAGAGAGAGAGAGAGAGACAGACAGACAGACAGACAGACAGACAGACAGAGAAGCAGAGAAAGACACAGAGAGACACAGACAGACAGAGAGAATACCTTACTTCATCATGATTTGTATCTGTTAGGATAAGCTAGGTCATGCTGCTGTAACAAACATCCCCCCAAAAAATCTGAGTTGAGCATCAGACAAGTGTCCCTGTACCACACTACCCCCACATCGCTTCTTCCTTTCTACCCTAAGCCTCCCTGTCTACACCCCAAGCCCAGGATAAATCCACTGGCCCTGAAGCTCACCCATTCAGCTAGCCTGGATGGCCAGCAAGTCCCCAGGATCCCCCGTGAACTAGCTGGTTCACTTTTCTCAAAACCTGGGAAACAGGAACAATCCCTCTGAGGTGAGAAGTCAAGGTCAATGGGAGCAGTTAGCATGGCCAAGGGCCTGTAGTCTGACTGTCCATGTTTGAAGTTCAGTGCAGGCTCTGGCACCCAGACAGGGATGGCAGAAGCTTCATCTCCTGCCAGCAGGGCCCTTGGCTTGAAGATGAAGCCAGGAAGAAAGCCTTGCTCCAGCCAGCCTTGCGTCAGGGCTGGGGAATGGGTGGGATGGGGCCAGAGGCTGCAGGCAGTTGTCTCACGCCAGCCTGGAATACTTCCTCCCCAGGAATCTGTTTTCAATCAGTTGGTCTTTTTTCCCCTTCTTTTAATCTGACCCTGCCAAGGAACAAGCATGCAAACCAGTGTCAGCTCCCGCCTGGCTAACAGGAATCCCTTGGAATTTCTGCTTTTCATCATGGGATGTGGGACCCTGCCACCCACCATGGGTGCTCTTATTCTCCACACCTGTGTGTCTGTGTGTCTGTCCCCAGCGATCTAGCCCCTGCCCCCTTTGTCCAGGCCCATTCAACATGCCCAAGACTAGGCCTTGGACCCTCCCCTGCTGCAGCCTCGCCCATCTTCCCTCTGCTAACACAACCCCTCAGTCTCATCTTGTGGGGGCCAGGGCCCCATTCTTACCTTCTCTGATTGTCCTTTGAGGACAGGGGCAGTGCCCCTACATCTTTGCAAGTTCTCAGATGATCATGCCTTGAAAAAGCACTTTTACGACCACAGGACCAATGAGAGGAGTTAGTAGATCATCCCCCATTTGAGGGATGAGGAACCAGAGGCAATGAGTGGCCGGTGTGGGGATGGGGGTGGGGCACGACCTGTTTCTTTCCCCGGCCCCCACTCCCTCTGGCCACCCTGCTGAGCTGAGTACATGGGGGCTGTTCCTCCAGAAGAGGAAGGGCAGCAGGGTGGAGATTGGCAACTTTCTGAACTTGTTTCTCTTCTAGACACACAGTGGGTCTGGACACAGAGTGAGTCTGCATTTTGACCACCAGCCTGTGCTGGTAAATCCAAGCCTTGGTGGCAGTCATATCAAAGTGAGTCCAATCCCCCTGTTGCTAGAGCAATGTCACTTTGCTCCTTGGTCAATACAGTGTGCTAAGAGAGACTTTGTGCTAATTCTGAGTGAGCCCAAGCCTCAACCCTTTCTGTTCCCCTCCCAGTCTCTCCGTCTCTCTCTCCCTCCTCTATCTCTGTCACCTCCCCTCCCCAAGGGGACTAGGTAGAATGGGAGCACAAAACCTATATAAGGTCAACTTCGATTGCAAACACAATCTCAACCTCACAACAAGAATGTCCAGGGCTAGGGATGTAATTCAGCTAGTACAGTGCTGGCCTAGCATGCAGGAGGCCCTGCACTCAATCCCCAACACCGCATGAACAGGGCCATGGTGGCCCACATGTACAATCCCAGCACTCAGGGAGGTAGCAGCAACCTCTGAAATTCAAGGCCCTCCTTGCCTGCATAGTAAATTCAATGCCAGCCTGGCTACATGAGACCTCATGTGTTGGGGGTCAGTAAGGGGAAAGAGAGGAGAGGAGGGGAGGGGAGGGAAGGAGAGAAGAGAGGAATGGGAATGTCCAGTCAGGATATGACTGAAATTCCCAATTTGGATTTATACCCCAGCTGGTATTCTTTTCTAGCCCTCCCCTCATGCCTCCAGTGAGGCTTGAGGCTCTGGTAGAGGTGAAAGAGGAGGAGGAGGAGGAGGAGGAGGAGGAGGAGGAGGAGGAGGAGGAGGAGGAATGAGAAGAAGAATGGGGTCCCTCCAGGTGCCCCAGCCTGACTTGCCAGTTCTCTGGACCCATCGCCATTGCAGTGGATCTCACAGAGATGGCCACACTCACAGGCCTCTGTCAACCTTGGCCTTGGGAGATGCATACCTCTCTTTCTGGGGTTCCCCTGTAAACCTCCTCCTCAGCCCTTGGGAGTCCATATCCCATGCCAGCTGTTACGTCCTCTCATCCCCCCAGCAGGTCCTCTGGACAGGACAGCCCCCCCCCCCAATATGCACACACAACCCGTATCTGATCTCACAACTCCTCCCACCCACCCCAGTCCCCTGCCTGACACCTAGAGCTGTGCCCCCGGAGTGCCTGTCCTGGCTCCTGCCCACAGCACCTGATCTTTCTTTTGCATCTCACGGTCATTGATGGGGAGTGAGAAATTGAAGGCAGGCTGCTGGCCTTCCCGTTAGCCCTTGTGCTTGTGACCCGCTAAGGGAAAGGCCAGCCTTCCAGGCTCACGTCTCTGGTTTCACATGGATATATTTACATCACAGAGCCCCTCCCCCACCCAGCGTCTTACCCTCTCCTTCCCCCTTCAGTTCATTGTTTTGTACTTTTCGAGGTGCTGGGGAATCAATCCTAGAGTGTTGCAGGGCTCAGGCGAGTACCAAGTGTACTCTTAGGGAGCTACTCACCCGCCCAATCTCTCCTCGGTGTTTAGAACCCATCATTTCCTGGAAATGCTCTCACCTTACAGACCCTTCAACTAGTTTGATTAGGTATGCTCTAAAATACCCAGCCTGAAGCTCACTCTCCTCACTCTTAAGTGTATGCCGAGTGGCCATTAGGCAGCCGGTGCCAGTATTCACTCACAGAACTCTTTCATATCGAAAGTGTAGCGGGGCGTGGAGTGTAGCTCTGTGGTAGAGTACTTCCCTGGCATGCACAAGGCAAGGGGTTCACTCCACAGCACTGCAGAAACAAAGGATCTCACCACCACCCAGTGTGTGTGCGCGCGTGTTACATAGTCACACCTTGGATTTTGCAATGATGTGTACACATTTCACAGTAATACCACATCTAAATTAGGGCCAGCCACAATTCCAGGGCTCGTGGCCAGTGGCTGGTATGTGCGTGATCACTGATGGAGCAGCAATGGAGGTTTTTCCGTGTCTGTTCCTGCCTGGACATTCTTGATTCTGAGAGATCGTGTCAGATTGACATTTGTAGGCAGTAAAGCTAGCGCAATCCCACAGACAGTGCCCAAGCTAATCTCCCTTGGCCCATCCCACCCTGGGTAGCTTTGCCTGCTGGTTAAACGGTACCAGCTGGGGCAGAGCATGCTAACACATAGTTTTCTTCCTAGGCACGAGAGGCATTTCTTTCGGTGTTAGAAGGCATGGCGTTGCTCTGGATGTGGACTGTCAGCTTGCCAGAGAGATAGATGCTGTTCACTCCCCTGTACCTCTCTCCTTGCTCCCCAGGTCCTCTTGGAGTCTGGCATGGGGCGGACTTGGTACTTCACAAATGGGTGAATTTGGCTGGCCAGAATGCTAGATGCCTTGCCGGGCATTATCTCTGAGGGCATGCCACCCCCTACTGGTCAAAATGAGTTTCATGTCCCTGACCAGGAAGCAGGGGCATCTGAGCAGCTAGAACTCAGAGCTGGCCTCTGGATTCCAGGTGAGGAGCTCTGTCTGTCTAGGCTCACCACCTCCCCATCCGTCAAGTGGAAATAAATGACCATGGTTCCCACTCATAGGTTTGTGGGATGAGTGTTTAGGGGGTGGGACCTGAACACACTCGGACGAGGTGATGACAACCGGTGCTAGCCACAGGAGTCTGGGATCCTGACATTCTGAATGGGAGAGTCCAGAGCTGGTAAAGGAGACAGCCGATGGCTACACTTCCATGGCCCAACAAAATCCAGCCAGTGACTAGCCCCATTTCCTCTTCTGAGGAATGGCCTCCTCACTGTCCAGCAAAGGGCTCGGACAAGTTAGAGGCAGAAACCTTCCCCGTGCCCAAGCCAGCAGGGACCCGGCCTCTCCCCCACACCAGGCTAAGCATCCATTCAGTGACCACTGAGGCACTGGGATCACCCTCTCCAGGAGTAGGGGACACCTGGCAGTGCCTTCCCCAAACAGGCTTCTCAGAGGTGCCCAGTGAAGCCCATTGCCATGGTTTTTGCAGGGGCTGGGTGAGGGGGGTATATTGAGATATTCTGATCCCCAGCATCAGGCATGATTCTCTTTGATGTTCAGCTCTTGCCTAAGTGACAATTACATTCAAATCATAGACAATGACAACCAAAATGTCTTCCTTTTGCAGATTGTGTAAGCCACGTGGCCATGTGAATGCATTGGTGAGGTCCTCCAAAGGCTATGGGAGCAGATGTGTAAGGAGGTGGAGAGCTTAAGGGGTCCAAGAATCCTCATTGGTCACCCCAAAGTCCAGCCACCAGAGCCTCTCCTGGCCCAGGAGTGTCCATTGCTGGTGATGTCTTCCTCAGTTCTTCCCAACTACAAAGTCTTGAAGCTGCTTTCAGGAGATGGGGATGGGTGGTTTCCATGCTAGATTATTTCTTTTTTTTTTTTTTTTTGGTTTTTCGAGACAGGGTTTCTCTGCGTAGCTTTGCGCCTTTCCTGGAGCTCACTTGGTAGTCCAGGCTGGCCTCGAACTCACAGAGATCCGCCTGGCTCTGCCTCCCGAGTGCTGGGACTAAAGGTGTGCGCCACCACCGCCCGGCTGCTAGATTATTTCTTTAATATGGTGACAATGCACTAGGAAATTGGTGCAGATATTATATTCATGTAAAGTCCCTGCATGTGAAAAATACTCATTGGATGGGGCCAGTATTATTAGAATTTTTATCTGAGTCTGGCCTCTCCAGCTTGGAAGAAGCTAGAGCTTTGCTCTCTTTGCCCACTAGAGGGCACCAGACATCACTAACCCGACCTGCCCAGCTCAGCACAGCTGGAATGCCCTCAGGGTCAGCATCGCTTCCTTCCTGCCTCAGAAGTTGCTCCCAGGCTAGCCAAGGGCACAGTAACTGTCCCATGTCCCTTGAACTGGCTGACAATGATGAGGGTCGGTTGCACTGGCCCACAAAAATTCTCTGAACTCCAGTGCTCAGAAAGGCAGCTTGTTCATCAAATCCAAAGCTTAGGCATCCTTCCCTGGCTGCATCCCACTGCCCAGGTCAGTGGGGACAAAGAGGGGCTGAGCCAGCTCTTCACATTGTCTGTGTGGGTGCCTAGGCCTCTCTGAGCCTGTGTTTCCTTTGCTGTGCAATTTAAATATCAGCACCTGCATTGGGCTAGACTCGGGATGGAAGAGCCTCCATATTCCCCCACCTACTGCGTTCTAGGTCTTCAACACTGAGTCTACAGCTGGGAGCAGCCCCTAGCGCTGAAGAAACACTTCAGAAATGTTTTCATCTCTACCCTGATGGGAAAGCTTGCAAGGCCCTGGCCACCAGACTTAACCTGAAGAAGCAAGTTGAGACTTCATTCTTTTGATGCTGGTACAAGCAGAAACCCAGCTCAGCCTCCTGCCCTACCATTACAAGGCATTTCATCACCACTGCCCGAAGCAAGGATGGAAAACCTGGAATGTCTACAGTGCCAGGAGGAGGCCTTCTTTCTGGCCAGCTGCTTTTACTAGGGCCAGCTCAGGGCCAGGAGGGAACCCTCCCTTGACACCAACATCCCTGGGATCCCAGCAACTCTGGAAGCCTGCAGGAGGCATTCAGTCTCTATCTGGAAATCTGGGTACCAAGGTGGAGATGGCATATCAATGAACCAATCTCCATGGATTCCTGAATCTGTAGAGAGGGCTTTCTCTTTTTTCTTTTCTTTTCTTTTTTTATTTTTCTTTATTAAGAAATTTTCTACTCACTCCACAGACCCCCTCCTCCCTCCTCCCACCCCCAGCCCTCTTTCCCAAGCCACCCTGCATCCCCACATCCCCCAAATCAAGGTCTCCCATGGGGAGTCAGCAGAGCCCGGCACACTAAGCCTAGGCAGGTCCAAGCCCCTTCCCACTGCACCAAGGCTGTGCAAGGTGTCACACCATAGGCACCGGGTTCCCAGAAGCCTACCCATAGACCAGGGACAGATCCCGATCTCCCTGTTTGTGTGCCCGCCAAACAGTTTGAGCCAAACAACTGTCTTCCATATCCCGAGGGCCTAGTCCAGTCCCATAGGGGCTCCACAGCCACCAGTCCACAGTTCATGGGCGTCCACTAGTGTGGCCGGTCATCTCTGTACGTGAGAGGGCTTTTTCAATGCAGGGCTATACCTGACTCCCTCATCTGTAGATGTTTGCTTGCAGCTTTCTTTATTTCTCTCTCTGAGAGGGCTCATGTACCCCAGGCTGGCCTCAGACTTAATGTACCTGAGGATGACCTCCAACTCCTGAGCCCTCTGCCTCCATCATGCCCATTTGGGATTGTGTTGTTTTGTTTCTGGCCTGGGATTTGGAGTCTCTACCTCCCAGGTGCTAGGCCTACCAGACAGTGTTGGGATTTTTGGTTCTATGGGAATTTTTTTCCTATGTGAGCTATTTTTTCATTTAACATTTATGTTGTTTTGTATCTTAATTATTTGGGTTTGGGTTTTTTGTTTTGACTTCCTGCCCTTTGAGGCATTTTCATGACCCACCTTGACCTAGAGTTAGTTTTCTGTTGTTATTAATGCTTTTCAGCTTGCTTATTAGAGCCTGTTGGGTTCTCATTCCTATCAGTGGTAGATTGATAATAAAAATGATTAGTCCAGCATGGTGGTGCATGCCTTTAATCCCAGCACTTAGGAGGCAAAGGCAGGTGGATCTCTGTGAGTTTGAGGCCAGCCTGGTCCACAGAGAGAGTTCCAGGACAGCCCGAGCTACACAGAGAAACCCTGTCTCAACAACAACAAAAATAAAATAAAAGAAAGAAAGAAAGAAAAAGAGAGAAAGAAAGAAAGAAAGAAAGAAAGAAAGAAAGAAAGAAAGAAAGAAAGAAAGAAAAGAGAGAAAAAAAGAAATTATTTGTCAAAACTGAAGAAAATACATTTAAAAAATCCTGAAAGCAGAGAAAAGCTGCTGTTCACAGCAGGTAGAGGCATATCACAATTACGCCATCAAGTTAACCTGTGACACTGGTCTGGCTTTTCCTGCCAACCCTAACCATGACCGATTCATTTGTTCGAATGAGGCACAGCTGAGGGCAAAGAGGATTAACAGGAGGGAGAAGACACACCCTGACTGTGGGTGGCAGCATCTCACAGCTGGGGAGCCCCAGTTAGCAGGGGCACAAGCCTTTCTCTCTGCTCAGCCCTCATGGCTCCTCCCCCACAATGACTCAACACTCGGAAGCCGTGACCCCAGGTGCATCTCTCCTCCCATGTGTCTCCCGCCAAGCATGTGTCACCGCTATGAAAAAACTCTAATATTTGTTTCATTGATGGTGTCAAAGGTCACAGTCCATGACTGCTCGAGGCCATGGTCTTGAGCAAGGCCTGGTGGTGTTCTACGGAGCTGACCACCTTACTTTCTGAGACACAGCAAGGTTCCTCACTGGGATCTAGAGCTTGCCAATTTGGCTAAACTCGCTGGCCAGTGAACCCCAGAGATCCCCCTGTCTCTGCCTCCCCAGCGCTGGATTACAACTGCTCCACTATACCTGACTGCATGTGTGGGTACTGGGAGTTGAACTCAAGTCCTCTTGCAGGCATGGTCTCCACAACCCCTTGAACAAGCTTCTTTAACCATGACCAGGTGGATAGTAAATAAATATATTTTCATCCTACTTTTGTTTCCATAGCATAGGTATTTTCCACGAAACTACCCAGTCTTTTATAATCATTAGAGATAAGAGCACTGGGGCTTTTCAGTGCCTCGAAGCAGGTAAGTAGCTGCCACCAAGGGAAGGCCACTTTAAGGTATGTTCTATAGCTGTCACAGGCATCTTTTTCCATAGAAATTTTCTCTCTTTGGGACAAGTTAGTTCCAAATTGGGGAAGGGTATCCCAGGATTTATCCCCTGGACATGAAGCAGATGGAAGTTGGTCATCAGGGAAATGTCAATCACAACCGCAATAAGCGACTTACCATGGAGATGGCTGCGGCCAAAGCAGACAATCACAGTAGTTGGTGAAGGGATGGGGAAAGCTGAGCTCTCCCACACTAGAGTGGGGTTGCAGAAGGCCGCAGCTCCGTTGGAAACCAGCTGGCAGCCCCTCAACATATCAGAGTTCTGCTCCTTCCCAGAGTTCCTGATGCTGAGCAGAGAAATGAAACATGCCTGAACCAGCTTGGGGCCACCACAAGGAGATCAAAGGCAAATAAACCCTGCTAGCCGTTCAAAACATAGTCCGTGGTTCCTTCTGCCTCGTGCTCATGCTCTAGTGCTTTGTCATTGAGCAACTGACTAGACCACAGGGTCAGAATGTCCACAGGCTAGGAGGCCCTCATGACAGAACTGAGCTTAAAAGTAGTAGAGTTCACGGTGCTCACACATGATAAACAGAAATAAAGGTCCATTGTCACAAAACCTAGATAAGCCCTCTATCCTGGCATACTCTTGGTGAGCTTTGAAACCACTGATTTTGGAGGTCACACCCTGAGCATGCAGCACTACCCACACTGCAGATAAAACCTCTGAGCAGCCGGTTATGAAATCCCCTGGTCACTTGCAGATTATACCTCCGAGTGTGGGGGTATGATAACAGTCACCTAGATTCTTTTGTAGAAAGCTGCCTTTGCTAACTGACTCTCTGCCTGTGCCTACAGGACAAAAAACTCAGCACCTGTCTTTAGACCATGACTGTTTCAGCCTTTGAATCAGTCTACTCAGGACTACATGTACGCACACTGCTCATTTGGGAAACGCTTTTCTCCAAGACAAGAATGCAGACTGACCTCGGGGATTCCCTATTATAGCAGAGATGTATGTCTTTTACAACGCCCTTGTACTTTCTGGGCAACTCAAACACAGGGAGTCCTTCAGCCTTATCATAAGTCAAGGACATTCACACAAGAGGAAGCTGCCAGAAGCAGTTGTCCTGAGCTCTTTTGACTGGACTATTAGCAAGTACAAGGCCAAGGTGTTTACCTACAAAATGAAGAATCTCTTTTAAAACCATGCCCACATGGGCTGGGGAGATAGTTCAGTCTGTAAAGTGTCTGCTATGCAAACAGGAGGACCTGAGTTCAAGCCACAGAACCTGAGTAAAAAAGCCAGACGTGGTGGTGTGCACCTGTCATCCCAGGGTTGGGGAGGCAGAGACAGGAGGATCCCTGGAGTTTGCCAGCCAGCCTAGCCCAATCAACAAGCTTCAGGTTCAGTAAGAGACTCTGTCTCCAAAAATGAGGTGGAGACCGACTGAGGAAAACATCTCACATCAACACACACACACATACACAAGCACACACACACACACTCCTATGTATACACACAAATACAAACATATAAAACCCCAAGACTACCAGAAAATGACCATGCTCTGTCAATTCTCCTGTTGCTGCTGCACAGCAAAGAGCCTGAGCCCCTCTGCTCAGTGCTGCCCCCCATTGGCTGGGACTGAAGTCTCACTACAGGGGCTCTGCCTGTCTTCTTCATTGTAGACGGCTTGTCTCATTTCTATTGTTCCTGTGCCATTAGATCCCACTGTCCAGACCCAGTGTCTATGTGAAAATGTTCTTCATGACATCATTTGTAAGAGCCAGGAGGTGGGCAGAGCCCAAACGCGGTCAGCTGGGAAAAGGACACATTACATGTGATTAGTCCGCCCAACAGAATATCATTCAGCAATGAAAGGGATGGAGTAGCAAACCATACTAGAGTGTGGACGAACCTTGAAAAGAGCATGCGAAGTGAAGGAAGCTGTCACGGAAGACCATGCGTTGCTTGGTTGCGCTGATATGAAATGTCCAGCATAGGCAAATCCATGAACACACAAAGTAAGTCCGCAGTCACTGGTGGGAGGGGCTCTGCTGGGGGTTAGGGATGCCTCCCTTAGGGGAAAGATTTCCTTAGGGGATGACAGTGTACATTGACCTCAACATTTCAAGCCTGTGAATCGTATGGTGTGTTATAATTATATATGTATTTGCATGTGTGTGTGTGCATGCATGTATGTGTGCTCATATGAGTGGACATGCTCATATCTTTGTCCACACATGGAGAGGACAGAAGTTGACATTAGCTGTCTTCCTCAATTGCTCTCCACTTTGTTTACTGAGGCAGGGTCTCTTGCTGAGCACAGAGCTCACTGATTCTAGCTGATGTGGCTACCCAGCCAGCCCTGGGTGATCCTTGTCTCCAAGTGCTAGGATTACAACTGGGCCACCATGCCCTCTGGACTGTTTTGTGGATGCTGGAGATCTCGACTCCAGTTCTCACACCTACACAGAAAGCATTTTATCCATCCAGCCATCCTCCAGCCCCAGTAACATTCTTTTAAAAAGAGAATGGAGATCCTTGATGATAATGAAAATACACAGCACCGCTTCTGGAGCGTGGACTGTCAGCCAGTCAGCAACTTGCTCATCCTCTTTTGCCTTTTGGGATGTTTCCATCAGGCTATTTCCCCTCATTGTGCAAACGAGAACACTCAAGTCCGAGAGCCACGGAGGAACTGGCCCGGGATCATTTCGGTGGCAGAGCTGTGATTTGAACCCAAGTCCACACTCAGTGTGAAGCACTGTGATAGTCTCCTGGGAAGGCATTGGCAGCTGGTAACCATGGCAGCTGACAGATGGGCACACAGCAAGCGAGGGAACATGCGTCTCTGGTTGGGTGGGGCTCCTTTCTCCCATGTCCATTATCTGGCACAAATGGTCAAGGTTCTTTATCTGCTGCTCAAGCCTTCTCCCAGAATGTCCCTGTTTGGGGCCCCTGGAGGAGAAACCCAGCCAAGAACTGCCCTGGTGGTCCCCAGGCTGGTTGCAAAAAGAGCTAACTCAGTCCTTCCAAGGCAGTGCTCAACCCTGCCCACCCATAGCCCCCAGGATTTCTCACCATTATCGTACAGAAACAATACACTTGCATAAAGGTATGCGGGCAAAGATGTGCGTCTCTTGTTCACAACAGAGAAAATCTAGAAAGAGCCTCAGCATCCAGCACTAGATGGTTAGTTATATGCCACAGAAGGCACAGCTCCGAAGAAGTCTGCAGGAAAGCCCGGGACGTGACTCACTAGGTCCTGTGATCCCAGCACTGGGAGACTAGGGCAATGGGGTGGCTGTAGGGTCAAAGACAGGCTGAACTACAGAGCAAGAAACAACAAACAAGAAAGAAATCTGGGGCTGACCAGAAAGCTCAGCAGGTAGAAGAGCTTGCTGCAAGTCTGAAGACTGAGGCCGATCTCAGGAGCACACAGTGGGAAGCAATAACCAACTCCCCAGAGCTGTTATCCGACCTCCACATGTGTATATGCACAGCACACACACACACACACACACACCACACCACACCACACATGCTCATACACACACCCCAAATATATACCATATACACACCACACACACACACACACACACCACACCACACCACACATGCTCATACACACACCCCACATACATACCATATACACACCACACACACATACTACACACACACCATACCACACACACATGCTCACACACACATACACACCACACACACCAAACCACACATACCATACACACACACTACACACATACACACCACACAGACACACACACACCAAACATATTCTACACAGACACACGCACCACACACACACACACACACCACACACATACCATACCACACACACACACACACACACACCATACACACACACACACCACACATGCTCACACACACATACACACACCACACCACACATGCTCACACACACATATACACACACCACACCACACACACATGCTCACACACATATACACCACACACACCAAACCACACATACCACACACATACACACCACGCAGACACACCACACACACACACACAAAGACAGACAGACAAGGAAGGAAGGAAGGAAAAAGGGAAAGGAAAGAAAGAAAGAGAGAGAGAAAGAAAAGGAAAGGAAAGAAGGAAGGAAGAGAGAGAAAGAAAGAAAGAAAGAAAGAAAGAGGAAAGAAAGAAAGAAAGAAAGAGAGAGAGAGAGAGAGAGAGAGAAAGAAAGAAAGAAAGAAAGAAAGAAAGAAAGAAAGAAAGAAAGAAAGAAAGAAAGAAAGAAAGAAAGAAAGAAAGAAAGGGAGAAAGAAGCTGCAAGAAAAGGCTTACTGCTGTCAGAAGTATTCACAGTGCATGAAGGGAGAGGACAGACAGACTCCTGTCCACTGTTGCCCTGCACCCAAGCTAACAATCCATCCATGGGACAATTCTTCTAATCCCCAAGGGCCTCAGGCTTGGCCTGTTCTCACTGTTTTACCTGCTGTTCCCCATCCTGGAATCCATTCCTGCCCCTTCCAGACCTTTCCTCCAACAAGGCTAACCCTGCTCCATCCTGGGAACCTCTCAGGGCCCCTGGGGCCCCCCTCTCTGTTCTCTGTCACACTCTGTACTGCTCTGTCACATGTCACTGAACACCAGAAGATGGAGACACACTGTCCTGCTGGCTCTTGTCTTCTCTGCCTGTGTCTGTTCACCCACCAGTGACTTCTGGGTAACCAAGAAAGGGGTTGAAGAGTTTCAGGAGGACCGCACACAGGGCTTGGCCTGGCTGGGTTGGCAGCTGGTAGGTTGCTTCAGTGCTGTGAACTCTCTCCTGGGCCAGTGGGAATTCTACGACAGAGTGCCTAAAACAAACAAACAAACAAACACACCAGGCTGTTTGTTTTGTGTTGAGACACAGGCTCATGGATCCCAGGTTGGCCTTGAACTCCTTGTGGAGCTAGGATGACCTTGAACCTCTGACCCTCCTGTCTCTACCTCCCAAGTGCTGGGACTGCAGGCCTGTGCCGCCATGCTCTGCTTCAAAGTCAGGCTCTGGTTCATGGTCTACGAGGCCTCATAGGATTTTGATGGTGCCCACATCTCTCACTTATCTCTTTATTTTCCCACTCCTCTGTTCCAGTTGCATGGGTCTTCCAGATGATTCTCCAACATGAAAAGAAATCAAGCAGACGCATCAACTGATCCTCCCTAGATCCTGTTCTCCTCACCCCCAAAATGGCCACCTACCCAGTCCCCACTGCCCACTCCCCCACCCCACCCCACCCCCCTCTCCCTCCCTTCTAGGCCATTGTGAGGGTTCTACGAAGTCCGGGTGGAGCCTGCTTGGTGAACCGCACAGGGGACTGTAGCTATGAATGGCTGTTATTATAAGAGCATTGAGAGCTGGGGGCCCAGCTTCCTGGTGGGCTGGGAAGGTAGGAACTGGGTGGGGTGAAGACAAAGGCTAACTACTCCCCCTTGGCCCCAGGCTGGGCCTAATAGATCTGCCAGATCCTGCTCTGAGATCCTTGTCAGCAGAGCAAGGCCTGGTCCTTTCCCAGGGACCTGCAGGGGGCTGGGAAGAGCAGGGCCTCTGTGGGGTCAGAGCCAGGTGGCTGCTCACCTCACCTTCCCAGGCCAAGCTTGGGGTACCTAGGCCAGGCAACCGGGAGCTGTCAAATGGGCCCTTTTACTTTGCAAGCAGCCAGCCTGCTAAGGATTGGACTCTGAGGAAGATAAGATGTTCAAGGCTCCAAATAATTAGGAATACTCAGCTGGCAGGTGCCCTCTGCTTTTCTGGTCCCCTCATAGCCCCTTGGGTGCTTCAGGAAGTGCTTCATGATATTTATCCATGCAACTAACCATTATCTAGTCCCAAAGAGGAAGGCGATTCTGACATGTCACAGCATGGAGGAATCTTAAAGACACTATGCCAATCAAAACACGTCACAAGGAACAGACTATTTATGCAAGGTGTGTGGAGCTATCGAGTTCATAGAGACAGAAGGTTGAATGCCGGTTGCCCAGGGCTTGGGGAAGTGGGAGCTGCTGATCAGTGCGGCCAAATGAAGCTTCCGGAGATGGGTTCCACGGCGCTGCATTGACTCAGCAAGGTTGAACTGTCCTCCAAACGTTAGGGTGGCGGGTTTTGTAATGTGAGCTTTACCACAACTAAACATCTCCCTGTGAATTCTGTTTCTCCAATCCCACCTGGTCTTGCTTCGTGTGTTTTAAAGTTTCCTGGTTAGTCACATGTGTAACTGTAACTGTTGACACTTCTGATGAATGGACCCCTATTCATGATTAGATCAGTGGTGTTAGTCCTGCCTCAACAGCCTGCAACTCCCTAATTCCAGTCATGGGGTATGGTAACTAAAGACACAGACTCTGAAATCAAAGTCCATTGACACCCTGTGTACCCTGTAAGCTAGGCAGGTTTCTTAGCCTCTCTGAACTTCTGTCTCCTCATCTATAAGCTTATGACTTTGCCTCCTTCATAAAGCTGAAACTCTCATGGCACCTGGCATGTGAGTTGGTATCAGTCTCCCCAACGTCATTAACTCTTCCTTGAATGGTGTGTGTGTGTGTGTGTGTGTGTGTGTGTGTGTGTGTGTGTGTGTAAACAGGAATGAGGAAGGAAGATTCTAGACTTTGGAAAACAAGACATTGGAGAAGTCTTTGCAGGGTGCCAGGTTACCCTGGACAAGAACAAAACACCAGAGCCCTGTACCTCAGAGCTGTCATGAGGTGGGAGGAGAATTAACTTTGTCTGCAGCCCTGTGGATGCTCAGGAGCCAAAGGGGAACTGTAGACAGCTGTCAGCTTGACAGAAGAACTTCACAGCCAGGGCTCTCCCCCATGACAATGACCACACAGGACTGGAGGAGCACTCCAACCCCCCCCCCCCCCAGTCTGTGAGGCTGAGGCTTGTGGGAGAGGATTCCTGCTCTGCTGGGAGGTTGAAGGAAATATCATTCGCCTCCTTTTTTGGCCTTGATCTCAGTAGATAGGTCCCAAAATTCTTTCCATGTTTGGTAACACAGCCAGCAAGAGTGTACACCATTCTAATAATAAAATATATTGAGCATGCTAAAGTTGAACAGTAACAATAAACATTAAGTTTATATGAGATCAACTTTGCATTTATGTAGGCAAGTATGTAAATTAAAATGTGCATCAATGTTTATGTTAATGTAAAGCATCGCTGTAAGAATTTCATCACTGCATCTTAGTTGCATACTTTTAGAATAAGCTCCTACTGTATATCAATTTCGTGATGTCATTTTTCTATTAAAAAGTGAGATAATTTCATCTTTTTTCTAGCAGTTGATCAAAACTTTTTAATTGTTGGTCCTTGGAAAAGTCTCAGCATCTCCACTCACTATTGGAAAACTAAATTTCTTTCATAGCAAAGTTTTAAGGCCAGCTGGACATGGTTGTGAGCCTGTTAATCCCAGGTACTCAGGGAGCTGAAGCAGGAGGATCATCGCGTGTGCCCTGAAGACCTTGTGAACACAGCAGGTCTCTACTTCAAAATGAAAACATCCCGAAGACAATGGTTGTCAGACTGGATTTCGCAGCACTGCAAAAACAAAATCAAAAGCTGTGAGCTTTCAAGCTGGGATTCCTTGATCGTTAATCTTGAGGATTCTTTGAACTGACACCACCTATTAACCAGCTCAGTGTTAGCATCCTCTTCGGGATGACATATTTTGACCTTAGTTATTGTCATAGTCAGCACTACTCAGCGACAACTTCTTCTTAGCTGAATCTCTAAAAACACCACACATACACCCTTATACCCAAGGAGAGAGGAAATGGCAGAGGGAAGTTGGAGTGGACAGAGGCGGTGTTCTCGATCAGCTACTGTTAAAATATCTGATTTTTACGATTCTACAAAAGCATGTGATTATGCATGGGTCGGGCCCATTCCCCAGGTTGTTGGGAGGCACCCAGAGCTGCTCTGAGGCGTTAGTCTCCGACTTCACAGTAAGTCTGCCTCTGCCTCTCCTCAGAGCGAAAGTCCTGCTCTTCCATGCTTGGACACCATCAACAGCATAACTTCGCGTTTCAATGTTTCTCCTTCCAGGAGGCCTCCAGAGTAGGTCGCTTACTCAGCCCATCACCTGCTCTGTGGCACTGGTAGCCCCTGTGTCTAGTTGATTTGCACCGGTAAGACAAAGGCTGGCCAGATGGCTCAGCTGGTCAAGCATTTGCTCCACACACATGAGGACCTGACTCACCTGAACCTGTGTAAAAATGTCAGGTGTGCTGGTGAGGTTCTGAAATCTAAGACCTGGGGAGGCTGGCTCAACACACACAGGAACACACATACTCAAGAGTGTGCACATACGTACATAAAGTAAAATGTTGAATGGTGCCTAATCTGTAAGAGATTCAAGTTGGGAATGCTGAAGTAGCCTGTCCAGGTCTCCCCGATAATATCAGCAGAGCTAGGAACTGATCCAGAATGAACGAATAGACAAATGAATAGGCAGCTGATGAACTCGTTTTCCAGACTGAGGCAGGGAAATGTAATTTCTCGTGGAACCCTTGGTCTCTGCCTGACTGTGTCCCACTGTGACCCACCTGGGTCAGGGACCCCAAGAGAAGGTCTTCTGGGTCCAGCATAAGTCTCCTCCCTGTTCCCCACATCAAGAGGCATGGAAGAGTGTGTGCACAAGTGTGAGCATCACGTCTTCCTTTTCAAACATTAAGGATCAAAGCCAAGACTTTAGGCATATTAGCCCAGAGCTCTACCATGGAGACACACCTTGAGCTTATGAATTTAAATCTTTTTAAAAAATTGTTTTAGTTAGCATACAAAGCAAGGGGCTTCGTTATGATATTTTCATATACAGGTGGATTGAAATTTGAGTGAACATGGTCTCTGGGCAAGTTGGTCTCACAAGACAAAATATACCTACATTGATTATGCTGGTTAACCCTTTTGATGACTGATCAGAGGTTTTCATTCAAAGTGCTGACAGGATTTTAGAATCTATTCCATGTAACAAAGACAGTGAAACTTTTAAAATACATTGAATCAGTTTTCATTTTATGACTAAATATATAGTATGTGTTAGATATTGGAAATATGAAATAGATGAAGCCTAAACCATTTGGATTTAGGAAAACTGTGTTTGTATATTACCAATGCTCTTCAAAGGTGACCTTGTTTTTTAGTTATTTCCAAGTTGGAAAAATAGGCACAATGACAGAAAAACAGATTGACTATGTAATGGGAATTAAAATAGGATGTAAAATTAAATGAGTATTAATATAGGAGTGGTAAAGATTTTAGCCTGAGTCCACAGTTAGGCACTTTAGGACTCAGACATATCTTGGCATAGCTAGAACTTAACAGGTTCAATCCAACAGGGATACATTTAAACAAAATGGGAGCAGAATTACAGAATGGGAAAAGATTTACCAACTATAAATACAATAGATTAATAATATCCAAAATAAATAAAGAACTCAAAAAACTAGATATCAAGAAAACAAATAACTGAATTTAAAAATGGGATAAAGATCTAAATAGAGAATTCTTAAAAAAGAAAAAAAAGAAACTCACCGGGCGGCGGCGGCGGCGGCGGCGGCAGCAGCAGCAGCAGCACACACCTTTAATCCCAGCACTTGGGAGGCAGAGCCAGACGGATCTCTGTGAGTTCAAGGACAGTCTGGTCTACAGAGCGAGATCCAGGAAAGGCACCAAAACTACACAGAAAAACCCTGTCTCAAAAAGAAGAGGAGGAGGAGGAGGAGGAGGAGGAAGAGGAGGAGGAAAGAAAGAAACTCAAATGGCTGAAACAAAGGAATGTTCAGCATCATTAGCCATCAGGGAAATGCAAATCAAAACCACTTGGGATCCCATCTTACCCCTGTCAGAATGGCTAAGATCAAACCCACAAGTGACAGCTTACACTGGCAAGGATGTGGCGTAAGGGGAACACTCATTCATCGCTGGTGGGAGATCAAACTTGTACAGTCACTAAGGAAATCAGTGTGGTGGTTCCTCAGGAAGCTGGGAATTGATCTACCTCAGGATCTAGCTGTACCACTCTTGGGCATATCCCAAAGGATGCTTCATCCTACCACAGGGAAACTTGCTCAACCATGTTCATTGCTGCTCTATTCGGAATAGCCAGAAATTAGAAACAAGCTAGATGTCCCTTAACAGATGAATGCATAAAGAAAATGTGGTACATTTATATAATGGAGTATTACTCAGCTGATAAAAAAAAAGTGAAACTTGATGTCCTCACCCATAGAATGGGACGAGTGACAGGCCCTCCCTACACAGGACACGTGAGACCAGAAGACGTGCTCAGGCCTTGGAGACAGAAGCATGGTGGAACCCGAGCAGGACCTTCCCTCCTGTGCAGGCCCAGCTGTCTGAAGCCCACACCTTCACATAGTCCCTCAGGGTCAGAAACCTTAAGATGTCTGCTGATGCTTCTCTATGGATGTCAGTGAAGAAGATGGCCATTTGTCGTTATAAAATAGCGCTAGAATGGACATTCATTCCTCCTTCCTGAGGGGTATGGGCAGGCCCACGTCCATGTGAGCAGACGGCAGAGGGCAGCTGTCCCCCGAACTCCAGTTCTTAGTAAGGAACTACCTCCCATTGCATGTCCTCAGCGTGTGTCTGGCCCAGGTAACGTTTGGTAACAGGCAGAGGATTTGGGGAGCAGCAGTCACACTGTCTCTCTCCCCAAATCATTGCCACTGCCTCAGCACAGTGGCAGCTGGGGAGTCAGGAGCAGGGCTGTGCACCTCCCATGTGCCATGCTTCTCTACGTCTCTCTGGAAGGAAGCTGTCTCTGTCCCCGTCTCTCAGAAACCGAAGCTCAGCCTCCAATAGCTCCCATCCGAAGAATCTCTTCTCAGCTAAGCAATTTCTCTTTTAAGATTTAACACTTTGGCAAGTAACCCTAGAAAACAGAAGGCCCTCCTCCCTCCCTCCGTCCCTCCCTCCCTCCCTCCCTTCCTTCCTTTCTTCTCCCCTCCCTCTCTCCCTTCTGTCTTTCCTTTCTTTCTCTTTCTTTGCAGTTCTGGGAAATGAGCAGGCAGTCACTCCTACTACTGAGCTGTACTCCAAGCCTTGACAATTTAGGTTGTTTTTTTTTTTTTTTTAATCTAACATTATTTTTTACCCAGGAGCAAAAATAACCATGTGCTCTCTAGGGTGAAAACAAGGACTCATCCCGCATGCTCACTGCCTAGCAGTTGCTATGGAGTAGAAGCTGAATGTCTGTTGAATGACTGTGAATAAATAGAGCAATGGTGAAAAGGTGATCCTTTTGCCTGCCACGTATCTGCCCATTTTCATAAGATGAGACCCACCAGCCCGAGAGTCAAAAACCAGGAGCCTGTCAGTCAGATGGACGATGGACAGTTGTTGTCTAAATCACGTGGTATCTTTTTGAAATTTGAATTTCTAGGGGCTGGGAACAGAGCTCCCTCAGTTTGTATTTACCCAGAATACACAAAGCTCTGGGTTCAATTCCCAGCATAAAATAAAGCTAGATATGGTAGCAAATGCCTGTAATCCCAGCACTGGGGAAGTTGAGGAAGAAGAATTAGAAGTCCAGGTCATCAGATCAGCCTCAGTTACTTAGTGAGTTCAAGGCCAGCCTGGACTACATGACATGAGACCATGTCTCAAAAAAAAATAATAATAAAATAAAACGCCTTGATTTGTTTAAAAATCAGAAGATTGTGCATAAACTCTTGGTTTGTAGCAACACTGGCACCTGTTAGACGAGATTTCCCAGACTCCCTTGCAGTTAGGCCCATAGGACTACATTCCAGCCAAAGGAATATGGACAGAAGTATGATGTCACCCGGTAATAAAACCTCCCTCACCATAATCTTCCCCTGCTGCTGGCCAGACAGAGAAGGCTCCAGGAGATGGCAGAATCACAAAATAAGAAGACTGAGAGCTTCCCAGATGACCTGCCCTGGACTGTAGGGAATAGGAAGCAAACCTTGGGAAAGCCGACTCTAGTCCACCTCGCTTTCTCAATCTCAAGAAAGGTTCATGGCCTTCACTACAGAAGCAGGAACAGATACCAAGACCTCAAAATCAATACATTTGTAAATGAATCCCAGGTGGAGGTAACAAGGCCATTTCTGTTTTGAACAGAGCTGGAGAACCTAGTGAATGTGATCTCTGTGGGCCCTCACAGCGGCTATGCTATGGAGGAGGTCCAGCGCATCTCATAGCCAAAGCAATCCCCTCATGCCTGTTGAGACAAGCATTTCCTGGAGTGCTCAAAAAAAATATGTGACATTTTCTGTGCAGCATCTGCCATGAGACTGTGGACACCCAGCAGGTGCTGGGGTACCTCCCGGGACTCGGCTCTCTCCCTCAGATGAGATGATTGCTTGAGACAAAGAGCAACTTTACCAGAATCATCGCTCCTCCTCCCAACTCAGAGGACCAGCTGGCCCTCTTCCCTTCTGAGGAAGGGTCCCAGAGATTGAACATGCTGCCTTCCCCTCCCACCAGCCACAAACACAACACTCAAAGGACCAGGAAGACATCATCACTACATGTAGGGCCTGGATAGAGACAGCAGACAGGGTCCCTCAGTCCTCAAACTTAATTTAGGAAGGCCATGCTGGAAAATTCCAAGAACCCAAGGAGGATGTGGATACAACAGCTCTGAGTTGTCCTCAAGGACTGACTGACCACATGACATCACACAATGTCCACTAAAGAACAGTGAAAACAAACGTTGCAACCTATACAGCTTTGAGGCACACCCCTTTCTAAACACAGGAAGTCTACACTCACTCGGTAAAAAAACGCTGGCTTGGGGGCTGGAGATGTAGCTCAGTTGATAGAGCGCTTGCCTGGCATGCTTGAGGCATGCTTTGATCTCCAGCACCTTGTGAACTCGGCATGATTACACCTGTAATCTCAGCACACGGGATGTAGAGGCAGGAGGATCGGAAGATCAAGGTGATCCTCAGCTACACGGTGAGTCCAATGCCAGCCTGGAACACATGAGACCCTGTTTCAAAAAAACAACAGTAAAATCCTAACTTGAAAAGATGTGTGACGAAAAGGAAAGGAAGATGTGACCATTCAAACTTTATTCTTTGCAGGAATACCAATGTCTTGAATTATGGGGCATTCATCCAGATCCCATAGATGTGGTAAGTAATATATATCGTGTGCTTGCTCAAACCCCAAAACAACTCCACATCCCAAAAGGCACTGGTACCTTGAGACCTCAGAGTTTTTGTTACAAACCTAAAACACAGAATCTGTCTATGGCCATAACCCTGAACGTTCCCTACACCACCTAAAACATTGATTCTCACACAAGCATGTCAGAGGAGTTTGTCTGAGCCGGACTCACCCAGGAAAGCGCACTCTCTAATTGCCAGATCAGCGCTCTGGAATGGATGCAGAGTCTGGTGTTACAGATTTCACAAGAACAGGATGGGCGGTTATGGCTGCTTGGCTGTTAGTGACAAGAATGTTGGGTTGATCCCCTGGGCTCAGGGCAGATAGAGAGAGAAGCTGGAGCATAGCATTCCTACGGAAGTTTTTCACTCACATAATGTCAGCATGTCCATGATGAACGGAGGTGAAATGGTTTAGGATCTGACTCAAGTAGAGCCTGAGACTCCCGGAGTGCCCTGCCTGGCAGGCTGAACAGGAACTTGCTGTTTTCTTTTCCTTACTTATGACTTCACCGCCATCCTCTTTTCTTATTCCTCTTTTTTGATATGGGTCTGTCTTATGTACCCCACACTAGTCTCAAATTCAGTATATAGCCAAGGATGACTTTGAACTTACACCCTCTGCCTCCTGAGTGCCAGGTTTGCAGGCATGCACTACCACGTGCAGTTATGTGCCATCCACGGAACCCAGGGATTCCTGCATGATAGGCAAGCACTCTACCCACTGAGACACACCCCAACACTGTTTTCCTCTTTTGTTAATGATCTTTCCTCTGAAGGCATTTATAGTATCAATAACAAAATTGTAGGGGAAAAACCCTTGCCTCAAGGAAGGGTCATTTCTAGGTAGTCATATGCCCAGTGCAGTAATTTCCAGAATTATACCATCCTTTGGCTACCATGATTTTGGTTTTAGAAGTAGTCCTGTTATAACGTCAGGACAGACAAATGACAAGAGATTCCAACCAAAGACAGACATCAGTGAGGATCAGCAAAGCAACATCTTTAAGTCCTCCCAGAGGTCCTCCACTGCCGGTGACAACCAAGAAAATATTATATTTGAGGGTGTCCAGTAAAAGGCCTGAGGTGGAGAGGGTGACATTGGTCTCACCTAGGTCCCTGAAACTGTTGGGTCTAGGGTGAACAAATGTCCCTCAGAGGACCTGGGAGGATGAGGTGAAACAAAGCCTCTCTGTTTCCTCCAACCTGAAAATCCTGTCTGATTGGTCTCTGGGAACTAGAACCAATGTGTCAAAAGTTGAAGCAAAAGGTTGCAGAAATGCATAACCCGTTATTTGAAATCAAGCTGCTCCAGTCTTGCCTTCAGTGTTTCCTGTTCCGCCTGCTTCTGCCTGCTTCTGCCGGCTCTTTCGCAAGCCAGCCCATCATCGATGCTCTCCTTAGAGGTCTGGAAACCTTCTCTGTCCTGGGCTGTGGTCCCAGGGTTATCAGAGACCCATCCTCACCACAGTGATTCCTCCATCTTTGTCTTGAACCTCCTGGAACTTGAGGTTAACAGTTATTTCCAAAAAGCACCCAGAAGGGCATCAGAATAAAGCAATTCAACTACGGGCAGGATTTTAAACAGGCGTGACTAAAGGACTGACGGAAACCCATACCTGACAACAAAATCAGCTATTTGTTACATCCAGCATGTCCGCATTGGAATTAGGACCTGTGAGAATTAGACACAGGAGTGCTAGATTTGTAAGAATCTCACGTTTAGATGAAAGGAAACAGAAGCCTCACGTGTGTCTTTTGGAGTTTCAGGTGCTGGTGGTGAAGACCCGGGAGATCCCCCAGACAGCCACGACCCAGACCGGATAGATGTTTTCCGGTTCTTGGAATGTCAGAAAGAACTCGGAGATGTGACGAATAAGAAATTGGGAGGAATACTTTTTTTAAACTTTCATTACGTGTGTGTGTGTGTGTGTGTGTGTGTGTGTGTGTGTGTGTGGTGTTTGTGTGTGTCTGTGTGTGTGGTGTTTGTGTGTGTGTGGTGTTTGTGTGTGTGTGTGTCTGTGTGGTGTTTGTGTGTGTGTGTATCTGTGTGGTGTTTGTGTGTGTATGGTGTTTGTGTGTGTGTCTGTGTGGTGTGTGGTGTGTGTGGTGTTTGTGTTTGTGTGTGTGTGGGGGGGTTTGTGTGTGTGTGGTGTTTGTGTGTGTGTGTCTGGTGTGTGTGGTGTTTGTGTGTGTGTGTGTGTGTGTGTGTGTGTGTGTGTGTGTGTGTGTGTGTGTGGTGTTTGTGGTGTTTGTGCAGAAGCACACAGGTGTGGAGGACAACCTTCCAGTCAGTTCCCCTCTTCTACCATCTGGGTCTGAGTATCAAACTCAGGCCATCAGGCTCTGGGACAAGCTCCTCTCCACACTAAGCCACCTCGCCAGCCCCGGGATGGAGCTTATCACAGAGTGAAAGTCTGCACTCCAGGGGTGAGCATGGGCTTCCCAAGAGGGTCTTGTCCCGCAGGCTTTTCTTGGTCTCTTAAAGCTAGAGGTTGTGGTGTGAGGTTACACGAGCTATTTTTGTCTGGGGTAGCTTGTCAAGGAATATTTGATTCCCTTGTTATGTCAGGATGAGGGTTGGGGCAGATGTGATGTCTGCAGCTTAAGTTGGTTTCCACTCTCCAGTTTGGTGCTTTCTGATTTCATGGCCAGATGCTGGCAAGCATGTCCAACCTGTGGCCTGCATCAGGCCGAATGTGACAAAGCATGTCCAACCCGTGGCCTTCAGGCCACTTCTGTCTGGATGTGACCGAGCTATGAGTGTGGCCCAACTCAAAGTCATAAATGTACTTAAAACATTATGAGATTTTTTTGTAACAACATCTCCTACATCTTGAGTATGAACTTTATTGACATGTCTGTGCAAGGTTTATGGGTTATAAATTCTTTTTGTATCTCTTCTTGTTTTACCTACAGATTTTCCCCTTGACCACCTTCTACTCCCTGGTCAGTCACTATTTCATTCCTCTGTGGTGATATTGTATCCCCCAGTATATTGTGTACCCTAATAAACTTATCTGGGATCAAAGGACAGAACAGCCACTAGATAGACATAGAGACCAGAAAATGGTGACATACATACCTTTAATCCTATCACATGGGAGGCAGAGATCCATCCTGACATCTAAGAGTTCAAGGCCACACTGGAAACAGCCAGGCATGGTGACACACTCCTTTAATCCCAGGAAGTGATGGCAGGCAGCAGAAAGGTATATAAGGCATGAGGACCAGGAACTTTAGCTTTTTAAGCTTTTAGGCTTCTAGCAGCAGTTCAGCTGAGATCCATTCAGATGAGGACACAGAGGCTTCCAGTCTGAGGAAACAGGATCAGCTGAGAAGTTGGTGAGGTGAGGTTAGCTGTGGCTTGTTCTGTCTCTGATCTTTCAGAATTCATCCCAATACCTGGCTCCCCTTTAAGATTCGTGCTACGTCCCTCCCTCCTAGACATCCATCTCTTAGTTTTAAGGCATTGCAGAGGGGGAAGGTTCATTTTCTGTAACTACTTCTGGCTGGTTTTTTAATGGAAATATCTAGAAGCCTGCTCTAGATCCAAGGTTGCTTTTTCAAGTGGATACAGCGGGATTTTGTTTTGTTTTGTTTTGGTTTGGTTTGGTTTTTTAGGGACCTTCATATTGATATGCAGGGCCTTGATCCTAGAAGATGCACAATTTACAAGAACTTACTGGGCAATGTGGTTTGAAATGCCAGCACTTAAGTGAGAGAGGCAGGAGAACTATTGTGGGTTCAAAGTCAGCCTGGACCATGAAGGTCAAGCAGGGCTACACAGATCCTGTCTGAGAAAGATGGGTAGAGAAAGAGGAAGAGAGAAAATGATGGCGGAAGGGGAGAGAAAAAAGAAAAAGAATATGGGCATGTTTAAAATGTGGGAATCAGGGGCTGGAAAAATGGCTGAGGCCACAAGCACTTGGTGCTCTTCCAGAGACCCAAGTCTCTTCCCCAATACTCATGTCAGGTGACTCACAGCTGTCTGTAATCCCAGCTGCAGGGGACCCATCACCTCTTCTGGTCTCTGAGGACACCCACATACATGTGCACATACTCACAGACACATACAAATAAATTATTTTTTAAAAGCAGGAATCAGACACAAAGAGCCGGCTAGTGATTACCAGAATATGTTCAGAACGAGATTAGTTGAGGTGAGGAAGCTTAAAAAAAAAAAAAAGGCTAGTCTCCAATGCACAGACCAGAAGGCCTTTGGAGTTACTGGATCCAGATCACCCAAACACACCAAGCCTGAGGTAGTTTATAAAACTGAAAATGTATTTGAATGCAAAGCTTCCTTGAACAGCAATGCCCCAGAAAGGGCTGAAGGATGCATTTCTGCAAGAGTCCACAGCACTGAATAGACCCTACAGTAGCTGGCATGGCCCCAAGAGCCCATCCCCCACTCTCTGCTTTGGTTCAATACCAATGACTCTTGTTTTGTTAGACTTTCTTGTTGGGTATGTTTAAGACCATGTAGGGGAACAAAAATCAACCAACCAACCAATCAACCAACCAATTACTCACCCCCCTGCCATGCATGTGTTAGAATTTAAATCTTTTCAACTTTATAAGAGTTTGTGAGTGTGTGCAGCCTGACATATGTGTGCACACACATGTGTCCATGTAGAGGCTAGAGGCAATGTTGGATGTCTTCCCCATTTGCTCTTTATTATTTTTTAATAATAACAATTATTATTATTATTATTATTACTACTACTACTACTACTACTACTACTACTACTACTACTACTACTACTCTCTCTGAACCGGAGTTCAGCCATTGGTTAAACTAACTGGCCAGTGAGTTCCCAGGATCCTCCTGTCTCTGCCCCCCAGCTCTGGAGTTATAAGAGCACACTGTAAAGCCCTGCAATTCACATGGGTGCTGGGGATCTGAACTCAGATCTTCATGTTGTACATCTCACCTGCTGAGCTGTTTCCCCATACCCTGAAAATCTCTATAGTAAGAACTTTTTTTTGACACTGGGTGGCGGTGGGGACGCACGCCTTCAATCCCAGGACTCAGGAGGCAGAGGCAGGAGGCTCTGTGTGAGTTCGAGGCCAGTCTGGGCTACAGAGTGAGTTCCAGGACAGCCAGGGCTACACAGAAAAACCCTGTCTTGAAAAACCAAAAGAGATATTTTTTTTAACTCAGTGCAGTGATATCCACCCGTAATGCTAGCACCTGGAAGGTGGAGGCAGGAGGATGGGGGTTCAAGGTCATCCTCAGAAACAAGCATGTTTGAGGACAATCTGAGCTACATGAAATACCATCTCAAAGAAAACACTGGTTTTGTAAGTCTAATAAAACATTTTATTTAACCCAATACATTTTTTTAAAATTCTCATTTTATCAAAAATAAATAAATAAAAAGTGTTTTCAGGCCTGTGGAGTGAACACAGAGCCTCGAACATGTCAGGTGAGTATGGTACCACTAAGCTATACACCCTGGGTTCCTGCTATTTTTGAGATAACATTTTACTGAGTAGCTCATGCTGGCCTTGAGTTAGCTATATAGCCCAGGCTGGCCTGTGAAACTCTTTTATTCTTTAAGTTGTCTTATAAAATAATGGGTTCGGTTGACAGTTTCATGTGGATGTGTATTATTACACTTTGCTCACATTCACACACAACCCTCTGCATTTTATTGTCAAGGTCCACTGAGGCTCTTGGGGTGACTGGTAGAGCCTTGTGAGGAGCCCCTTGGCTTCCTCAGCCTTTTTCCTCTAACAGTTCTGTCTCTGCTGGGGCAGGTCAGAGTTGTTGACCAGGTAGCTTCCCTTGAACTAATGACTATTTATATTGGGTGTGGGTGGGTAATGTGTATGTGTGCACATGTGTGGGTGCGCTTGCCTGTGTGTGCAAGTGCAGAACCAGAAACTGACGTCAGGTCTTCCTCTATCACACTCCACTTTATTCCTGAGACAGAGTGGCTCACAGAACCTGGAGCCTGCTGTTTCAGCTGGACTGTCTGTTCAGCCAGCCCCTGGGACCACATGTCCAACGGCGGTCCTCTGAAGAATGTGTCCTGGGTAGAGCCCAACTTCTGTGGTCTCCACAGCCCTCTGGGCAAGAGACAAGTGGCTTACCAGGATTGTCATCCTCCAAGTTTTGGCTGACTTGGAGGGTAGGGTCTTATTTTAACTGACATCTTTTTAACCTCAAAAGATAATTTCTTGTCTTGGCCTCAAAAACATAGCTGTTGGACACTCAGAATGGTCTGTCTCCCTTCCTCTCTCTCCCCCCAACTCTGTGTGTGTGTGTGTGTATGTGTGTGTGTGTGTGTGTGTGTGTGTGTGTGTGTGTGTGTGTGTGTGTACATGCATGTGTGTATGTTGAAGTTTAAATCTTTATAATTTTAACTTTTGTACAACAGTAGTAGATAAAGCTTGGACACATAATACATTTAGCTCTCAGAAGAATGTGTATTTATAGTCGCATGTTTACAAATACACTGTAATAACCTAAAGAAGTGTTTACTTAACTGGGGTTATAGACTATTTAAAAGATCTTAAAAACAGAGATTCAGAGTTGGGGGTGCAGAGTCAATGGTGCTGGGGAGATGGATGGCTCATCGGGGAAGAGCACTGGCTGCTTTTCCTGGGGACCCAGGTTCAATTCTCAGCACCCACATGGTAGTTCACACCCATCTGTAACTCCAGTTGCAGGGGAGTCAATGTCCTCTACTGTCAGTGCCTGGGGAACTAGGCACACATGTGGTGCACAGACATACATGCAGGTAAAACATGCATACACATAAATAAAACAATTTTTTTTTTTTTTTTTTTTTTTTTTTTGGTTTTTCGAGACAGGGTTTCTCTGTGTAGCTTTGCGCCTTTCCTGGAACTCACTTGGTAGCCCAGGCTGGCCTCGAACTCACAAAGATCCGCCTGCCTCTGCCTCCCGAGTGCTGGGATTAAAGGCGTGCGCCACCACCGCCCGGCTACAAATATTATTTTTTAAAGACTCCATTTCCTAAGTTAGTAAAATCTGAAAAATGAGCAGAAAACACAAGCAATTATATTGTTTAAAAAAATAACAAAAATCGTTGTTGTTTGGATCTGTGTGTGTGTGTGTGTGTGTGTTTCAGACAGGGTCTCCCTATGTAGGCAGGCTTTCCTTGAACCAGATACGTAGCCCCAGTTAGCCTCAAACTCACAGCAATCCTCCTGCCTCTCCCTCCCTAGCGCTATGATTACAAGTATGCACCACTATATTCAACTAAAAATCATTGTTTTTTTTCCCCTTGCTGCTTCCCAATTGTTGTGATCAAACACTGACCAAAACTAACATGGAGAAGACTGGGTCTATTTGGCTTACACATCCCAGTCACAGTCCCTCACTGAGAGAAGTCAGGGAGAAACTCACACAGGAGCAGAGGCAGAAACCACGGAGGAAACCTGCTGACTGGCTTACTGATTTCTTCAGCTGCTTTCTCACACAGCTCAGACCCACCTGCCCAAGGGTGGCACAGTGGCCCACAGTGGGCAAGGCCCTCCACATCAATTATCAGTCAAGAAAATGCCCCACAGATATGTCCACAGGCCAATCTGATGAATGCAGCTCTTCAGTTGAAATTAGTTCTTCCCGGGTGTGTCAAGTTGACGATCAAGACCAGCTATCACAGTTCTTTAAGCTGTTTTTATGGATGTTACTAAGAGCAGGATTTTCAGAACCCTTACACAAGGCTGGAAAGATGGCTGTTCTTCCAGAGGTCCTGAGTTCAATTCTGACACCCACATTGTGGTTCACAACCATATACAACAGGATCTGATGCCCTCCTCTACAGATGGACATGCAGACAAGGTACCCATACACAGAACATGCATTAAATAAACAAGTAAAAGAAATCCTTACTCTAAACATTAGAGAATTAGGTTCTAGTTTTACATCAGTGCATTAAATTTTACCTTAGAGTTGGAGAGACGGCTCAGCAGTTAAGAGTCCCGGATGCTGATCCAGGACACCTGAGTTCAATTCCTAGCACCCACATGGTAGCTCACAGCCATCTATAACTCCAGTTCCAGGAGCTCTGATGCCCTCTTCTGGCCTCCGATGGCACCAGGCATGCATGTGGTACTCTGACATACATGCTGCAAGATAGGGATTTCCTGTGTAGCCCTGGCTGTCCTGGAACTCCCTTTGTAGACCAGGCTGGCCTCGAACTCACAAAGATCTGCCTGCCTCTGCCTCCTGAGTGCTGGGATTAAAGGTGTGCACCTCTGCTGCCCAGAACATTTCTGTTTTATATGATCAACAAATTAACTTATTTGTCAATGACTTCAGTCCTATGAACTAAAAGGAATTGGAGCTAATTTTACATGACCACTTCTTTATTCGTAAGCCAGCTGGAATCAACTCTTTTTGGAGAACCTTATATTGCAAACATTTCATTTATCATATATCATATACAAAAGTCAACATATGTGTGTACTATGTATGTGTGTGTGTGTATATTTACATACACACACAAACTGAGATTATATAGACTCCAAGCTAAAACCTGAGTTCAAAGACAAAGGAATATGGTAAGACTAATCTACTCATTTGAAGAGTATTGATGCCAGGTGGTGGTGGCGCACACCTTTAATCCCAGCACTGGGGAGGCAGAGGCAGATGGGTCTCTGAGTTTAAGGACAGCCTGGTCTACTGAGTGAGTTCCAGAATAGCCAGTGCTACATAGAGAAACTCTGATTTAAAAAAAATGAAAACAAGGGGCTTGGGGATTTAGCTCAGTGGTAGAGCGCTTGCCTAGCAAGCGCAAGGCCCTGGGTTCAATCCTCAGCTCCAAAAAAAAAAAAAGAAGAAGAAGAAGAAAGAAAAAAGAAAACAAACAAACAAAAATGAAATGAAAGAAATGAAAAGGTGCTGTGGATATGGCTCTGTTATAAATAAAATGTTGATTGGCCAGTAGCCAGGCATAAAGTATAGGCAGGACAAGAGAGAAGAGAGCTCTGGGAACAGGAAGGCTGAGTCAGGAGATGCTACTAGCCGCTGCCATGAGTACCAACATGTAAGATACTGGTAAGACTTGAGCCATGTGGCAAGGTATAGATTTATAGAAATGAACCAGATGGTGGTGGCACACACCTTTAATCCCAGCACTAGGGAGGCAGAGGCAGGTGGATCTCTGTGAGTTCGAGGCCAGCCTTGGCTACCAAGTGAGTTCCAGGAAAGGTGCAAAGTTACACAGAGAAACCCTGTCTCGAAAAATAAAAAAAAAAGAAAAGAAAAGAAATGGGTTAATTTAAGATATAAGAACTAGATAGCTAGAAGCCTGAGCCTAAATGAGTTTAAATAATATGAGTCTGTGTGTTTCTTTTATAAGTGGGCTGTCAGATTGCCGGGGCTTGGAGGGAACTGGAGAGAAACTCTCCAGCTACAAAAAGGAGTGTTGAAGGCTGAGCCAGGTGGCACAGTCTTGTAATCCCAATGTGAGGCAGGGGTTGCTGAGAATTCAGGCCTATCTGAGTTATAGGAAGTGGACCTCTGTGAGTTCAAGGTCAGCCTGGTATACATAGCAAGTTCTAGGACAGCCAGGGCTACATAGAGAGACCCTGTCTCAAAAACAAACAAACAAACAAAATCCCAAAGTAATATAAGTACACAAATAAATTAATTTAATTACATTTATGATGTTATATTTATAACAGAATAAATGAGGTTATTTGTCTAAATGATCAAACCCTAACAATTTTTAGGTGTTGTAAATGTTTTCTTTTGTTTGTTTGTTTGAGAGAGAGAGAGAGAAAGAGAGAGAGAGAGAGAGAGAGAGAGAGAGAGAGAGAGAGAGAGAGAGAGAGAAGAGTCTATGTAGCCCAGGTTTCCCTATCTCATAATTTTCCTGCCTCAGCATCTCCAAGGCTGGAATTACAGATCTGTATCACTTTGCCTGGCCAGAGGCCAGTCTTAAGCAAGCCTCATGGATGACTGGATTTTAAAGAGTCACGTTTGAACCCTTCACCAGTTTGATCGTTTGCTCTTGCACGTCTGTGTTCTGTGCAGGGCTGGCTTGCAATAATCTTGCCAAAGCTGTGTTTTCAAAAGAGGCAACTGAAGAGAATACATCCAATAGATTAGAAGCCTCTCAACTGTAGCCCTGGAGATGCATGCAAACACACACACACACACACACACACACACACACACATACACACACACACACCAGTATCAACCTAGATATGTAAGATGAACTCAGAATGCAGAACCGAAGCAACTGTAGGCTGCCCAATACTGTCTCAGGACACATCAGTAGAGGTTCATGCTGATGGCTGAAACAAGAGTCTGGGTTAGGGAAGCATTTGAGCTCAGCAAGCCCTGCTTCCCAATGGGTCAGATCTCCTCCATTAGAGGTCTCAGAAACCCCCAGCACCAAGGGGTGTGAGTCACTCAAAGTAAAGGTGATTACACCTCTGCGCCCTTCAGAAGACTTGTCCCATTGCTCCCAACTCTCATTCCTATGAGATATGTGAGGCCCTGTGAGGTGGATGCATGTGAGGTGGATGCATGGCATGGGGTCAGATACTCTGATGCCTCCATTAAGACCCACAGCAAGCCAAGGTAAGCATCTGTCTCTTTCTTTGGGGTCTGGAGACCCTCAATAGAGAAATCTCTAATGGGACACTGCTGTTCACTCAGAGGTTTTAGCCTTCATCAAGTCAGTCACCACAGACAGGCTAACGTCAGAGAAATGACAGAATGACATGTCAACAGTTGCATGAAGTCAACAATTATCATAAACACAGAGAAGAAACTAGAAGAACACATGTTAAATTAAATCAGAGTATATTCTTAGATATTTGAGTAAACTATTTTTAATAACATATAATCTTTTTTAGCCATAAGGGGAGTTTTAGAAAACATAAACTTGGGGTTGGGGGAAAAGGCTCATAAGAGTTTGCTTTGTAAGCAAGGAGACTTGATTTGATCTCCAGAAGTCATATAATACAAAGCTCGGCCTGGCAGTATGTACTTACACTCTCAGCCCTGAGGAGGAAGACACAGACAGATTCCTGGGGCTTTCTGACCAAGCCAGCCTAGCCTAATCTATGAACTTCAGGCCAGTGAGAGACCCCGCCTCAAAGTAATATGGATGAAGCCCAAACAACACTTGAGCTTGTCCTCCGACCTCCACACATATGCACATACATTTGCATGCACATCAGCACATACATGCACCAACACACATGTGCACCCACATATATGTACAAGTGCATAACACAAATATAAAAAAGAACACAAATCATAATCATGTGTTTTAATCTCTGCTTCATGGGAAGAATGTTTATTCAACCTGACCAGCGCTGCCCAGTTCAGAAATCAAATATTAACAGATCCAAGAGGACATGGGCCAGACATCAGCACGTGAGAACAAAAGAAAATTAGAAAAACAGGATGTTGCTTCCTTTCCAGAGTGGGGCTGGAGAGCCCAAGGGGAAGTCATTGGGTAGAGGAGGGGTACCCATTGTGCTGAGTCTACTCATTTTGTAACCTAAAAGGAGAAGGTAAAGGGGACTAAAGCATGCAATCACTCCCAAAAAGGGAACTCATATGACCTTATGACCATATGACCTTACGCTGGGATTTGGCCTCTCCATTCCAAAAAGGATGGGCATTTTAGAGCCTGAATGTCCTCAAAATCGGAGGGCAGTGGCTTCGTGTTTGTAGAGGCGGGAGCTTTCAGGGTTCCAGAGTGCTGGTGATGCTCCCAGACATGAGGCATCCTCTTGCCCAATCAAGGTTTTTTATTTTTTGTTTTTGTTTTTTTTGAGACAGGATCTCTTACAGCACAGACTGGCCTCAGACACGCTGTGTAGCCATGAATGATCTTGAATCTCTAATCCTCCTGCCTCTACCTCCCCAGTGCTGAGATTACCAAGCATGGGTCACCATGGCTGGCCTGAGTGAGATCTTCAGACCAGGAGGAATGTTCCTTTTGAGCTGGCAATGGCCGAGGAATAAATTGGGCAGGTCATCTGATAACCGATTTATTACATGCTTTGTAGTGAAAATCAGAGTGAACTGTGAAGAAAGGGGCATGCGGAGGGGAGGGGAGGGGAGGGGAGGGGAAAGCGGCCCAAAGGCTGCTTCGTCAGGGACTGAAGAATACATGACTATGTCCACAGAAGTCAGATTACAGAACTCCCAGAAGGGTTTTTCTGAACCATGAACCTAATGACTGAGAAGATGCCAGAAGAAAGGAGAGATGGGGGTGGAGCAGATCTCACGGTCAAGTGCACAGTATGGGTAGGGTGTGGGCAGAGATCCACAAAGGCAAAAGAAAAGCCAGAGCTTATATGGTCCCTCCCTGCTTTCTGGGTGATTGAAGACCCACCTAAGACTAGAGGCTGCCCTCACCTGGGAGCATCGGTGGCTACAGTTTGGGAAGAACTGCAGCATTCCTTGGTCTCAAGGTGTTCTGGAATTTGACCAAGAGCTGTTCAGTAGCACTGACTCAGTCAGGATGGAGCCCATGATGCCTGCCTTCTGTCTCAACTGTTCCTTTCTCAGTGGGCTTCAGGGATAAGTCAAGCAAGTGCTGGACTCTTCAGTCACTGGGGCCCAAGATGGTGGTGGGTATGTCTTAGACCCTTCCAGGCCCCGATCCCTGCAATTACGCTAGATGCTGGCAAGATGTGTTCCCATGTGTCACTTGTGGAACCAGCTGGGGTACTGGATGGAGGCTCTCCTGGGAAGAAGGTCCCAGCTTTGGAAAACTGGCTTCCTTAATTTGGGTTCCTCGAAGAGTGGGTGGGTCTGAAAAGCGCTTTGAGTCAAGTGTGTTGTTTATGGGAGAAACTTTGCCAGGAGTTACCTCACAGTCAAACAGTACCCTCGAAGTGTCTGAGAAACGCAGTTGCCTTAGACTGACTGAGATACTTGAAGAGACATGTGGCAGCCTTCGTAAGCACCTCCTAGACAAGCTAGAAATTCCCTCCACCGGTCGGTCCTTCTGGTGTCAGTCTGTAAGGGACCACTACAGGTCATAGATCAATGTCCCAACACAGGCCTCTTCTGGGCTGTCAGGAGCACCATCTCTTCCTTTTGGAGAAGAGCTCTCATGTAGTAACACATGACAAAAGACAAAACAAAGTAGTGGGTCATTGGCCAGGGATATATCTAATAAATGACCATCTGTTTATATGCACACCTTCAACTAGGGGTGGCTACATGGTCCCTCAGGTAAAGGCACTTTCTGTGTCACCATGGTGACCTGGGTTTCATCCCTAGAAGTGTGTTGGGAGAATAGGAACTAAAACAGCTCCATCAAGATTAACGTGTGGCCAACCACAGCGATAAACACTTTTAATTCCAGCATTTAGGAAGCAGAGGCAGATAGAGCTCTGTGAATTCAAGGCTATCCTGGTCCTCACAGTCAGTTCCAAGCCACCCAGGGCTATGTAGACCCAATCCAAATAAATAAATAAATAATAAATAAGATTAACATGTAAAGAAAGTGATTTTCTTAGGAAGACTGAAAGCTCTACCTTATCCTGGCATCATATAAATACATGAAATAAAACTCCCAAAATACAAACAGGAGGTGGAAGCTATAAAAGACCAGACACTGTGTGGCCAGATGCTGTTACGGGCTCTTTCCTCCTCTCATTAGCCCACTTCCATTCTTGAGAGTGACTGTTCTTTTATTTATTTATTTATTTATTTATTTATTTATTTATTTACTTATTTATTTACTTGTTTGTTCATTCATTCATTCATTCATTTATATTATTGGGTTTTTTGTTTGTTTATTTGCTTTGTTAGTTTGATTTTTTGAGACAGGGTTTCTCTGTGTAGCTTTGCACCTTTCCTGGATCTTACTCTGTAGCCCAGGTTGGCCTCAAACTCACAGAGATCAGCCTGCCTCTGCCTCCCGAGTGCTGGCATATTATTGGTTGTTTGCTTGTGTGGTTTTTTTTTTTAACACTTTTAGTGCATGTGCATTGGTGTTTTACCTGCATGTATATCTGTGTGAGGATGTCGGATCCTCTGGAATTGGAGTTACAGACAGTTGTTAATTGCCATGTGGGTGCTGGGAACTGAACCTAGAGTTCTCTAGAAGAGAAGCCAATGCCCCTAACTGCTGATCTGTCTCTTCAGCTCCCTATATTATTGTTTTTAGTTATGTGTAATATGTATGTGTATGAGGATGTGGTTGTCCTCGGAGGCGGGAAGAGTGTTGAATCCTCTGGAGTGGGAGTTACAGGTGATTGTGAGCTTCTTGATGTAGGTGCCGGGAATCAAACGTGGGTTCTCTACAAGAGCAGTGGTTTTTAACTGCTGAACCATCCCTCCAACCTACCTTTCCCTTTTTAAATAACCCATCTATTTCTAGTCCATGCCTAACTTAGCAGACGTAAGTTTTCCTTCATCTCCCCGATGGCTGCTAGGATTTTAACTTCACCTGCACTGTGTTTTTCTTTCAGGCTCCAATCAAATTGTTCTGGGGCTTTCTTTTTAATCTATTCTAAATTCTTTTATTAATGAGACTCTGATCCCCACACTCATGCTGAGGCACTCACAATCCCCCCCCACATCACACACACACACACACACACACACACACACACAAGAAAATTTAGACTGAAAGGCCCTCTGCTGTTCTGCTGTTTACTTGCTGGCTAGCTTGCTTTAAGAGCAGCCTGGCTTTTAAATCATTCTAATTCTAGGGAAAGATAGCAGTGCCCAACCCCCTTCAGTGACAGTGGCGGAACTCAGCTCCTCTCCCTTCCTCTGGAGAAAGCCCAACAACAGTAAAAATATGCTGACTTCCTCCAAAGCATCTGGGAGGTCTGCATCTCAGGGCAAACTCAGTCCAACTTCAGTCACCTGAGGCAAAGACTTGCTCCCCAGGGCAGTACTACCAAGGTCGACAGAGGCTTCAACAGCGATTCTCAGCCTTCCTGACGCTGCGAACACAGATCCTCATGTTGTGCTGACCCCCAACTATAAAATTATTTCATCACTACTTCATAACTGTAACTTGGCTACTGTTGTGAATTGTAATGTAAATATCTGATAGGTGACCCCAGATGGCTCTCAATCCATAGGCTGAGAACCTCTGCTTTAGGAGGTGGGATTCATGAGGCATCTTCAGGTGGGTTGCGGGAGTTGTGTCCTTGCAGGAGACATAGAGCCTAGCTCCCTCTTGCTCTTCCTGTTTCCTGGTCACCATGATGTGTGCCACAGGCCCCACACCTCCAAAACTGTGAGCCAACAACATCAAATGAAAAAACCCCGGGCTGGAGAGGTGGCTCAGAGGTTAAGAGCGCTGGCTGTTCTTCTAAAGGTCCTGAGTTCAATTCCCAGCAACCACATAGTGGCTCACAACCATCTGTAATGAGATCTGGTGTCCTCTTCTGGCCTGCAGGTCTACATGTAGGCAGAACACTGTATACATAATAAAATAAATATTTAAAAAAAAAAAAAAAAAAAAAAGAAAAAACCCCAAATCCTTTGGTTCCATATAGTTGAATAGCCTAGGTGTTTGTCATAGTGACGGGAAAATAATATGGCTGCTTCCTTGAAGTTAGGAAATGCAGAGTTCAAGGCTGGTACCAAGTACAAGGTCTAGAGTGGACCACCAAAGTCAGTCTCTCTGTGGTTATCAAAAATCTCACCCTAAAACATACTCTCACAGGACTGTGCAAGAGTCAGAGCTACCTTCTCTGACATCCCTACACGGCAGGAGGCACTTCAGGTCCAAGCCAAGCTGCCTTATGTAGCCAATCTCTGTCAAGGGAGGGGAGGAGAGGGGAGGGGAGGAGAGGAGAGGCCTGGCAGAGGTCTTGGTACCAACAATGAGGATGGTCACTTGTGAAAACACACATTCTTGTTTCTCACACTAAATGCTCCAAGTGGCACCAAGGGATCTATTCTTTTTTTTGTTTGTTTGTTTTTCGAGAAAGGGTTTCTCTGTGAAGTCCTGGCTGTCCTGAAACTCAGTCTGTAGACCAGACTGGCCTCAAACTCAGAGACCCCCTGCCTCTGCCTCTCGACTGCTGGGATTAAAGGCGTGCGCCACCACGGCCTGACTCAGGTCTATTCTTACAGCAGAAAAGAGAACACAATAAGGGTTTGCCCTGGTTGTTTGTTTATTGCTTTGATCAACAAGAACAGATTAGTCATAGCTCACTTACATGTTCCAAGTAGTTCTAGTGATAAGTGAGAACGAGATATTCTCCTAATTATTCATATTCTGATGGTGTCAGCATGTTTACAAGGAACTGGGCTGAAATGGCTCAAGGTCCAGATTAATTATATAATCAGACTTCAGAATCCAGGAGGCTGTGTCCACTATCCCAAGGCCTGCTGGGAAATGCAGATAGTTTTCTTCATATTTCCATAGATAAAGGGTGTGGTCCTCTGGCTGGATGACAGACAGCATTGGAAGGGACTTGCATCCACTGAGTCACTTAATTCTTATAGTCACCCATTGACGTGGAACTTGGATTATACACTTACTCTGTAGATGAGGAAAATGGAGCAGAAGTGAACTGAAATGACGTGTCTGAAGAGACAGAGGTGGGGATGGCTAGAGCTGAGGACTGGACCTGGCACCCTGATTCCAGAGCCCACTCTGGACATCTGCAGCATTTGTCATAAAAATGCTAGGTGACATGGGGTGGGGAGATGTGTGTGACCACAGATAGTAAGCAGTGTGTGTGTGTGTGTGTGTGTGTGTGTGTGTGTGTGTGTGTATGAATGTTTGCGTATGCTTGTGTGTATGCTTGCATATGTCTCAGTGTGTGCTCATGTATGTGTGTGTGTGCTTGTGTGTGTGTGCCTCTGTGTAAGGAAGGGAGTGTGTATGAGCATGTGAAGGACAGAGGTGAATGTTGGACATCTTCAATCATGCTCTACCTTAGTTTTTGAGACAATCTCTCCTGGGACCTGAAGCTCGTGAACTGGGCCAGATGAACTGGCAAACAAGGATTTGCCAGGGATCCTCCTGTCTCTGCCTCCCCAGTGCTGGGACTGTAGGCACAATTTGATGTGGGTTCTGGGAATTGAACTTAGGTCTTCATGATTATACAGAAGGCACTTCATCAACTAAGTCATCTCCCTAAGCCCCAGAGAGTAAGCTTTTAAGCCACATGGCCACCCCCAAGATGGCACTTCTGGTGGTCATCAGCAGTTCTGGTTTTCCATGGCACCACGTTGGTTTTAGCATTGAAAGCCCTGCACCTCAGGAAACTCCCTAGTCTGGGAAGGCTGCCCACCTAGTTCTTCACCTCTTCCCATAAGAATCACAGAAGGCCACTGGGGGCTTCTGGGGTCTGAAGACACATACTATCTGTACCACAGTCCACAAGTTTTAATTTTTCGAGACAGACTGTTGCTATGCAACTCAGGATTCCCTCAAACTCCTGATCCCCCTGCCTTAGTCTCCCATGTGCTGCGAGTGTATACCATCCCCCCTGGCTCTTAAGGACAGGCAATGCTCTTGCAGGCTCCCCCAGGGGACTGACACCAGACTTCATCCATACTCCAGTGGGAACACACCTCTGGAAGGAGATCAACTCTAGCATTCCAGCATTCCAATTTAGAAATAACATTCTCAGCCCCACCTTTGAGTCTAATTCACCAAAGATCAAACTGACATCTAAGGAGTGAACTAGGCCAGGAACTCATATCCAGCAGCTTAGGGCCTGCCCAATCCCGTTCAGGTTCAAGGAAGAATAGTTAGGTCCTGCCCCTTAGCAGGGGGACAGGCCAGAGCTGAGATGCAGCTCTGCTCAGGTGCAGAGACAAAGAAAGTTCTGAGGCACTAAGGGCTTCCAGAGCTAAATAAGGAAGGGGCAGCCAGGCTGGGAACACCATAGAATGTCCTCGAGCCTTGAGGTTTCCCCAGGCAAGAGCATAAGCCACATACTGGCTAGCTGTGGCCAACTGCCATCACTTACCTAATGTCACCATTCTCTGTGATTCCGAGAGAATGACAAGGACACACACACAACACACACATCCACTGACTGGGACAATGACACCCTGTGAGGTGATAACAGCAGACAGGAAGAACCAACTAAACTGTGGATGCTATAGAACCAATGATAGATGGATGTGGACAAGGAACCCAGGGCCTGAGACCAAGATGTTCCAGGGAGCCACTGAGACAGACTTGCTGAGCTCCCCAAAGGCTCAGGAGTTGGAGGAACCAGGCTCCCCTGAACACCCAGAGGTGGAGGGCAGACTGTCATTTGAAGGGATGACTGACTATTTCTCTGAGGAACAACTGGTCAACCAGGGCTCTTTTCACAGTAGGCACAGACAAAATGAGACCTTCCCCACCATGATAGGAGAACCCATCATGTGCTCATAAGGGCTCAGGAGTATGCCTCTCCTCATTTTCCTGGTGAGTCGTTCACACCAATGCCCCCTTCCTGGCTTGTCCTCTTATTTTTTTCTTCTTAGTTACCAAGAGACTCAAAGACACAGAATGAGAGAAGTCACTTGGACACCAGTGTCGGGCTTCCTGCTGCCACACTTTCTTCCTGCCCTCCTCAATGCACCAGGCTGTTTGATGGAACAGAAGGGGTTTGTTCCCTCCCACTGTGTAACATCCTCTTGGTCAGTTTTCTAGATTGCTGGGGATGGGACCCAGGGCCATGCGTGTGCTAAGCAAGCACTCTACCACTGAGCTGGGTCCCCATTTTCCTCTCCTTTATTAACAGGGCCTTCCATTTTACCTGAGAGGCTTGTTTTCCAACTAAAATACAAAACAATTCCCAGGTTCCTTTGCAGTCCAGTGTGGTCATATGACGTCATAAGTGAAAAGTGTAAAGAGATTTGAAGAACTGAATCTTTAAGAGGAAGGCATTACTGGCTCCTTTCTTCTTCTGCTCTGATCATGGAAGTGCTGATGAGATGGGTCAGGGCCTCAGCAGCTGCAGTAGACACTGAGCATGAGGGCTTCACACTGGGGTAACAGAACAGAAATAGGCTGAGCTGTTCTCATAGAGTCATGACCTTCATGGCCTGCCTCTGGATTTCATACGGCAGAGAAAGAGAAAAGTGTCCTGTTGTAACCACTGTCATTTGGGGATTTTCTGCTGTGAAAAGCAGCTAATCCTATTTTGTAACCTGAGGTGAGGTCCATCTTCTCCCAGGCTCTCTTTCCACTCAGATCCTGGGAGATTAGCCAGCAGGGACTGGGCTGTATGGAGTTCACACATCCAGGGGCAGATGTGAAGCACAGATGTTTTCTTTAGCTCCTACAAAGTTTTAAAAATCAGAAAATACTCAAATATGTTTTCTTTTATTATTCTTGGTGAGTTTTGTTGTTGTATTTTTGTTAGTTTATTTTAGTCAGTGTCTCATGTACCTAGGCTGGTCTCAGGCTTACTATGGAACCAATGATGACCCTGAATTCCTGACCCTCCTGCCTCCATTGTCTGGGTGCTACGGTTATAGGCATATGCCACCATACCTGGCTTATCCAGTGATGGAGACTGAACCCAGGACCTTGTGATTCTACATGAGAACTGTACTAACTAAACTACATCCCTAGCCCTTGAATATATCTTAAACTTTGAAGTCCAGGATTCTGGATCCTCTTTGATGACTGGAGGATCTGGCTGCCGGGCCAGTATTTCAGCACAGCAGTATTTTGTTTGTTTGTTTGTTTGTTTATTCATGACAGGGTCTCATGAAGCTCAGGCTATCCTCTAATTCACTATATAGCTGAGGATGACCTTGAACTTCTGGTGCTCCTGCCTCAACCTTTGGAATACCGGGATTATAAGCATGTATCATCACAATGAGCATTTAGATGTGGCATCTGCTACCTCCTTGTGATACTTCCTTATCAAATAAGGATACTCTCCTTGGTCCAAGAATGAGATTTGCCTATGGCTGGCTCAGGCTATGAGCCAAATACGTCCACACACTGTCCCTGAACTAGGGACAACCCTGGCTTATTCCATGAGTTAGTGAATCATCTCCACTATACAAAGGAGGAAACAGGGGCTTGGGGCTTGTCTGAGGCTGTAAGCCATAGGCCGTCATCATGAGTTTTGACTGTCTGTACTCTGTAACTGCTCTGTCAGCATTGACTCTGTAACCCTGAGACTCCTGGATGTGTGCTCAGCCTCACAAGGGAAGAAGATAAACTTAACGACCATTGATGTGTCACATTAGGAGGGGACAGATTATCTGAAGAAATACAAATAAGCTGAATGAGAAATTCCCTATTCCTAAAGTCTGGTACAGAGTCAGCCTGCGGAGCTATGTTGAGCAAGTGAGGAGGCCACACTCCTCAGTCACCTGGCATCAGAACAGAGCCAGGATGCAAACCCTGGGTTCCTGCCTCTTGCCCAGCCCCACCCGCTTTCCCTCAAGCACACTGCCTAGCATGTTCACACTCAACCATGGTGCATCTCTCACCAGCAGCCAATGCTGAGCTTTGGCTCCTCCCCAAATGAGGGTCTGATTGTGGTCCTTGGCCCTCGGGACTGCAGGGCCGCTAGGAGGACTAGATGATATCACATATGAGATGGTACATAACAAGTGTAGTGGGTAGCCGTTTCAGCTTTGATCTGGAAGGACCCCATTGAGGCTTTGGTAACTGTCATGCCTACAGGGTGGAGCTGAGAGAGGACCCCTGAAGACCTGAGATCCGGATGGGCTAGCTCTCTTGGTTCCTGGACCCTGGACGCTGGAGGTAGACAGAGCAGAGTTCTCCAGAGAACACCACCAGACTGTGCTACACCTTTCCCAGACCCTGTAACCTATCCCTTCACTTGTAAGTTACCCCACAAAATAAACCTCCCTTTTAACTACGTGGAGTTGCCTTAATATTTTAACCAATAAACAAGTGCTCAGTAAACAGTGGGTGTCATTGGGATGCACCGTGTTGAAGTTGGGAGATGCAGGGGACTGACATTGGTACCCGGAAATCCTCATCTGCAGCCATCAACCTGACTCTGCACCAAAGCCCTGCTCAGAGGCAGCTCCCCTCTATCCCAGGGGATATTATTATGACCAGAGCTTCTCCTGACACTCCACAACACCATGTAAGCTTACTCTTCTCAGATCCTGGCCTCGGCCTGGAGATCTGGAGAGAAAATGAACCCAGCCACTGGCCAGTCAAAGTCATAAGACTTTCTTCTTTAATTCGTGTGCATTAATCATACAGATAATGGGAACATGTAGTGAGCTCTGGTCATAATCACCCTGTTACCCTCCTCATTCCTCCTTCTCCTGACCTTCTTCTCACTAGTAGCTTCCTTCCTGATAATTCTTCCTCCATATTCTGCACTTGAGAGAAAATGTGACTTCTTTTTCCTTTTAAATTGATTTATTTAATTTTACATGGTGATCTCTGGTCTTATCTATTTTCCTTCTAATGATATGATTTTATTCTTCTCATGGAACATTTTCTTTTCATTTCTCTTCTTTCTTTTTCTTTTTCCTTTTCTTTCTTTCTTTTTAAAGAAAAAGCCTCATGTAGCCCAGACTGGCCTCAAACTCACTAGATAGCTAAGGATGACCCAATTCTTCTGCTTCCACTTCCCAAGTGCTGGAATTACAGGCATGTACCACCACATTCCTTCTTCACACGATCCACCTGTACTCTACTACAATGAATTCATTGTGCTCCTTCTGAGCCTGGCTACCTCAAACTTCCTCTTCTAAGTGGCTGGGGTAAACATGACCTGGATACCCCAGTGCTGCAGATTTAGTAGGACTGGAGGGGACCACCCACCCAGAAGTATTGAAGAAGTGAGCTAACTCGGGATCAGGCATCAGTATTTGTTACATCCTCTCTGCTACAGTAATTACTGTTGAAAATTTGTAGGTTTTTTTTCTTTTTTTTTTTTTTTCTTTTTTTAATGTTTTAGTGTTTGAGACAGGATCTCTACACAGTTCTGACTGTTCTGGAACTCACTATATAGACTAGACTGGTCTTGAACTGAAGAGAGATTTGCTTGCCTCTGCTGAGGCCTGGCAGATTGTAGTTGTTTCTAAAGTGAAGCGCCCCCACTGCGCCCCACCCCCACACAAACTTTGTTACATGAGCTGTTCACTATGGCATCATCGATGTTATTACCAAAGCCTCTCTTGGCAAAGCTGGAGAGATTATTCCTAAGTGGTCCCCATAATGCAACTTATTAGCTTGAATTGGATTTACATATATTGAGACACAGTTTCACTCTGTAGCCCAAGTTGGTCTTAATCTTGTGACAATCCTGCTTCCACCTCCCAAGCACTAGGAACACTGACATGAGCACTCCACTCTGGTTGGGGTTAGACTTGAGCTTGGTTTTGCAGGAAGGCTAGGAGAGCCAGAACTCCTGTAGGCTTGAGAACCTATCTCAGTACAAGCCGTGTGCTGTGTGCAGAATGCATTTAGGGGATGGCCTCTCTCTCCAGCCCTCCTCCAGCTCCTGCCCGATGTGTGTTGTATGGGGAAGCTCAAGGCAGGGACCAGATGACACCCTCAAAGAGGGTAATGGAGGTAAGTTTAACAGACGGACCCACTACAAAGGTGCTGCCCAGGTAACCTGGACATCCCTCAACATGGTGAAAACTACTTCCCAATGACACCTGGATGTCCCCATGTCTGTCTCTCTGCTGCAGGTCTCGCAGCCACTGAAGCACACTTAGCTGGTTATGTTGAACTGTGGGTACCAAAAAATTAATAGAAGAGGTTCAAATAATACCAGGAGATGGTGTGGGGTGGGGTGGGGGTGGGGGGAACAGCGCTTGTCTGCCACTCAAGAAGTCTGGGGTTTGGTCCTCAGTACTGCAAAATATACACACACACAAGCACACCTGATAATGGAGGAGAGTGTGTGGTTAAGCCCCTCCCTCCCTGGGCCCCCAGTTGGATTAACTGCACAGCCTACCATCTGCCAGAGGTTGAGTCCAGAGCTCAGGCTGGTCACCTACCTGCTACTGCGTTCTCTCACTGCCCTGTATTTTTTCTGCATTCCCCTTACGGTGCTTCCTTAGATCTCTTCAAATAAACCCCAAACTTTGTCTCCAGAGCTGCGTCTAGGAAAACCCTAACACCAGGAGCATAGCTCAGGGAGAGCAGCCACACATGGTACAGTTCTTGGGGTCATCGTCTTAGAGACAGGGGCAAGAGGGGAGCTGCGGGGGTGGGGGTGGAGGGAGTGGAAGCCTGCCAGAAGTTATGGCCTTGCCAGAAAGACAGTTCTCTTTGATGACTCGGGAAGCAGAGGGAAGAAGCATCCTGGCTTCTCCATCCTGTCACCTTCTGCCTCTCTGCCTATGCCACAGGCAAGAGTCCATGGTGGTGTGTACACCATGAGGCTGCTTTGGCAGAGGGGCGGTTTTTGTACCCAGCGGTGAGGACGATCAAAGGCTTGTAACCAAAACTCAGCTATTTCCTGGAAGTTTGGTCCTGCCTAGAGAGCAGCATTTCAACAGTCTGGGATCTGGAAACTTTGCTAGGTCTGGTCAGGATGGAGCACAGTGAAGTACAGAAGCCGGAGGGCTGTGGCAGGTAGAAGTACCTGCCCCCAAACACGGTAGCCAATGAGAAACACACATGGCTGGGCTCCACGGGGCACTGGCTGGGGTCAGCCAGTCGGCTGAAGGAGTGGCCTTACTGTACCTCAGATGGTGGGATTAGGGGTGGCTGACGGTGGGGCTTGGCTCAACAGCCAACTGGACTAGCTGAACATGAACTTTTCACCAGTGACAGTTTCTTCTGGTGACTCAAGTTCCCAGAGAGAAAAACCCAGAGGCCCCAGTGGAAGTCAAAAGAGTCCCGAACCCCTCCAGATAAGAAAGACCTTTGCCTCCTTGGCTGTGTCCTTTCTACCAGCAAGTCCTTCAGGCCCTCCCAGGGCAAGAAGCCAGGACCTAGACTCCATCAGACAAAGACAGGATCAGCAAAGAGCTGTGTCACCTTTGGTGGAAAGCAAGTCATTCGCATGGCCCCAGCTTTCTCTAATATGATGGATTGACTTTGGAGAAGGACTTGACTGTCACAACCCAGGCCCAGATACAGAGTCAGAATCAACCAGCTCTCCCTGCAATGCACTAATCTTCCTGGAGCCCAGTGGGCAGGGTCTTCCTGCAGCCTCGGTGACTTCATCTGTAGACTGATAATGGTTCCTGCTTCACAGGGTGTGGGATAGATTGGACAGGATGGTGTTTATAAAGCGCTTCCACGACACTGGCCACCCAGGGTGTGCCCGCATATGGTGGTGGTGTCATGTATCCAAAGTAACAAAAAAATCTGCTACAAATCTACAATGTGTTAGGAATTTTTCTTTTTTGAGACAGAGTTTCAATAATCTCAATAATAGCCCAATATCCTCCTGCCTCAGCTCCCTGTAACTAAGGTCACAGGCATGTATTATCATCCCTGTCTTAGAAAGATGGTTTTGATCCAATCCACCCTCTCCCTCACTTCTACATGCAACCCAATCCCAGATTCGGATTCTGCAGCTTACATGCAGAATGTATCATCTGTCCCACTGTCCCTCACCTGGATCCTTCCCCGGAGCCCCTCTCACGCTGTCCCCTCATGTTAGGGTGCCCGGTGTCTCCAGCTCAAGGTGCACACAAGTTGCTTAAGGATCTTGCTAGAATACAGCGCCCCCTTGGCCTCAGCCAAGAGTATGTTTCTAACCAGCTCACCTGGAATGTCAACCTGGCTAAGTTTCTAGACGCCCCTGGAGGATTTTTCCAAATAAAGGCAGATGCTGTCCTGAAACCGTTGACAAACCTTCACTTACTTCGCAGCAGGCTCATGGGAAGGGCCAAGCCTCACTGGGGCACATAATATGATTTAGCTTCCACCTCGCCTGCTGGCCTCAGCCCCCCCACTCTCCTACCTCCACTTTCCCCTCTGATTTATAGGTCGGTTTACTTACAGACGAAAATTGGAAATTGTATCTCGCCCAGTTCTGAAGTTTCCATGTGCCCCAGTCTTCCCACAGATTTATCCTGTCCCACCCTGGACACAGTGCCTAGACTTAAGTGTATGTTTCCCTTGCTTTACAATCCTCCTCACTGGTGCATACAGCTAAACATGCATATTTTGGGTGTTGTTTTTATATGTTCTAAAGGTTGGCCAGAGTCTATGGAGTTTTCTTCTACTTATTCTTTCTGTCTCCATTCAGTATTGTGTCTGAGTACACCTGCTGTGCTTTGCAGCTGAAACTCACATAATACTTTGTGGAGCAGACAGTGCGGGGCATTTCCTCACAGAGTCGAGGTCTCGAGCATCCTGACGTTTCTCCAGCGTGACTGCCGGGGAAAGATGAACTCTGTTGTCTCCAGCCACCCTGGTGTCCTTTCAGTTTTAGTTTCCAGGAGTCTCTCACACACATAACAAATGTCCTCTGCATCCCACCTGCCCTCACCTGGTGAGCTCCAGCCGTCGTTGACTCCGCTAAATCTCCCTAATTACACACTTTCGTCTTGGGATTCTGCAACAAGTGGACTTATCCCGCAGAATCCAGCCCCATGAATCTCCGGAGCTCCGTGCCTCCAGCTCCGGCCTGCACACAGTAGGCACCCAGGCAACAGTGAAAAGCCTCGGTGCAGAAGGGGCCGGAAAGAGGCCAGGGTTTGGCGGGGGACACTGGGGTCACGCCTTCTGGGGGCTCACCTGGCTGTTTTCCAGAGTGTAGCCGCCGGGAAGGTCTCTGGGTCCAGCACTCCGGGAAATGGGCGCCAGGGCTGCAGGCCGGCCAAGGGCGGGCCCCGAGCCCTGGCAGGCGGCGTCTCCGCTGTGGGCGGGGAGTGGGCGGGGAGTGGGCAGGACCGACCAGGGCAGCCCGGTAAAAAAGAGCGCGGCGCTCTGCCTTCTCTGAGAGCCCTCGGGACGCGACCCCGCCACCGAGCCAGCGCCGACCCAAAGAGCTTCAGCAGAGGGATCAGCGTCGGGGTGCACACTCGGCACCATGGCCCAGACGCCCGCTTTCAACAAGCCCAAAGTGAGCGCGGAGGGGCTCTGTTGCCCGGCTTCTGCCCCCGGGTTTGCCCCAGGGCTTAGCCGGGCCCAACCCTGGGAGTCTTCATCCTAGATGCATAGGAGGACTCCTGCTGGCTTCTCCCCTCGGCCCAGGCCTGGACTTGCTTCCAGGATGTCGAGTGAGGGACGATGTGGCAGGGAGAGTCCAGAACCTGGAGGTGCCTCTAGCTGGCCTTCGGGTTCGGCTGCTGCCCACGCCGCGTCCACTTTGGGTCTCAGCCTCGCTGTCTACCAAATGGGCGCCCAGTGGGTGGGGCTGTGTAGCTGTGTGAGCCTGGGCGGGGTCCTGATGTCTGAATATCACTAGAATGGGGCCCAGGGTCTCTCGCTGTTAAATGTTTGGCGAATGGCTTTATACTTCAGTGTTATGATTGCTTTGTTGGCACCAGGTAACTTAGGTTTGTGGATGCACTCGTGGGAAAAATCTGTGATCCAAGCCAGAAAGGGGATCGAGACAGCAGGGCGCTGGGGAGGAATTCTTATGCACCCTGGGCCTTTGGCCACAGTGGGTTTGTCTGGGGTCAGGTCATGGCCCTTGACCCCAATGGAGAACCCCTTGTCTCTGCCCACAAGCTGTGGCTTCTTGGAAACAATGAGAGTTGGAGAGAGTCCAGGTCCTTAAGGCCAGGTTTGCAACCTTTACAGATTCTGTCCAGCGAGGCACTAGACCCAGCAGTCGGCCAGGCAGATTGAATGGGTCAACAGAGTGTAGGACTGAGAAATCAGGGGGAGGAATCGGAGACAGTCAGCCTCGGACTGTCCAAGAAACAGATGTTGAGTGGTGACGGCGGACATGGCAAAGGCGTGGGTAAGAATCCAGCGTGTATGTGTGCAACATACGTGTGTCTGGAGGAAGGGCAGGTGGGCCTGCTTTTACCATAGAGAACTCACTCTGCCCCTCCTGTCAGAAGCTAGAGGCCAGAAGGGTAGGGCAAGTCTTCTTGCCCAACTGACGCCCCCTGCACATCTTGTCTGGTGCCCCTCACCGCAGTTAATGTCCCTTGCCGACGAAAGCCTTTCTTTTCCTCTCGATGGTCTGAATTCTCTCCGCCCTTGGTCAGGGGAACCGCCTCTCCTGATGGGAGGGATGGAAGCTAAAGATGAATGACCGGTCACACTTCGGTAGCACCTACCCTTTTGTGACAGCTCTGTGGGGAGTACCAATACATTGCGATCCCTGGTATTGTCACCTGGTTCATGGTGGCAGGTCATTTCCTCCTTGGCCTCAGACTCCTCGTCTGGAGAAAAGGACTTCGTTACTAGGTCTCCTAGCAGCAGTGTCTATGTTACGAGGCAATGCTGGAGCAGGAAGGTAGCGGCGTGTTGGCGGCTACGCCTGAGGGGTGACACGTCTCATGTCATGGTGGGGGAGGAATGCCGCTGTAGCTGGCAGAAATGGGGAGGAGCCGCTGTGATCAGAGTCTGGCCAGCCTGCGCGGCTGAGTGTCACCAGCTGAAGTTTACTGAGGGCCCAGCCCACCCAGCATAACGGCACACGGCCAGTCCATCCTGGCAATGACCTTACGAGGTAGCCAGTGCCATCTCCATGTACAGATGGGGAAAGATGTGCCCAGAGCTTGGCTAGGATGTAGCCAAGCTGGGAGAAGAGCCCACATTGAGGGCTGGCTTCAAAAATCCCATCTCCTAAGCCAGGCACCATGGTGTGTACACCTGTAATTCTTGGTATTTGGAAGGCTGAGACAGGAGAATTTTTTTTAGTTCCAGGGATGTTTGGGATAAGAAAACAACACCTAAAAGCCAGACATTCCATGCCCCTGTCTCTCCTAGGTGAGCTCTGCAAAAGCCTTGGGGATGAGAGGGCATCTCATCTGAGCCAGAGGCCTTTGCTAGGTTCTTTGGTTTCCCAAGACCTGGGACTTGGACAACTTCAAGGGGAGCCAAGCCCACGACACCTTCCAGGGCTTTTTGTTTTGTTTTGTATATATGTATGTGTGTGTGCAGGCCTACGGGAGGAGGTCAGAGACCAACCTTGGGTGTCGGTTTTCACCCTCCAGCACCTTTGAGATAGGATCTCTTTGTCGTTCACCTCTGGAACACCAGGTTAGCTGCCCCGTGAGTTTCCAGGGATTCTCTTGTCTCTGCCTCACATTTCACAAGAGGAGTCATGGGTATTGCAGATGTGAGTTACCAGTCCTGGCTTTCATGTGGGCTCTGTGGGTTTGAACTCGGATCCACACCCTTGTGTTGAAAGCTCTTTACTCACTGAGCCAGCTGCTCAGCCCTGCCTTCAAGACATAGTAGTAACCTGGCTTAACTTTAACTGCAGGCTGTGACTGAGGAGGTTTGGGCGGGGCTGAGATCCTATTGTCTTGCCCCCAAGCCATATAACACCCCTGGTCCAGCAAGTGGCCTGGAGGAGCACCTGCTTCCTGCTTTGATTGAGTGCTTGCTTCCTAAGAATTGCTGGGCGTGAAGAGGGGTGTGTGTGTGCGTGTGCGTGTGCGTGTGCGTGTGTGTGTGTGCGCGCGCGCGCGAGCGCGCGCGCGCCAGTGACCCTTATCACTCTGTGCCTACTTGAAGCAGGGTTACAAAAATCCCATGCTCCAGCTGCCACTTTGTTAAAGGTCCATCCTGACCTTGGTCCTCTGGCTGTGATTCGAGCTGAGGATCTTTGGAGTGGAGTAGCCGTGAGTACCGGAACCTTTAGCAGCTTCATTCACAGAATCCTGAATGACCAAGCAGGTGGCTGTCAGCATCCCATCTGCAAGTGGAGTTGTCCGAGGACTAGAGAGGAGAAGGAGCTGGCTCAAAGCTGCTCCATCTGCACATCTCACATCTTAGACTTGGAGGGAGGTGGCCCGGGTTGGGAAGGCTCCGTTTCTAAGCCAGCCTTTCCTCCTGTGGAAGTTCATAGGTAGCATGATCCCAGAGCCCCTTTGCTCTCTTGCCGAGTGTGGTTCTAGCTGCTTTGTGTGGATTATGTCATGTTTCATTCACAACAGCCTTCCGGGATAGGTCTTGTTGTCTTCATTTACATAGGAGGAAACTGACTCAGAGACGCAAAGGAGCTTGCAAAAGTAGCTCGGCCAGAGAGCGGCAGAGCTGGGCTGCAAGCCGGAGCAGCCTAAGGCTGAAGTAGGTGCTAGTGACTGCTTTGCTAATTAGTCTTTTTCCTTTTGTGGGGCAAGAGAAGCGGCATGTGGGGATGTTACAGAGCAAGGACCTAGCATCAGAGCCTCGGCCTTGGCCTTCAGACAGACCAGGGTAGAACCCCTGCTTCTCAGCCTCCTTTGCCTCGGGGAAAACCCACACCGCCGTGGCTTCTGCTGTAGTGCCCGGCTCTAAAGTGTGTGCTTCCTTCCGGGGTTGCAATGGGCACTTCCTGGACTCTGGGCCGCCCTCATTGCTTATCTTGAGCAGGTGCACTTCTCTGGGTTCTTGGTGTCTCCGTTACCAGAGCCACCTGTTAAAATGAAACTACCCCTGGGAAGAGAGCGTCTCGCCCCTTTAGATTTGTGTGACAGTTGTTGGGGAGGGGACAGATGGAGATTTGGTTTCCTGGAAGCCTTTGTTTGACAGCAGAATGAGGGACCAGAAAGAGGAAGGGGTCTGTGGTCACGGAGGCAGGGAGGCAGGGAGGCCAGCCTGATGCCCGATTCCATATCCTGGAAGGCTGCCCTGCAACTGGGAGAGGACTGTTCACCTGCCCAGGTGTCTTGAGAGAGTCCTGTGGTGGTACCCCTTGGGGTTGGGGAAGGCAGCACTGTGTGGGATAGCCTTAGACAAGGGGACCCCAAAATGAGGTTGAATGCTATATGTATCATAGGGTTAGGGGTATGGGTGAGCCGTGCCTCAGAGTGGCTGTAGGGTTAGATAGCGCTCTGGGAGCTAAGGCCAAGCCTGTGCTGAGTTCTGCTCTCCCATTTAATTACTAGAGTTAAGTAACTTCACTGTGCTTAGTTTTCCCGTTCAATGGGAATTATACCTGTACCCATCTCAGGGACACCAAGTGTGGCCTGCTTTGTGTGGGCATGCCACTGATAGCTCCCGTCTATAGGGACCAGTATCACCATTGTTGCTGATCATCCTGGTCACATTTTCCCTCTCCTCTGCCTAGCACCTTGCCTTGCATGCAAGGAACATAAAAGCTTCTGGCTTTACGCTCAGGCAACTTCCTGGCTATGGTGTTGATTTGTTTGTAATACTGTTGTGGCCTAAGGCAAGCTCCTCTCTGAGCCTCAGTCTTACCACCTATAAAGTGGGGGCAAATGGGCCGCATTCCTAGATGGTTGAGTCATAAGATTTCCCTCAGTTAGAGATGCTTCTGCTGGCTGGGGAAGTTCTGGGGTGGCTTGTGAATAGCACTGGAGAGCTCCACTGAGCCCCAAGGCTGCAGGAAACACAGAAGGGCTGCTTGGCTCCTTCCGGTCTGTACCTTGAAGCTATAGGACCACAGAAAGGCCTGGGCTGAGCTTGGAGGGCTTCCTGAAGGAAGCAGGGCTGAGACAGTTCATTGCCCCAAGCCTACCTTGTTGATTGATTTCATCCTAAAAGTCAGCAGAGAGGTGGTAGGGCATGAGCTGCTGACCCTTGACCCCTGCTCCACCCAAGCCATGGCCAGGATGAGGTAGGAGGAAGGGGCTAGGGCTGGCAGTGGGCACCTGTGGCTCCTCTGGGGACTGGCCATGGTGCTCAAGGCCAGGACCTGGCTGCTCTGCCTGCCTGGATTCTCTACCAGATCTGCCATTGCTGCCATTAAGACTGGGGAGGGGGTGGGATCAATGACATTCAACCTTTGCTGTACAGGTGCTATACTAGGTACCTAAGACCCAGGAGAGTGACACAGACAGGTCCCAGCTCCCGAAGCAGCGAAAGTGGAGTGAAAACAGAGCAGGGGCAGCTGTGGTGACACACACCTTTGATCCCAGAGCTTGGGAGGCAGAGAAGAGTGGATCTCTGAGTTTGAGGCCAGCCTGGTCTACAGAGTGAGTTCCAGGACAACCAGAGCTATGTAAAAAGACTCTATCTCAAAAAAAATTAAAAAAAAAAATTTAAAAATATCAGAGAGGAAAGGAAGGAAAAAAAGAGAACAGGGTTGTGTGTGGAGGCCTGGAGACACATTGTGTACTGGGGCCAGCCCTGCCCACCCTCTATGGTCCTGAATCAGATATGAAAGCATCTGGCCAAGGAGTCCAAGATTTAGATCCTTGTCCTGGTTCTGTCCACTGTCTCCAGCATGTCTTGTGACCTGGATGCACCTCTCTGGACCTCACCTATGTGGCTGACATCTCTTGGTGCTTCCTGAGTTCCTGGTACACAGTAATTATCTGTGTGTCACTAAGCTGCTTCCTGTCCCCAGCAGCCCTGGGAGGGCTTCCTGCCATTCTCACAGATAATGGCCAACTATGAGCCAGTCTTACAGAGAGAGGCATGCAACTCCTCCAGAGAGTCAGGAGGCTGGACGGAGCCTGGGCACCGGGGTCAGGATGGCGCTGTGGCCACGAACAAGACCTGCGCTTAGAGGCAGAAGGACCTGGGCCCTGACTTGGCTCTCAAGTCAGTCTGTGCCCCCTAGGGAGGGCCTTACTGAGCTTTACTTCACAAGTCCATTGATGCAGCAGCAACTAGATCTAATATGAACCTTGCCTCGTGGTCGAGAGAAAATGAGATGAAGGGTCCAAGGACAGCCACAGTTCGTCCTGTCTTTGGTGAGGCCAGCAGGACAGTAGTTAGGAGCAAGGGCAGACCTGGGTTCACTGACTGATTCCTGAATCTTTAGCGCAGTGGTTCTCAACCTTCCTGAGGCTGCCACCCTTTAACACAGTTCCTCATGCTGTGGTGACCCCCAACCATAAAACCATTTTTGTTGCTACTTCATAACTAATTTTGCTACTGTTGTGGATCATAATGTAAATATCTGATATGCAGGATATCTGATATGTGACCCCTGTGAAAGGGTCACTTCACCTCCCTAGGGGTCACAATCCACCTGTTGAGAACCACTGTTTTACATACTTCTCTGAGCCTCAGTTTCCTCTTGTGTAAAATGGGTGTGGCATCCTTGCCTTCAAGGTTGTGACTTACACAGTAGTCTCCACAGACACCCCAGCTGCTCCTTTTCCCGAACATGGCCCCACCTCGGTCTCCAAACTTGTACCTCCATGCCCATCTGGGCTGGTGGACTGGCTTCTCAATAGCAGCTTTCTGAAATGTTCGGTGGGTTACCCGTCTAAATTTTGAGCCGTCTGTGGAGATGGTCTATGCTTTTGCTCCCCACCAGCCTGCTTCTGTGGGAGCTTCCGTGGGAGCGTGGTGGACAGCTGATCCCAGAGTTACCCTTGCCCCCACCTGGTTCTCTGAGACCCTCCTCCGGGAGCTGGTGTGTGTTGGACTCCTGCTCGCCGCGCACCTACTGTGTGTACAGTCAGGCACACCCCATGCAGTAGCTGGCTCCCATCTGGACACATGAGTGTCGTCTTCTGTTGAGGTTACTCCCAGCCTGCTCTCCACCCAGGAAGCTAGAGAAGGCTTTTAAGAGGTGCCTCCCCTATCGAAAATATTTCTGTTGAAAACCCATCTCTGTGAGCAATTCCCGGCAGGCTTTCTGATTCCAACACACACTAACTCCTTGATCCTTCTTTCTCTCTGGCCTTCTTCAGGTGGGCCTTCTGGACCTGCTAGGTTGTATCCCTTGGTGTCTGATTTTCTTTACCTGTGGCTCTGGCTTGTGTGTGATGTAGCCTGGGCCTCTAACCTCAGAAGGGCTCTTGTTCTGGTAAGTGGGACAGGCTGGAGCAGTCCAAGACAGCGTGGACGCTTCTAGAGCTGGCTCATTGGCTATCTGCCTGGAGCTTCGGGGAGCCTTTCTGGTCATGACGGTCTCCTGGGGGCGGGCAGGTGGGGCCGTCACATCCTGGCAGATGTTGCTGTTAAACCGCAGCGGAGCACGCTGGGGAGGCATCTCGTGTTGATACAGAAGTGCTTTCCCCAGAGTGTCCCTGCAGACCCCTGGTGCCCACTGATGGAGACACAGAACCCAGAGACCCTGCCCTGACCCACTGTCTGATCCCCCTTCCCAAAGACCAGGCTTCATTTTGCCTCCTAAACCTCCTCCCCCTTTTCCTGTGACCTCCTTTACCCCATCATGCATTAGTGTCTAAATGTGGCCAACTCACTCCCCTCTCAAAAGACATGAGCTGCTGTGACCCACATCTAGCCTCTGCCGCCTCCTGGGCTGTCAGCCATTCAGAAGGAAGGTTCATAGGAGAATAATCACAACCTTCTCCACTTTCTCTCTTCCATTTAGTCAAGCTTTTCCCTATCTTGATCCTGCCCTTGCTCAGGCCTCTTCTAGTATAGGGCTCTAGGGCATCTTCTCAGCCTTGACTCTATGTTCAGGGAAAAAACCAAAAAAAACCCCACAGGACTGAGGGTGTGACTTAGTAATAGAGTGTTTGCCAGCCTGCTGGAGGCCCTGGCTCCCATCCCCAGCACCCCCAAAACACAGAAGCACACAGTCACACAACTGTGCCTGAACCTACCCAGAGGACTGAGGCAGAACTGGTGAAGCCCAGACATCAATGACTTCCCACCACTACCCCAGCGTCCTGAAGGGTTTCTACAGCCTGAGTTCTTAGACTCAGGGGCATCATTGTGTCCTCCTCGCCTTGACCTCTGGCAGGGCCTGCTGCATGAGATTCCTGTGGCAGCTGTCACAGGTGACCACATGCTAAGTGTCTTTAAAGCCACAACCCCCCCTGGCCTCCATTCCCAGCACTGAAAAGACAAAGGCGGTGACATCTCCCTGCCCCCAGCCCACGCGCTACAGTTCTGGAGGCCAGGAGTCTAAAATCAAAGTGCCGGCAGGGCCATGCTCACCCTGAAAGTGCAGGGAATCAGCCCTTTGCTTTTCCAGCCTCTGGTAGTGTCAGGCATTCCAGGCTTATGGCCTCATGGATCCAATCTCTGCCTTTGTGGTCACATTGTCGCTTCTTGTCCTGAGTGTGAAAACTCTACCTCTGCTACTAGGACAAGAGAGTACATTCAGGGCCTGCCCAGAGAGCCCGGAATAAGCCTTCCCAAGATTGGGGAGGATTCCAGGTGTTAACATTAAGATTGTAGATGATTCCAGGTGTTACCATCTAAGATTGTGGATGATTCCAAGTGTTAACATCTAAGATGGGGATGATTCCAGGTGTTAACATTAAGATTGTAGATGATTCCAGGTGTTACCATCTAAGATTGTGGATGATTCCAGGTGTTACCATCTAAGATGGGGATGATTCCAGGTGTTACCATCTAAGATTGTGGAGGATTCCAGGTGTTACCATCTAAGATGGGGATGATTCCAGGTGTTACCATCTAAGATTGTGGAGGATTCCAGGGGTTACATTTAAGATCTTAGTTACTGGTTCTAGGGCTTGAAGTGCAGGCAACTCTGGGGGCCCATGGTTGGCCTAGTGTGTCCCCCACAGGAGGTCACTGCTCTTCCTTGATAAGCCTGGTGGACTAGCCTTTATATGCCATGTCCCCCGGTTTCCTCCTATCTCTGGCCTCTATTCTCCAGGCTCTGCCTCCCCTGCACTAAGTGCTGGCTTACGCCAGGGCCTGGTCCTAGACTCCACCCTCCAAATCGCGTTGTGCGGCCTCTCTCAGCCTGCCTTTCTAGCCAGCTTCACATCTTACGCTGGCCTCTCTGGCCCTTCGCCGCTGGGTGGTTCTGCCCTAGGGTTCCCAACCTCAGCATCTCCCTTCCTCCCATGCACCCCCATTTCCCCCTGTCACAGGGCCTTTGCACATACTGCTATGGCCACCTGAAACGTTCTTCTGCCCGTCTCCTCCCTTCACTTTCTCATCAGCTCCTCTGCATCCTTCAGCACTTGGTCCAGGTCTGCGGGGAGGCTGTTTGCTGCCCAGCTGAGATAGTTTGTTGCTGTCTTTCACAGTGAGGGTTTCCTGTGGGACCATCTCGGTTTATCACTATACATTTATCCACGGGTCCCTAGCTTGTCCCTTGCTGGCCTGTGCATGCCAAAGGAATACGACAAGATTTTGTCCCTTTTGCTTGTCTCTATAGCCCCAGCAACACGCAGGGCTTCACTATTTTTACTCAAATGAAAACTCCTAAGTGCTGGGTATGGTGGCTTCGTGCCAGTAATCCTAACACTTGGCAGGCTAATGCAGGGGGATTTCAGGTTTGAGGCCAGCCTGAGCTAATAATGACTTTCAGGCCAGCTTGGGCTATATAGTGAAATCCTATCTCAGAGAACAATTTGAGAGATAAGGAATCAGGAAGACCATTCTTGGCTATAGAGTGAATTTGAGGTTATCCTGGGTTATATGAGACTGTTTTTTAAAACAAACAAGTGATAGAGGGCAGGATTTTAGCTATTTCTATATGCCTAGAGCGTCATGATGCACCATCCACATGGTTCATGAAGACCTAGGGGAAAGGCATACTCTTCTCCCCATTCGATGTGAGAACCCAGGGCACAGTGAAGTATCTTGCTCGCTCCGGGTGGCAAAGGAGTGAACTGAGGCTGGCTCCCACTGTGTGTGATGCCCTCCCACCTCTACCTAGCTTCTGGGTGGATAACACCCCCCTCCAGCCTAGGAAGAAAGTAGAGACTCCGAGAGGTACAGTCACTTGCTTTAGGCAACACAGCTCCATGGGCCAGAAGCTTCAGGGTTCCAGTTGGAGACTCAAAGAAACTCTTAGCCAAATGGGGAAGCCAACAGCCAGTGTGACCCCAAGCTGGGAGTAAGCTGCTCTATCTTCTCCCAGCTGGATGACCTTAGGAGTGCTGGTCACTTTAAGGACTTGCCAACAAGAATTTTGTCACCCCTGCTCCCTGTTGCTCTGGGCCTGGTTTCCTCTGCTGGGAGCAGGCTCTGTGAGAGTTTCTGGGGCTGCCCCTTGGGTCAGCAGTTCCCAGATGTTCCTCCTCCCAGCCAGGTCTGCCAACCTTCTTATCTAGGTCACCAATTTCCAAATATGGCCACACCTTGGGAAATAGCACTTCTGGGTCTCCCTTGGTCCAGGAAGTTTCCTCCGTGATCTGGATCAAGGAGACGGCGAAGTCCCTTAAGTCACTGGCTCCTGGCACTTGTACCTCTTAACAGCTTGTGGGAAACACCACCTCCCAGAGGCAGTGACTGCTTCCTTTGGGCCACACTTCTCCACAGTCACTGTCTAAAATCTTCGTTGTCATGGTTTTTGTACAAGAGTGTACTATCCCACGCTGTTCAGTTAAAGCTTAGGCCCAGAGAGGCCAAACAGCTGAGATCTGCCATACAAGGGTAGAGCTAGGAGTCTAGACAGATGGACTCTCTCCAAAGCTCCTGCTCGTGGCCTTGGCTTTGTGTACAAGGTGTCATATATGGAACTGGGCAAATAAGGAAGGGATGCTCACCAAGACCCTTTCTAGAGGATTAGAAAGACTTAGTTGTCAAATATGTTGCCTGCAAAGGTGGTCTTCACTAGCACGCTACTCTTTGTGACACAGTGTGGTGTTTATATATTTTCAGTGCTAGGCTTGGAGCACAGGGCCTTGCATGTCCAAGTGTGTACTCTACCACAGAGCTGCACCCTCTGCTTGTGCAGGAGGAATCTGACTTGTGTTTCAGTGTGTGTGCGCGCGTGCGTGCGTGCGTGTGCTTGCATGTGGAGGCCAGAGGTCAATATCATGTGTCAGTCCTTGAGTGCCACCCACCTTATTTTTCCTCACACGGGGACCTGGGGGCGGGGCTTACCCATTAGGCTAATGGCTAGGATCCCCAGGGGTCCTCCCACCTCCACCTCCCCTGGCCTGGAATTACAAGTGTGCACCAGCACACGTTTTATGTGAGTGCCGACGGGACTTAAGTCCTTTTATTTGTGCAGCAGTACTTTATAAACCGAGCTGTCTCCCCAAACCCCAGAGCCTGATTGTTGAGGTGTCTGCAGTCGGCCCTTCCTGTTAAACTCGAGTTGGCTGAGTGGCGTGGCTGAGGGCAGCAGCTCTGGTGTGGTGGTGGCTGGCTCCCGCAGGGTCTGTGGTTGGCCTCACGGTTCTGATCACAGGTTTGGGAACTGGATTGGGGTTCGAATGCTGATTCTGCTGCTCCCCAGCTGTGGCTAGGGCAAGGGTTGGGTCCCTGCTTCTATTGCTTTCTATGTGACTTTGGACAAGACATTTAACCTTAGTATCCTGAGCTGTGAACCACATAGCACAAGTACTTGGCCACCTCCCCTCCAAACACATACATGAGCATCAGGCAGGAGCATCATGTAAAGGGTTTAAGAGGTATATTGACTATGTGTCCAGGAAAAGGTGGCTTCCGAAGGGGTCCTCAGGCTCTGCGGTGTCTCATGTTCTTTCTCTGCCCCTTGCAGGTAGAGCTGCATGTCCACCTGGATGGATCCATCAAGCCGGAAACCATCTTATACTATGGCAAGTAAGTCCACGAACAACCACGGACCCCTGGAGATTTCCAGGGCTCTGGGCATCCCTTGTGGGAGTCAAGGCAGCCCTTGATGGAAGATGGTGATGTCCTGGGTGCTTTCCACCCCAGCCTCCATAGGTTGGAGGTGGGAGGCAAGCATCCTACCTCCTGAGCTGTCAGGAAAAGGGAGCCCTTCCCTCACCAGCATCCTTCACTCCTTTGCTATTAAGCACTCTGTGTATGCTGGGAGGACTCAGCTTCCCACCCACCCCACCCCCCGCCCCCCACCCCACCCCCACCCCGCTGTCTCCAGTGTCTAGCCTCAACTCTACCTGTGTGCCATGAGATAGCCTCCCCAGGTGTTCAGGTGCCACTTGGGAATTTGCCGCCCAACTCTAGAGCATGGCCCCCAGTTCCCCGGGAGAGTTCTGCTAGGCACCCTTCCGTCCATGTGGTGCTTGCAGCAGCCTTTTCCTGCCCTGGGCTGTGGCTGTTCATCAGCTTGTGACAGAAGCACACAACCTCGGCTGTGCTACACTGACTTAACTTAGTGATTCCTTCCCATGGCCTGGTGTCGGGGGGGCAGTTCTCTCGATCACCCCACTTTACAGATGGGAAGACGGAGCCATGGCATCAAAGGCTTCCGCAGGAGCACAGGGCAGGGTTTTAGTCCAGGGGTCTGGTAGAATCTGTGCAGCTCAGTGCCTATCAGGATACCCCATAAAGGTCACTCCCAGATGTCACTTTCAACATCCATGGCTCTAGTGGTGGGGACACGTCTGGCCTTATCTCTGTGGCCTTTGCTCAGCTGGAGCTGGTAGCTATTGCCACAGGGCCTGGCTGAGGTCATTTGGGTGGGACACTAAGATGGGTTCTAGTCGGGTATTATTAAATGGTCAAAGGCGGCTCATTAACCAGGTCAGGAAGTATCCTTGGGTAAAAGAGCAAGAAGTAGATATTGGGGGACTGGTGTGATTCTTCTAGCCTCAGTGAGCTCTCAGGATGGGGGGGGGGGGCGGGAGGGTTGCCCTGGAGTCTTCAGGCAGCAGAGAAGCCCTGGCTTACAGTGCCCACGCCAGTGACCCCTTCTCTGTCTCGGTGACTGTGTTGGCAATCATCTCTTCTTCCTCCAGCTCCCAGATTTCTGCCCTCCATAGTGCCTCTTGCCTCCTTGCCAGGCCCCTTCACCACCCTGTGGGCCTCCTGTAAAGCATGTGAAGATCCAGCCTCCCTCTATTGCCCAGCATCACACTACTCAGAGCCACCACCGCCCCATCTCTTGTCTACCTGCAGTCTGTCTGCAGGTGCCTGTCATGGCCTCAGCAGCCTCTGGGCGTTAGGGCAGCAGTCTGACCACTGTCTCTGAAAATAGTTAGCAGTGTGTCCCTCTGAAGGCTCTCCGGGATCACCATGGCTGTACATGGCCTCAGGAAGGTGATGTGGGCAGGCTGGCCAGCAGCGAGAAGCTTAACCTGGAGGGAACAGGGGGTACTGAGAACCTGCCTTATGGGCCAGAACCACAGCAGGGTCAGGGACCATATCCCCACGGTAAATAATGGGGACCTGGGACTGGTGAGGTTTCATGACACTCAGGCTGGAGCAGGGAGGCCTTGGTGTTGCTTACTGGGAAACTACAGGGACTAGGGCTTATTTTACCTTATTGCTGTGCTGGGAATGGAACCCAGGGCTTCTGCATGCTGTGAAGCTGAAGTCTGAGCCCCTTAATATTCTCTTTTAGACACACACACACACACACACACACACACACACACACACACACACACACACCAATAATAATAACAATAGTGATGATAAAATAGCAGAAACCAAGGCCCCGAGGAACACTGCGACCTGGAGCTGAGTCACAGTGGGTGGAGACAGCAGAAGGAGGAAGACACACCAAGTTCCCACCAGCTTCCTGCAGTCCACGGGGAGGCAGAGCTCCTGGTGTAGGAAGAAGGCTCCAAGGCGAAGGTGTTGGAGCAGGGATGGGACAGAGTCCTGAGCTGAGTGGCCAGCACAGCAGACCTGTTCTGGGCGGGGCAGGCTGCTATGACTTGCCAGATAGGAGGGCAGAGGGAGAGGTCCTGATCCCAGCTCCTGTCCTGGGAATTACAATGCTGCACAGTAGCTACTGTGTCTGAGAGCTTCTGTCTGGGCATATGTCCAGACGTCTCTGCCTTGCCCCTGGACCTGATGAGGAAGGCATGGGCTTGCCATGGTACTCACCCCAGCACGAGCCTCCCTGTTAGTCCCTTGAGATGTATGGACTTTTCTCTGGCTCTACCACCCTGAATGCATTTAATCTCGGAAGCCAAGCAGGGCTGGGCCTGGTGAGTACTTGGATGGGAAACGGGTGATGTGTTGTGGCTTCTGGCTACAAGTCTTGGAAGGCCTCTACTCTGTTCTCTAGGCCTTGGAGCTCAGTTTCCTCATCTGTACCAGAGGACAAGCTAGATGGAAGGATCCCCTTGCTTCTTACTGGAGCTTACTGCCCTGGGAGGCCTGGCTGGATCCTGCTCTGACATCCCATGTTTTGTTTGCATTTGTTTTTGTTTTGTTTTTAAATGTAGGTTTAAAAATTCATTTTATGCGTCTGTTTTGCCTGCAAGTATGTATGTGTAACACATGTAGGCCTGATGCCTGCCAAGGAGGCTGAAAGGCAGCAGATCTCTTGGAACTGGAGTTGTAGACGGTCTTGAGCCTTCATGTGGGTCTCTGAAGCAACCCAAGATCTTCTGCAAGAGCAGCCAGTGAGTCCTGGCTGCAGCCCCTCACCCTCAGTTTTATTTTTAGAAAGAGAGGCATCGCCCTCCCAGCAGATACAGTGGAGGGGCTGAACAACATCATCGGCATGGACAAGCCCCTTTCGCTCCCAGGATTCCTGGCCAAGTTTGATTACTACATGCCTGCTATCGCGTGAGTTGTTCCCAATCCTTGTGGCGCAGGGCAGCACCCGTCCCTGTAACCAAGGCCAGACTGGGCTGCTGTGGAAGGCACTCCAAACCTCCGGCCCTGCTTTTCACCATGGTGTGCACCTGAGCCAATCTCTCCCATGCCTTTGGACCCCTGATCTCTTATCCCACCCAGAGGCAGAGGAGGCTCTGCTGAAGCCCTGTGGTGGTCAGGCTATGAGATGTCTTGTTCAGAACTCACTGCCCCTTAACACATGATATCCCGAGACCCATGCCACCATCACAGATCTCAGAGAAAGAGCCCTTGGCCTAGGTCAAGAAAAGACATGGGTGCAGAGCAGGGTGGGGCCTGAATCAGGTCCCCCATGCCCCGGTCTGGAGTTTTGGAGGCAGGGCCAGGTCAGGCACCAGAGTGGGAAATGAAGGTGGAGTTGGGTCTTTCTTTGATGTCCTGAGTCACTGGTTGAATGAGGAACATTACTAGTCTTTGAAAAGGCCCAGGAATTGTCGCTAAAGAGTGTCAGAGACAGGACTCAGACTCTCAAAACCTAAGCCAGCCTTCTGACCCAAATTTACCAACTTCTCTCTGTGTCGCTCAGAGCCAACGCCAAAACCCACATGCCAGGTGCACATGTCCTACAACTTTGAACCCTTGCTTTTTACAGACTCTGCTCCTATTCTCCCCTTGGGTACTAATATACCCTCAGGTAATCTGCCCTTCTTCCCTCTGCCTGGAATGCTGTTCCCTAAAAGCCCATGGTTTGCCTTCTGCACATATCTCCTGTGTCCCTTCTCAGGGAAGCCTTGCTGACCATGTTGTGGCATACCACATTGCCTCCCGGCTTTATCTGCATCAATAGTGTTCCTGTCTGGTGGATTGTGTGTTTTCCCTTTACCTGGCTCTCCTGTCAGAAGGTGACCAAAAAGCGGGGATCCCAGCTCCTGGAGTTCACTGTGCACTAAGGGTCTGGGTCTAGTATGCAGGCTCAGTACCCGTGGGGGTCTGGGGCTGGGAAAGGCAGAGAGCAAGCCCCTCCCACGGCAGAGCTGAGACCCAGCTCCCCCCTCGTCCATTGAACCTCCTCCTGGGGGTGACCCAATTCCCCAGAGTTGGGCCCCTTCTTCTCACCAAGGGCCAGTGGGGCACTTGCTTCCTTTGCCTGCTCTCCCTGCTCTGGGGCAAGTCCTAACTAGGACAGTCCATCAGCATTTGATCAGTGCTCACAGAGGCTCTCACAGGTCACTTTCTGACTTGCTCGTGTGGCCCACACTCCTCAGCAGCAACTAAAACACTTTCAACATCTGACAGATCACTTCTCAGCCTTTTGGCTGAGATCAAGTGTAGCATTTGTCTGCCTCCATCCAAGTGCTGGCCTAAGTGAGGTTTCTGATGTTTTGGCCATTTGTCCTTACAATAGTCCTTTGATATAGGTATCAGAGAGGGCAACTGGCTAGCCCAGGATCACACAGACTATATAAGTCCATGACTGAATATCATTTGCCCATGCCAGAGTCCCTCTGGATTCACATATCTGTGCCCCTTTATCATCCCTGCCAGCCTTATATCCATTATTCAACAAATATTTGGCCTCCGTGCCCTAGACCCTTTCCTTGGATGAAGTGTCACAGCTGTGACAAGAGAGAGGAAGGGATCTTGGCCTCATGGGAGTCAAGGGTAGATGGGAAATGGAACTTCAAAGAACCATGTGGTAGCTAATGTCAAGTGGTGATCAGGGCTCGGAGAAAGGATACCCAGAGAGAAAGTGGTCTGAGGAGGCCTGGCAGAGTGCAGCATGCTGGGGCAAGCGATGAGACTGACCCAAGTCCTGAGGTGGGAGGGACAAGCTTGATGGTCTGTGGCCAGAGGAAGAATGTGAGGCACAAGACGTTAGGGAATCTGGTGACTGCCATTGGGGCTGGTGTGGAGTCAGATCTTTCTACACAGTTAGAAGCCATAGGGATGCTAGACACATGTTCTGTCATTGAGCCAAACCCCTAAGCCCTGGAATGTAGCTGTAACCAACCGTCTTACTAAATAAGAAACACAGAACCAATGCAAAGAAGAAAGCCAAGAGGTCAGAGCTAAGAGCTAAAACCTTACCCTTCCTCCTGCGGTGGTCCTACCTCTCCGAACCAGAGCTACTTCCTGTATGTCTGTCTTTTTATAGTGTTTCTGTTCTGCCTTCTCATTGGTTGTAAACCCAACCACATGACCACCTCGTCACGGCCTGTCAGTATAGACCTCCAGGTCTTCTATGGTTGGTATTGAGATTAAAGGCATGTGTATCCAATACTGGCTGTATCCCTGAACACACAGAGACTTACTTAGCTCTGCCTACCAAGTGGTGGGATTACAAGCATATGCCACCACTGCCCTGCTTTCCTATGGCTTGCTAATAGCGCTGACCCCCGGGCAACTTTATTTATTAACATACAAATAATATTTTAATACGAATAAAATATCACCATACTGGTTTACTTTTCTTTCTAGATTCTTCTTTAGGGGGTGGAATCAGAGGACAACTTGCAGGAGTCTGTGCCCTGCTTCCACCCTGTGGCTCCTGGCAATCAAGCCCAGGTCTTCAGGCTTGATAGCAAGCACCTTTTCCTGCTGAGCCATCTCACTAGCCCTCCTGGTTTCCATTTTTAATCATTCTTGCTGCTACATGGAGAATGAGGTTCAGGATAAACACGAAGACATGCCCGTTAGAGGCAATTCAGTCACTCAAGGGTGATGGGGTCAGAATGAGTTTGTAGGTCAGAAGTACAGATGCTAGGACCGGCCAGGTGGCTCAGATCTTCTCTGCAGGTGCCCAGACAGGGAGGGCTTGTGAGCTGGAAAGAGGTTGGATCTAAGAAGGGTTGCAGGCACCTCGTTTGCTGCTGGAGCTCCCAAGGAGTGGAAGAAGGTTGTTGCCAACCCGTGTTTTTCCCTTCCCAGGGGCTGCAGGGAGGCCATCAAAAGGATCGCCTATGAGTTTGTGGAGATGAAGGCCAAGGAGGGTGTGGTGTATGTGGAAGTGCGCTATAGCCCACATCTGCTGGCCAACTCCAAAGTGGACCCAATCCCCTGGAACCAGACTGAGTGAGTGACAGAACCGGAGGGGCTGTGCCGAGAGTGGGCTGCACTGCCCAGCCCGAGAAGGGTGGATGGAGTGCTGAGAGTCTTGGCCTTGGCCTGGTCCTTGGACTCAGGGACTCAACTCAGCCGGAAGAGGCATGATCCCTATCCCTCCGCCTGTGGTTATGCCTCAGCCCTACGTGAAGTGCTTTCCTAGCTGCCCATGCCTCTGCCTGGCTTAGCCAGTGACTTCTAGAGGCTTTGCTCAATGAGTGAGTCTGGACCATCCCCGTCTTCTGGTCCGGACCCCTTGCATCTTGAAGGCCCCCTTGCTCCCTCCCTCTGAGCCATGATTCTGATACATGGAGAAAGTGGAAGTTCAACAGGCCTAAATTTAGCCCCCTCTCCATCTAGAAATAGGGAGGGCTGTCTGGCGTCCTCACACTGGAATCTGGCAGTGCCCACGTAGCTCTAAGGAAGTAGCCCCCTACACAAGAGTCCACGTGTCTCCTTGGAAGACATAATTCAGGGGCAAGGCTGCTCCTCCCTGCTCCAGTTCCGTGGCTGCCCACGGCCTTCCCTTGGCCTGAAGTCCTTCCTTCTCCTCTCCCCACACAGAGGGGACCTCACCCCTGATGAGGTTGTGGATCTTGTGAACCAGGGCCTGCAGGAGGGAGAGCAAGCATTCGGAGTCAAGGTCCGATCCATACTATGCTGTATGCGCCACCAACCCAGTGAGTACCATTGTACCCTGCTGGCTGCCTGGCCTAGCCACAGGGCTGTGCCTATTCTATCCCAGCATCCCCTACCCCGTGTGTCTGAGCTTTCTAAGGACACCAGTGAACTCTTGGTGGCTCTGGTGAGTCTCCTTATCAGGAAATCTAGGTCCTGACAGCCATGTGACTGACAGGAAGCCAAAGGAAACTAAACAATAAGGAAACATCCAAGACCACAGGGCTCTGTGGTTTGGCCCGGGCCTACCTAAGACCTCTTACATAGGTCTGATTTCTGAGGTATCTGGGATTCCTCCCGTTACCAACATTGCTCAAACATCCAGGGCTCAAGCTTCAACCTGCAGGGCCCATTCTGTGACCTTGGGCAAGTCACATCACCCCTCTTGAGCTTTTACACCTTGTCCTGGGATGGTCACACTCCATACCCCACCCTAAGCATTAGTGGGAACCAAAGCCAAGGGCTGAGGTGAAGTTACAGGGCTTGCTACGATAGGGCACGGCCTACATGCCTCTTCTCTACCCAAGATGCCCCTGAGGGTCAAACTCAGGTCATCAGGATTATGGCTTTCCTCACTGAGCCATCTCATAGGCCCACACTATAATAACTTGATGGGGCTCTTAATATAAAAGTGCATGACTCATTAGCAATGAACTAATACTCCTGTGAATTATATGATGGGCTAATATTAGGCTCTGTTTTCCCATTTTCTGAGTGGGGGCAAGTCTGCCATGGGTGTTGATAAGGACTGAGGGAACGGCCTGCTCATGGCCTACTGAGCCCAGCCTTTGTCTCGGCGGACCCTTGTCATGTCCAGTGGTGGTGGTGTTCCCCTGGGAAAGGGGACTGTGAGGCTTGGGTGGGGGAGACACAGCAGTCAGGATCTGAAGACAAGACACTGGAACTTCGGTTTTCCCTGGACTCGGATGAGGGGTTAGAACAGTCGGCAGGGCAGCTGGGCAGCCCTACCCCCAACTGTCTGATGATGCACCATTGCTCTCTCCCAGGCTGGTCCCCTGAGGTGCTGGAACTGTGTAAGAAGTACCATCAGAAGACCGTGGTGGCCATCGACCTGGCTGGCGATGAGACCATCAAAGGAAGTAGCCTCTTCCCAGGCCACGTGGAAGCCTATGAGGTGGGCCCGAGAAGGGGAGAGATGGTCTTGGGGAGCTTGGGTGGTGAGCTTGGGGCCTCCTGAGTCCCCAAGTGTGTCTTGGTTGGGGTTAGGGATTCAGAACCGGGCAACAACAAAAGCCCCTGCATGGAGTTGGGAGAGCTGTGTTTGAGCCTGCACGTGCCTGTGATGTCCTGTGTGACTTTGGACAGAACTGCTTCTTCTCTGGGCCTCGTTTCTTGGTTCTTGTGTAACTTGACTTTCTTAAGCTCCACCCGAAAATAGTCTTAGTTTGCTTTAGAATATTAGACAATGCGTTTAAACCCTTCAAACAGGTTCAGTGCACAGGGGCTGCAGGGTAAAGGCTAGTTACCACTCTATTCATGACTTGGGAAACCAGGCTACACCATGTACTTAGGGAAGTAGCCTAGCCTGACTCTGAGGACAGTCACACCTGCTAAAACTTAGACCCCCCAAGTGTGGCAAGTGCTTTCTAGGGACCTACCCTAGAAAGCTACCCCCAACCTGTCTCTTCCCCTTCCAGGGGGCTGTGAAGAGTGGCATTCACCGTACCGTCCATGCTGGGGAGGTGGGCTCTGCTGAAGTCGTGCGAGAGGTAAGGAACCAGGGACCCTGGGCCTCCTCTTCCTGATTCTGATCCTGCTCCCAGACTCAGCTCCTCTCTGCCTCTCCACAGGCTGTGGACGTACTCAAGACAGACAGGGTAGGACATGGCTACCACACACTGGAGGACGAGGCCCTCTACAAGAGGCTACTACAAGAAAACATGCACTTTGAGGTGAGGGTCTGAGGCTGGGCGCTGCCTCTGGCTACCCCATGCCTTTAGGACAGAGGTGGAAGGATAGGCAGGCTGAGTGGGAGGGGCCAGATGCTGGCGGTTTCATGGGTCCTGAAGCAAGGAGGTCTTGGCAAAGCAGGCAAGAATGGTGCCACAGCAGGTGGCTCTGCCCCTCGGGTATGGTCTGGGGCCCACTATGTCAGCCACACACCTGCCCCTTGCAGGTCTGCCCCTGGTCCAGCTATCTCACAGGCGCCTGGGATCCCAAAACGGAGCATGCAGTTGTCCGGTGAGATCTGGTTCCTGGGACCCATTTGGTTTTCTTCTGGAAAGGAAGGGGAGGGAGTGCAGGAATGGGTACCTGGTCATCTTGGTTCTTAGTAATGAAGTCACGTTGACTGGTTGGGAAGCAGGCATTTATGTCCTTGTCCAACAAATGAGGAATGTGAAGCTCAGATGTACAGACCTGACTAATAGCGCTGGGGTCCCATAGTTCATCAGCCACGGCAGAACGCCCTGCCTAAGGGAAGCTTCTACATTCTTGTCACCCCACTGTCTCCTGGGCTGTGGGAAGAGGAGTCTCATCTGTCTGGGTGCTTGCTACTCTTGGTGCTGTTGAGCATCCCTGAATGCCAGCTTGAAGCTTTTCCCCAGAGCATCTCTCCCATACTACCTGGCTCCCATCAGCCAGAGCATCTCTCCCATACTACCTGGCTCCCATCAGCAACTAAGAACACAGCCTTCCGGGGTTGTGACCAGGTCCTTCCCAGGGCTCATGAGGACAAAGCTGTCTTCTCCTAAGGCAGGATACAGATGGCAAAACTTGGGCTGCCACTGCTCTGCCAGCCAAGCTCACACAGATGGAAGGAGTGTGCTCTGATGACGAGGCTCTTGGGCTTCCTTGGCACATGGGTGCACGGTGCCCGTGAGACACCAGTGATAGGTCTAGGAGACACATGGGTCTATAGCACACTGGCTAAAGGTTCAAGTCATCTACGCAAATACAAAGGTTGAAGAACAAAGCCTGTGGGAGGTGGTGGATCAAGAGGACCAGGGAGAGAACCCACAACAGTGACATTAAGGGACAGGTAGAAACAGGAGGAAAGTCAAAAGCGTGGTGCCAGGGGCTAGGCAGACAACTCAGTGGGTAAGAGTGTCTGCCGTGCGGCATGAGGACCATGGTTCAGATTCCTAGCACCCACATAAAAAGCCAGGCATGGCCATGCACACCTGTGACCTCAGTGCTAGGGAGGGGAGTGGAGACAGGAGGATTGCTGGAACTTGCTGGCCTCAAAATAGTGAACTTCAGGTTCCACGAGAGACCCTGACCCAAAGGACTAAGATGGAGAATGAGGAAGACAGCCAACGCCTTCCTCTAGCCCTGTGCATCCACAAACATGGGCATACATACAAACAGAAAACAAAAACCAAAATTTTAAATAATGCTTTAAAAAGTATGGTGTCAGAGAAATCCAAGATTGGTGCTTGAAGAAGAGTCAAGTGTCAAGTTCTGGGACTGGAGAGATGGCTCAGTGTGTAAAGGGGCCCGCCACAAAGCATGGCAACCCAGTAACCTTCATGGTAGAGGCAGAAAACCAACCACCACAGTGTCCCTTGGCCTCCACACATACACCATGGCATCCACACCATAAACAAATAAAATTTAGAAGTGGTAGAGAGATGGCTCAGAGATCGAGAGCACTGACTGCTCTTCCAGAGGTCCTGAGTTCAATTTCCAGCAACCACATGGTGGCTCACAACCATCTATAATGGGATCTAGCGCCCTCTTCTGGCATCCAGGCATACATGCTGGCAGGACACTGTATACATAATAATTAAATGAATGAATGAATGAATGAACGAATGAATGAATGAATGCTGGAAGGACACTGTATACATAATAGATGAATGAATGAATGAATGAAATGAAATAAATAATAAACAAAAAAACAACAACAAAAAAGGATGTTGAATACTGCTATCTGAGCAAATAAGGTTGGAGGTAACACAGTCAAGCTCAGTGAGATGGTGGGCAGGGTTGTGCCAGGAAGTTTATGTGGCGTGCTGAAGAGCCGTATGAGGAACCGAGGACTGCCCGGGAGAGGAAGGCAGGGTGCCAGACATGCTCCAGTACTGAGAGGGGGAAGCCTAGAAGGAAGACAGTTGGGCGGCGGCTGCTTTCCGGGCTCTCCAAATGGCCCTTCTCCCTGGCTGTCACCTCAGGCCATGCTTCTGGAAGCCTTTGCTTCAGGCCTGGCAGGGTGGCTTTAGATCAGCTCCTGGGTTTTCTAGTGTCCTCCTCGGTACCAGAACACAACCCTTCATGTTGTCCACGGTTGTGTAAAGGTCGAAGGGGGAAGTTGGGCAACGATGGTTCTCGGAGTAAAGAGATCTTTTCTCCTGCCGGCTCCTCCCCCAGCTTCAAGAAAGACAAGGCCAACTACTCACTCAACACGGACGACCCGCTCATCTTCAAGTCCACCCTGGACACTGACTACCAGATGACCAAACGGGACATGGGCTTCACTGAGGAGGAGTTCAAGCGACTGGTGAGTAGGTGTGAGCTGCGGCCCTGACACTGGCCCAGGTGTCTGTGTGAGGACTGCCTGGAACCTCTGGAGACCCACAGTCGGTTTGCCTGACATGCCAAGCCGAGCCGAGCACCAAAAGCCTTCACAGAGCTGCCTTGGCACTGGCATCCCAGCTGAGGGACCAGGTGGCTTAGCCTTTGCTCTGGTTGATGCCTCTCCCCAGAAAGGTGTCTGGCTGTGGAAATTTTGTTGCCATTTAGGCTGCTCCTCGGCTGAGACCTTGGTCTTGGGCTCTGATGTCCTGAGTGAATCCCTGCAAGGGCCTCTGCCCACATCCGACCTCCCCACATCCGCACTGAGTATGGGGGCCTGTGGTCCTGGCCACGGCTCATGCTGTCCTGTGGCCTAATGCAAGCCCCTTGCCCTGGTCCACGAGGCCACTGCCCTTCCTTGCTCTTCAACTCCATGTCTCCCCTTCTAGAACATCAATGCAGCCAAGTCGTGCTTCCTCCCCGAGGAAGAGAAGAAGGAGCTTCTGGAACGACTCTACAGAGAATACCAATGGCCGCCACAGGCTGAAGGTACACCTCTGCAGGGCCCGCCACTCCCACCCTGTCCCCCTCTACCTTATGTATGTCTCACAGCAGAAGTCCTTGGGGGAGGGGTACACCTCTGCAGGGGCGCAGTAACAACCCCACCCTGTCCCTAACTTTCTGTGTGGCTTGTGGCAGAAGTCCTTGGGGGAGGGGTACACCTCTGCAGGGGTGCAGTAACAACCCCACCCTGTCCCTAACTTTGTGTGGCTTGTGGCAGAAGTCCTTGGGGGAGCAGGAGACAGCGCTGAGACTGAGGACTGCCTGTTTTCTGGGCACAGTTGTCAGGCAGCCAACTGTCAGGGAGCCCATTCCTGAGCAGCTACCATCTGACAGGCTTTCTGAAGACTCCTAACCATCAGGGAGGCCTGGGGTGTGACCCGAACAAGGAGCTGGCCCAGTTCTAGCTCCAGGAGTCCCTTCATATGGCCTTAGAAAGCCACACATTCCCTTCCTTGCAGCCCGTCTTGCTGTCTGTGGAAGGAAGTCATTCTCTGGGCCTGGAATTCTGTATTTTCCCCAATGCCTTATGTGTTTTGAGTGGTCTGACCTTCTGTCTCTCTGGCTTGACCAGCAGGGCAGGTTCCCTGAAGATGGCAAGGCCACTTCTGAGCCTCAGCCTGTGGATGGAGTCTTCACAACTCTGTGACACTTACCTTCATTCCTTCCAGACCGTGGAGTGGCCAGGTCTGTCCTCTGATCGGGTGTTCTGGCCAGGGCCCAGGGGCCTTGCCAATCGTGGGTATGAATTGGAAACCTTCCTTCTAAGGCTGAAAATCTGGTGTTCAATAAAGCAGCTGGTGACTGGTATCTTGCAGCACGTGGTGAATGTGGTCTTGGGGCTGGGGTGGCTAAGAATGAAAAGTCCTGGGGCCCCACACTGGGGACTGGGCTGGGAGGAGCCAGGACCAAACTCCACAAGTGACTTTTCCAGAACTGTTTGAGCAGATGCTCCTCAACTACTGGCTCCTTTAATCAGAGTCCTTTGCAGTTATTTTTATTATTTTTAAGATTTCTTCATTTTTGAGTATATGGGTGTTTCGCCTGCATGTATGTGCACCACATGTGTGCCTGGTGCCAGAGGTCAGAAGAGGGCACCATATCCCCTGGAACTAGGGTTTAGATAGTTGTAAGCTACCACCGAGCATGTGTATTTCAGAGGACAACTTGTCTCAGTCCCAGGGACTGAACTCAGGTTGTCAGGCCTGGTGCAAGTACCTTTACACACTGAGCCCTCTCCTGGGCCCCTTCCAGGCTGTGGTAGCCGTGGGCTGTGTGAAGATGGGGTGGGGTGGGGCTCATCAGATGCCACTTGAGGAGTTGTACTGGTCACTACAGGACAGAGGGCAGCACTGGAACCATGCTGGCTGGGGGGGTGGGGGGTACAAAGCCCAGCTGGGCATTTGGTGGTTAAAAGAAGGAATCTTAAGCCAGTCACACAAATCATCAGCATTTATTTCCTGGGACCTAAGTATCACTCTCTTGGTACAAAGGGCAAAGAATTGGTCAGTTATTTTTGAGTCCAAATCTTTTCCCTACAACTGGATCTGTGAGGCTCCATGGGGGAACAGAGCTGCATAGATCATCAGAGCTAAGCTTAAAACGGCTTTCAAACCAAAACCAAAACAGAAAAAAAGTGATTGTCAGTTCCCCCTTCTCTGCTGAAAAAAGTTATGTTTTTAAAAAATGTAAAAGAGGCTTTAAAAAAGGGCTAGGACGATCTTTCCAACATAGGCGGCTGGCTGGAGGGATGAATGAATGGTTTGGGGACAGACCCTGTCCAGATGGGGGCTGCTCACCTGGGGGGCAGGGCCTGGCTCGAGCCCCGCCCCCACCGAGCTGAATAAATAACATCCTGTGGTGATGGTGTACCTGGGTACCATGGGGAGGTGGAGGGAGAGTGAAGCCTGTGGGTGTGGGCAGACGACTTTGCTGGAGTACAGCCACAGAGGCCTCCACAAGGCTCTCAGTTGGCCTGGCTGGCCTGGGCTACAGGCTCAGAGGAGAGGCTGCTGGGTTGTGCCAGGGCTCCAGTTCCAGGAGGGGCAGCAGGTCTCTCTTCAGGAGGAGGTGTTCGCATCACTGCTCTCGGGCTGGCTGCTGGCCTCCTTGTCTGGGGTACTTCCCTCTGCCTGTCCCTCTGCGGGGGAGAGAAGGAGGAAGTTTGGGACACATCTGCATACTATGAAGCGCGGGGGCTCTGGAAGGACCAGTCAAACTGATCATTGCGGCCAGCCTTTGGAGCATGCTAAGGGCTGCACTGGGGAGGGGCTGACCAAGGCCAGAGATGCATTGGCCTGCTCTCTCAATGTCCCACTTTTACCACGGGAAGGCTGGCAGGGCCTTTATTATTCCATAGTATAATAAAAATCAGTAAAGGTCAGGACTGTGGACAGGTGCTAAAAACATGAGATGAGTGTGTGCTCTCCAGTGGGGAACTGTGAATGTTAAGTTCCCGGCAAGAAGCACGTGCTTAGTAAATGGGAATTTCGTTGAAGACAGTATAGCAGACCCAACCAGTCCAGCTCAGGAGTGCCCACTATGGCCTGCGCATCCCAAGGTAGAGGATGCACATATGGACTCCCTGACTCAGCACACCACTGCCAGCATCCACTCCTGCTCTACTCCAACCAGCCAGAAACCTGGGCTGGCCTGAAGTGATGGACAGCAGTAGGCTGAGAGAAGCAACCTGGCTTGCTCTCACATCCCTGTGTGAGCTAGGTCTCCTCACTCCCAGCTTCCTCTGGCCTCGCTGGGAGGTGGGACCAGCAGCTTCTGCCTCGCCTATCTGAGAGTGGTGTGCCCAGCTTGTACTCCGTTCTCAAGCCTCCCAGGGTCAGCACCCTCCACAGAGCCTGGTTACAGGCAGAGCTCAATCAATAGTGCAGTCTCAAGCCCAGGGACACTGTGATGCACTGAAGGTCCACCTCACTCTGCCGTTAGGCCTGTCTTTATGCCTCAACTGAGCTCTGGGTCTGGCCACTGCAGGCACTCTGTCGAACAACCCACACAGCAACCTCAAGGTGTGGTTGGAGCCATGACATCCATGAGAAAACAGGCTCAGAGGGGCAAGTTGATGGAGGTACATGGGACCAAAAGGTGGAGGAGAGCCTGCTTACTGCTAAGTCCAACTTCTTCCACTAAGCAGCAGTCTCTGGAATTTATAGAGACTTGTTGGCAGGACAGCCTCCCAGTGTCCCACATGGGAGTCTTGGGCCCTGAGTGCTCATGGAAGTAAATAATTTGGACAGAACTTGGCATTGTGGCTCAAGTGTGTGCCAATCTGAGCCTGCCTAGCATGAAGCTACCTCCTTTGAGGATGGTGACTGAACCAAGGCTCTATCCCACATGGTTCTTCTGGGCCTCTGGAGGCCTAACACCCATGACTGCAACCAAGGTAACATTCGCATTGTGAAGTCCTCCACGAGCTGCGACCCTTTGAACTCCCATTGGTCTTTGCTCTGTTACTCTGCTCCTAGAGACAGCAGGCAAGTCACTTGGCAGAAGCCAGGCTGGCAAGGATGAAGACATTCTAAACAGGCTCTGTGTCCCTCGCCTTGGCTGTCAGACTATTGAAACATGGACCCCAAGAAACTAGGAATTCCCCAGGATCTCCTGCTGAAAAGAAGCCTAGAACCCGAGCCAACCAGAGGGACTTTTCCCCAGGAAAGAGCTCTGCAACTTGTCATACCCTGAGGATAGTGGGCCCCAAACAATGAAGGGCCATGATGGGCAGGACCACACCTTGTACAGGACTGCTTAGGTACTTACAATTCTGGCCTCTCTTTAAACCTGCCCTCATGGCAGGGCCCCAAAGATGAACTTGGAAGGGTCACTTGATCTCTTTGTCCCTCCTTCCCAATGTGGCCATGCTGAATAAATTACCTTTTCCTGATCTTTATGTTAAATTGGCTCTTAAAATTTTTTAAAATGTATTTTTACTTTATGAGTGTTTTGCCTGCATGTATGTGTATAATTGTTTTACTTGTATGTATGTGTACCACATGCATGCATGGTACCTTTGGAGGTACCAGAAGAGGGCATTGGATCTCCTGGAACTGGAGCTACATATGTCTGTGAGCAGCTATGTGGGTGCTGGGAACCAAACTCGGGTCCTTGATAGAAACAGCAAGTGGTGTTATCCACTGAGCCATCACTCCAGCTCCTAATTTGGTTCTTTTAATTGTCATACTGGGGACCGACATCTGAATCTGGCTTATTGGAGCATAAGATGTGACCCTAATTTCTCTCTAACAATCATATTTTCTCTGTGCCAGCCCCAGAGACAAAAGAAACCATGCTGCCCAGGGTCAGTGCACTGTCACCCCCAGGGCTAGCCTGTGGCTTCTCTTCCCTTAGACAAAGCAAAGAAACATCTGAACTCCTTGTCTGAGAAGACACCAGGAACAGACAGATTCATACACAGCACACTGGAGAGTGCTCACACACAGAGCAGGCCAGAGGCTTGGGGAGACCAGGTAGCCTGGACTCATAAGCCTTTGAGGACTATACCCTGTCCTGCTCAAGTTATGTATAACCCTTGGAAGTTGTGACAGAGAAAAATTGTGGGGCCCTTGGCCTGCTGGGTCAGAATCTCAGGGGTGGCATTAAGGCTCTGTCCTCTGTCTTTGTGAGTCGGCTGGGCTCAGAAATGCCTGGAGACATTTTATTGTGAGGCGTCCTCCAGAGGTTTCTCATAGTTGGTCGCTTTGCCCCAACTCTACCAAAGGTGCTCCAATCCCTGGCAGCAAGCACTGTTCTGTCTCCATGTCTCCTTGTCAGACACCAGTCACTGTGGCCAGCAAGCATCATGTGCTGGGAGGACCCAAATGCCACAGAGTCTCAGGTAGGGCAAACAGTGTTGTAAGGGCATGTATGCGGGGACTAGCGGTTTTGATGGCTAGGGTGGAAGGCACCAAACAAAGCCGATTAGAGCTGAACAGAGCACAGAAGCCTTGAAGAAACCCTTGGCACCGTGCCTAGTGTGCCAGCTGGACACACTGCTCATTGGGCTGGGCAGTGAGCAGCCATTGAGTAGGTACCTGTCACGTGCCAAACAGTGCTGGTCACAGAGGGCATGAGACAGCCTGTGCGGGAGCAGCTCAGTTCAGAGGGGTGCTGTGCTTACAGGGCATGGAGACGAAGGGAGAAAAGAGCTCGTCTGCCAGAAACGAGCTGCGGTCAAGAAAGGCCTGGGCACAAACAGCCCCGCAATGAGAAGCAACCACCAAGTGTGGAGCGGGCAGCTGAAGAAGCCCGTCACGGCTTTTGAGAGCCCGCAGGCCTTTCCTCTGGCTGGAAGCGAGAGCATGATGTGTGGAGTCCGAGTTGAAGCTGCATGGGGATGTGGCATGAGCCCTGTGGAGCTGTCCACACCTGAGCAAAAAGTAGGGACCAGCACAAGCGAGGCCGAGAGGGGTGAGAGGCAGGACACTCTCTCAAGGCCTAGAGATTGTCATACTAACTACGGTCATTTGCTGGGTGAGCCGAGGAAACCTCCCAATTTCTCCTGACCTCAGCTGACCTATCATATGAAAAGCTGGGTTCCTGCCCCCAACATCTTCTCTGTTCTGTCCTCCTAAGTCACTTCTGGGTAATAAGGACCAAGAATTCAAGACTAGAGCCCCCCAGGCAAGGACAATGCAATGGCCCTGCAAGGACTGACTGCTCCTGGGTAACACAGGAGGAAGCCCCAGTGCACTGTGGGAAGTGGTATGGCAAGCATGGCCTTGGTGCCTGAGAAGGACTGGCAGGGAAAGCTTCCCAAGGAAGGGTCTGCAGCTATCTGTGGAGTTGAGCTGAGCAAAGTCCTCTAAGAGAACAGAGGGAGAAGTGGGAAGCAGGGTGTCCCGGCAATACTGGGTGCTTCCTCTTGGTTTCTTCCCTGGGTCATTCAGCCGGCAGTCACCAACTGCCTGCCATGCGCAGGAAGAACAGAGGCCCCTCTCTCCTGGAGCTCAAAGTCAACAAAATGAGACCTTTGGGAGTAATATGGCTGGGGCAGCCCGTCAGCTCTCAGAGGCCACTCAGAGCATCCATCGCTAAGTGGCCCTAGCTCCACTGGGGATGTTCTAGATGGGTAACAGTGAAGTAAAGGCCTTGACGAGGATGCTCTGCACCATGACAGAGAACTAGACAAAGATGGCTGAGTGGGGTAAGGTGTGGTTAACAAGGCACAAGTAGACCCAAGGCCAGGCAGCTGGCAAGCAGTGCGTGACTTCTGAGAGCACTGAAGAGTGTCTTGGCTCTGAGGTGTGACCAGGGAGTCTGGGGCAGAAGCCTGACAGGACTGGGTGGCTAACTAATCCTGCTATCTCCTGTGCAAGAAGGGCAGGGGTTCCTAGAGAACAGCAGGTAATATGGTAGCTATGGGGATGGAGAGAGGATGAGGCATGAGGGAGCTAGGATATGTCACAGATCTGACAGGGCTTGGTGGTGGAGCGGGAGCAGGAGAAGGGAAGTGCCCTAGATGCTGGCTGGAGCCCTCAGGACCAAGATGCTGACATTCTCCAACCTAGACATTGGCTGGGCTTTGCCACTGATCAATAACAACCCCAATTTAAAAACACTTCTCTGAGGAAGTGTAGAGGCTGGAGACCAGCAAGAGCTAGCAGAGCACCCCTCCCCCCCCCGCCCACCTGCCCACCGCGATGCTGGGCATTGGCCTGACCTGCGCCCTCAAGGGCCAGCTCGCCCATGTCTCCAGCTAGTTTCCGCACGCTCACAGCCTCTGAGTCTCCCTGGATGTCAGGGACTGCATTCCGCCGGCCCGTTCGGTCGCAGGAGATGAAGTCCGAGTAGGAGGACTCGACCTCCATCATGCCTGTCGCATTGCTCCTCAGCCTGCAGGGACAGGAGCAGGAGAACAGGAGTGAGGCACTGGCGTCCTCTGACAAGATGGCATGACTGTTTCCACTGAGAGCTGAGAAGCAAGCATAGCAAACAAAAGGACCCAAACCACTGCAGTCCCAGCTAGACCACTAGCCACACCTTAGAGAACAGCATGGAGCCGGGGGTGGTGCATGGCGGTAATCGCGGAAATGGAGGCAGAGGCAAGATCTCTGTGAGCTCTATGCCAGCCTGGCCTACAGCGAGTTCCAGGACAGCCAGGGCTATGTAGAGAGACCTTGTTTTATTAGAGAGAGGGGAAAAATGTGTGAGGGCCAGGAAGATGGCTCAGTGGGTAAACGGGCTTGCCACCAACCTGATGGTCTGAGTTCAATCCCCAGACACCATGTGGTAGAAAGAGAACTGACTCCTGTAAATTGTCCTCTGAACTTCTCTCTCTCTCTCTCTCTCTCTCTCTCTCTCTCTCTCACACACACACACACACACACACACACACACACACACACACACACACTGAAATAAATGTAAAAAAAATCTTTAAAAAGAGCATGCATTCAATCTTCATTCAAAGTAACTTTGATGACCAGCATTTCCACGCTTACCATATCATGTGCGTGGCCCTGTCTTGGGGCTACAGAGGGCGCAGAGAACAGCCAGCACCGTTCCCCACCGCACAGAGCTTAGAGGTCACTGTAGTTAGCATCAAGCTACCGTGGCTTAGGCCATGATCACGTGTTCAGGGCTTCAAGGGTGCTACGGGGATGGCCAGGACCCAGCCAAGACTCGGCATCAGGAAGTACCACAGCAGTCAAGATCCAAGGATGGTGTGGGAAGAATCTGGGCGTGGTGGCTTACACCATGCTGTAATCCCAGCACTCAAGGGACTGAAGCAGGAGGATGGTGGTGAGTTTGAGGCCAGCCTGAGCTATGCAGCTGCATGTTGGGCTCTGGGGTAATAGAATGAGACCCTGTCCCAAAGTGAAATTTAAAAATGGCAAAAGAGAGAGGCAAAGAGTGTCCTGAGGAAGGGACCAGCAAGTCCTGCTCTGAGGAAGGATGATGGGTAGAGTGGCAGAGCGGAAAGGTCTTGTAGGAGGGGACAGTGACACCGAGGGCCCTGAGGGTGGGCAGAGGCAGACCACATCCTGGAGGGGTCGTAGGTCATGAGGACAAGCTGTGTATTTCAAAGACAGTTCTGACGTCTGTGTAGAGCAGGGCCTGGACGGGAGTAGGTTAGGAGGCTTCAGGGGAGGTCAGGTGTGAGAAGGCAGCCGGGATCAAGCGGGCCTGAGATGGATTCTAGACCCAACCTGAGAAACAAGCATGTGGGCAGTGTCTGGCTGACAGGGAATTTTGGTTTCTGACATGAGTCAGGCGATAGTCAGAGGCGTGGCTACTGAAATGGGACCCAGAGAGGAGCATGTGGGATACCAGGTGGGTGGAGAGCAACTGTTTACTAGTTAATCGCCTGGCTGGCTTCAAGTTTCCCGTGAGCCCTCCAGTGGGAAAGGTAGGGCAGGCACATGAGGAGGCTGGAGAGGAAACAAAGGCGTGAAACCAGGAACTGTGGTAGACAGCACTCTGAGCAAAGAGAGGACACAGTAATTATTTAGGGATCATCTCATACATCACATGTCCATCTACACATCGTACACCACAGCCTATTCTTTGGAGCAAAGACCCTATCCCTCTCTGGGCCAGTTTGCCCACCTGTAAAATGGAGACGTGGGGAGATGGAGGGGGCACACAAACTCTGTGTGAGCAGTCCCCACTGCATCCAGCAGATGGCGCACCCCGCCTAGATTTCTCAGCTAAGGAATTCCTGGAGGTGGTTCCTTCTGCTAGCCACTCAGCCTCCCCTTCCTTTAGGGAAACTGTTCAAAGCCCCAGTACAGGTAAATGGCCTGTTTGCAATGGTGATAACACTGTAGGAACAAGCACAAATGACAATGCCACCAGCAGAAAGAGTGACAGGACAGTCACCAGGCTCTTGTTTCATGTCCATCACTCTATGGCCCCACCCAGTAAATAAGCACTGTGTAGCTTTATAACCTGACTTGGAAAGTTCTCAGGAAGATAGATCCATGTGGCTCCCAGGCTCAGATGTTTCCCCATGTGACACCAGCTGCCCATGGGATGGGTCAAACCCTGGGCAGCCCCCACCATCTGCTGCAGCCTGTTTCCTCCATGAAAAGGAGGATTTGTGTCTGGATATTCAATGCACCAGACTGAAAGGCCTGAGCTTGGCAGCTGAGCCAACATGCTCTGCTGCTTCCTTCCAAGATGCTCCACTCAGCACCTGCTACAGAAGAGGAGTGCTCTATAAATAAACCTGGATCACATTGCTTTTCATCCACCCACCCACCCACCCAGCCATTCTCTCCCCCTGCTACCTATCTATGGGATGACAGAACGACTCCATGGGCTGCAGGGGGAGGCTCTGCTGCCAGAGTGCTGCACTCTTCTTGCCTATCTTCAGGATCTGACACCAGCAGATGGAGTTACCCGCTAACCTCAAGTGCCAGGCACTCTCTGGGACACACTCCCTGGGGCTCTGACCTTGCTCCTATGAGCTGCACAGGCAGAAAGTTGATGCTGCTGGCACAGAGAAAGATCACTGTCAAGCCCCAAACCAGTCCTGGAAAGCATCTGCCCCCATCCCTCAGGGAACAGTGATTCCAAACCCAGCTCTGGGGAGTTTTCAGCTCTCACACCAACACCTAAGCTCACGTTTCTTTCACGTCTATATTCTTCACCCTGTGGTGGCATAGACCTGGAATCACAGCTACCTGGGGGGCCAAGGGAGGATGATCTCAGGTTCAGCTAGCCTAGGCTACATAGTAAGATCCTGTCTCAACAGATAGACAAACACAAGGAAATGTTCATGTATACTGTTAAGTGAAATAAAATCATATAATCACATAGCGAATATTTAAATTATGAGTGATTTTTAAGTATTTTATATTTTCTCTACCTTTTTGAGACAAGGTCTCGTGTAGCCCAAGTTGGCCTTGAATTCACCATATAACCACCACTGGTCTTAAATGCCTGATCTCCCTGCCTCTATTTCCCAACTGCTGAGATTACAGGTATGCACCACACTGGGCTTACTTTCTAAATCTTCCTTAGGGAAACAGTTATGTTTTTATTACTAATTTTTTTTAATGCTGGAGATGTGACCCAAGGCCTTCTGCATGCTAGGCAAGTGTTCTACCACTGAATTACAACCCTAGCCCATAAATTATCGAGTTTTAAGGTATGTGTACAAGAGGAATAAAACTCACAAGGTGCAAGAATTGGGTGTCTCCACCCTACTCCAGACACTCTCCCCAAGAATTGGGTGTCTCCACCCTACTCCAGACACTCTCCCCAGTACAATATATCTTGGTCCTCCCAGAAATGTCTGTGTCACACAAAGTCTTTCCCTTAAAATTTTTGCAAACAAAATTTTCATTTTATATCTTTATTATTATTATCGTGTGTGTGTGTGTGTGTGTGTGTGTGTGTGTGTGTGTGTGTGTGTAACATGAAGGGTGTGAGTGTAGGTGTGTGGGATCCACACTGCTCATATGGAAATCAGAGGACATCTTTGCGGAGCTCTCTCCTTGTGTCCTTCTGGGTGGTCAGGCTTGTGAGGCAAGAGACTTTAACCACTAAGCCATCTTGTTGGGAGTCCTTTCTCTTCTTTTGGAGAAAGGGTCTCACACTGTGGACCAGGCTGGGCTGGGACTTACTATATATATCCCAGGCGGGCCTCCAACTCACAGCAATCCTCCTGCTCTAGCTTCCCAGATGCTAGGATTACAGGCTTGAACTATCATGTCTGGCCAAAACTTAATTTTTCATCTTGCTTTTCTTCATTCAAGCATATGTCTTAGAAACAAGTCCAAATTACCCTGAAACCCTGTATGACGATGATGATATCAAAACACTAAAAATACTCCAAAGTCTCCCAGCCCTCAGCTGTCATTGGCAGCTGCATGATGATCCTCTGCGGTCACTGCTGCAGACCGATTTAACTGCTCCCCACCCGCAAAACCTGGAGCCTGCTTTCTTAAAAGCAAAAATGCCACATCAAAGGCTCTGTGCTTTTTCACTGTCCTAAGTCCTGCCCAATTTTCCTCCACAGGCTGTTTTATTTTTGTTCCCATTTCAACCATCCTGTGCTGCTAAAACAGAATACCTGAGTCTCAACCATGCTCAGCCCCATGCTTCATGTGAATATGGAATGTATACACAATCAAGGTTTTAATGATCACAGGTCATTCTTTTTTAATCTCCCTCCCACAAGGACAAGCACCGTCTTTCTTTTCTGTTTTCCAGTGTGCCCTGGAGGGCTTTCCAATGCCTGCATGCACTGGGCACTTCATATTTACTGAATAAATAATGAACTACTAATAGCCTGAGTCCTACTCCTTAGCAGCCAGGCTGGGTCACTAGCAGCACCCTGTGGTAGGTGTAGGACTCCTCTACACTCCACTTGAGAAATGAGAAGAACTGAAGTGCCTGAACTACTGGTGCTCCCATGCTCTCCTTCAAGCTCTTCTCTGTTTCCTCTCATTGCTCTGCACATCTCTCCCTCCCGTGACATGGCCATCCACTTGCTCAGCATCAACTCTCTCATGCTGAGATGCAGACACTTAGGTGACACCAGGAGGAACAGCAACATTCTGTTCCTTCTTGGGCCTCTTGTTTATTCTTTCTCCTGGGCGAGGATCTACCTCCAAAACCTGCTGCCCAAGACAAAACTCTATGGCCCTCTGCTCACTTCTTCCACACAAGCTGGCCTATGACAGCACTTTCCTTCTGGCATATTCATCCACTCCCTACCTCTACCTCTGGCTCACTCACAGGTCCTTCATCCTCTGCTGACATGAGGGACACTCAGAAAAACAGTCAGGCTCATGGTCACCCCTGGCTCAGAAAGGTTCAGGGATTAAAAGGAGTAAAGCAAAGCTGAGTGTGAATGCATGTCTGAGACAGAGGCAGGAGGATCAGAAGTCTAAGATCATTCTTGATTATATAGTAAGCTCAAAGCCAGTCTGGGCCACATGAGACCCTAGCTTAAAAAAATAAAATAAGGCTACATGCACTGATGCATTCACACATATGACATGAAAGAATGTTCTCAACAAATGGTCAGCAACATGTGGGTCTGTGTTGCTTTCTCCCCTTAGCCCTGGCCCATCATAGATTTCCAGCAGAGCAACAGCTTTGATGCATTCAGGATCACGACAGGGCCTGCTCCATAGTATATGCTCAACAAATAAAAAGTTTACGGCAGAGTCGAACTGAGGGGACTCCAGAGCTCATCTAGAAGAGCCTCTTGCTACTTGGAAAAGCTGAGGCTCAAAGGAGAATGCTAGGGGGTCACGGTGGCACACTCCTTTAATCCCAGGAGGCAGAGGCAGGGGAGGGGGCCGCTTCTGAGGCTAGCCTCAAAAGAGAATTCCAGACCAGCCAAGGTGACAATGTAAGACCTGATCCTAGGTAGTAGTAACAGCAACAACAGGAGAGTGCTATACCCAAGGTTCTAGAATCTACAGGTCTTAATGCCCAGTGTGGAGCTCACTGCTCTGCCAGCTGAGCAGTCCCAGGACATCACTGAGGTCAGAGGCTGTGGGTGAGCTGGGGTGAACTCATCTAGTGCAGCTGTCCGGCCAGCTTCCCTACCTACCACTGGGGACATAGTGGCTTGGGACTAACCAAAACACTCCTAAGTTCCTGGCCGAAGTGAAGACACAGTAAGAACACAGGCTTACAGGGGCTGGAAAGTCCCATGCGATGTGAGAGGTACCAATTAATAAAACATTGCTGTGTCCCCTGTGGCCGAGGTATCAGCAAAGCTTCCCTTCTGACATTTCACCCAGCTCCTTTGTTTACCTCTGTCTAACAGTGCCGCAGAGAGCCCAAGCTACACCTCCTTCCCCCGTGCCGTCACTGCTGGGTGGAACAGGAATTCTACCGTAGGCAGTCCTGGCCGGCATGTGCACTATTTCACTTGACAGACCTAGCTCACAGGCCAAGTTGAGGATGTGATGAACTGTGTCTAGACTCAAGGCGGAAGGAGCAAAGGCTGGGCCCTGCGTCCTAACAGCGGTAAAGGTCCTACTCCATCCTCAGTGCTCACACAGAGGGCAGACTCCCAGACCCTCGTCTAGCTTCCTTTCCCGCATCTGAATAATGGAGTGTGTCCGCTAAGGCTCTTCCAGACTGGACATTTCATTGTCTACTGCACCTCACCGATATGCCAGGCACCTTCCCATGTGAGGGGTACACACTGGAGACAAGAAAAAGCATTGAGTGGGAATGGAAGGAGACGGGAGGGTTCTCCAGCTGGACACATGGGTCAGTTAGAGGTGGTAAGTCAGGGAAGTGGCTTCGGGGTTAAAATGAAAAAGAGAGAAAGGTCAAGTGCCAGGTGTGGTGACATCTGACTACAATCCCAGCACCTGGGAAGGAGAAGCAGGAAGACTCCCAGAAGTTCAAGGCTGGCCTAGTCTGCACAGAGTCCCAGAGGGAGACCTCCTCTCAGAAACCAGTCGATCAAACTCAAACACCCTACCCCACAGGAAATGAAGGTGGCTCAGGCGGAGTCCAGGCAGAGCCAACAGCCCACGTGTGTCTAATGGTGTCAATCTGAGCCTGTGCTCCACACGGTGCTGAAGACCAAAGCCTCTACCTTATCCCCGGAGGTCTGGGGAACTCTGTGGGATTTGGATGCTTTCAGGGAACCCAGATGATCTTGACACCCAGACTAGAAGGGAGAAGCCCTTCTATTCTGGGGTCTTGAAGTCAGAGGCCGAAGGCCCTGCAGGTGTTACTCTCGTCCCCACAGGATGGCATCTCTTTAGGGTCTCTGCTGCTCTCCCAGGCTCTGTTAACTTAAGAGGCCCTGGGCTGTGCCAAGAGCTACAGTCTCCTTGAGTCTGCAACTCTTAGTCCTCATTGCTAGGGCAGATTCCATTACAACCCCAAACTGATTTCCAAATACATCTGAAAGGTCATTTCCTGCTTTTTACCTTTTTAAAAAAAATGAAGTATTTTGCAGAAGTTACAGAAAAAGCAAACAGATTTTTTTTTTTTTTTTCCCCCAGAGGACATAGGGTACGGGAGTGTGAAACGGTCTTGTAGCAGGTTTCTCAGGGTAAGCAAAACTGCCTCATTTCTCTAATGCCAGAAAGAGCTGTGGGTAGCTGATGTTTGGAAAGCCAGGATCTACTAATCCAGCAGACCCCAAACCCTCTCTTCGAAGGAAGCTGGAAGCAGACAGGCAGCAAGGGCTGGCATCAAAGTGCTCCCTAGTGCCCTAGGGCACACACAGTGCAGAACTCCAGAGAGCTCAGCACCCATGCAGAGTAGCCCTGGGCACAGCTTTGATCAGAGGTGCCAGCAGGCTCCCGGCCTCTGCATGGGGAAAGCCCAGACTTCCACAGTCAGGGCGTAGCAGTGAAGCCTGCTGTGGGAAGTGTATGATGGGAGGAAACAGTAGGATGCTGGCCCAGACAAGACCACCAGTGATCCTGTAGTGCCAGGGAGCAAGGACAGCTTTCTGTTCATTTCTTACTTCTCTAGTCACTTTTCCCATGGGGTGTCCTGACACTACACCCTCTGGGTCCCCTCTCCTGCTGGAACCTGTACATTAGAACTTCTCCCCCAAGCCCTCAGTCCTGTGATCTGTGTGCTCCTGGGAGCGGGGGGGGGGGGGGCATCCCTTCCTTTAAATACTATATGTTGATGTCACCCAAAGAGCTTCCAGCTCTCTTAGAATGTGTGAATCTGCCCACTGGGCGTGTCCCTGGGCTTCCTCGTCACCAGCAAACCTCGCCTGTCAAGCTATCAGCCTGCTCCCTCCCAGCCTTCCTTTATCATGCGCTGCTGGAGTCAAGAGCGTGGAGCCATCCTTCATCCTCCTCCTCCGCCACCCACCTACAGTTTGTCTCCAGGTTCCATCACTTCTGCCTGTGAATGAGTCTCAGTGTGCCACTGTCCACCCGCTACGTGTCATGCAGAGGCCTGGATGCAGTCCTGCATCCCTCTTACCCAAACTGCTGCATGGCAATTTCCCATGCAGTCCCAGAGTTGTTCTCCAAACAGAAACTGGGCTGTGTGATTCCTCGGCTCCATTCAACATCAGCAAGACCCTAAGCTCTCGTGTTAACCCCTGACGTCCCATTCTGACCCAGCCCTGCCTTCCCTCACAGCTTTTCATCATTTCCTCTAATTCTCAAACCTAATGTAATTCCTAACCTTTGCGGGCCTCTTGGTCTGCCCGAAGCATTCTTGGCCACTGTCACTCTTGTGCGCTGTAAATAGGTGACACTCTAGTCTTCCAAGGTCCCTGCTCTGAGGTCTGCAGGGCTCCAAACCACCAGGGTTCTTCTTTCTCACTCTGTAAGTCACAAAGGCCTGGGGCCTGGAGGCTACTGCAGTGCACTTATATAACTAGGGTTTGAAATCCCACATCTGTCCCAGAGTGGCCCCTTATGGTCCTGGCCAATTCACCTGACCAAGGGACAACTGTGAAACATGGGTGCTAATAACTGCCTTGAGTGTGGCTGGAGGGATTCTCAAGCTCACTGGTAACAGAGGTCTGGTGGTCTCTCTCTGGCTACAAACCAAGTCTAAGACAAAGAAAGCATTACCATGGCTGTTTTGCAAAAGGCAAGGGAGGTATCTTGCCTAGGTCACGCAGCAGATGTGGAGCATCTATAATCTATAACCAGTCTATAATCAATCAGGCTAGAGCATGGAAATGACCTAGAATAAGGTCTAGTGTCTAGTACGATTTGTTTGCTTGTTTGTTTATTTTTCAAGACAGGGTTTCTCTGTGTAGTTTTGGTGCCTGTCCTGGATGGATCTTGCTCTGTAGACCAGGCTGGCCTTGAACACGCAGAGATCCGTCTGGCTCTACCTCCCGAGTGCTGGGATTAAAGGTATGTGCCACTGCCTCCTGGCCAGTATGATTTTTTTAAGTGTCTGTTTCCTTTCTTTTTCTTTTCTTTTTTTTTTTTTTTTTTTTTTTTTTTGTCCTCTGCCCACCCAGCCACCCCAGTCTCTAGCCTCAAAGAAAGAATTTCATAAAGTGGAACAGGAAACAGGGAAGCCTCAAGAAAGCGTTCTACTGTGCTTGCCAAAACAAACAGCAGATGTACTTAACCACACTTAAGCAAAGTTCTGTGCTGAATTCTCGCACTTGTGATTTCTGGTTTTGAGTCAGAGTCTCACCATGTATCCCAAACTGGCCTCAGCCTTCTTATTCTCCTGCCTCAGCCTCCCTATCACTAAGAGTACAGGCCGGTACTATCACACCTAGTTCTCTGCATTGGGTTTTGTGCTGGAGATCAAATTCTTCAGTCTTTGCAATGATGATTGGTTGAGTCTATGAATTTGCCTCAAAATTCTTCATCCACAGCAATAGAAAAAATAATGTGGGATACCAATTTTAAAAACTTTACCCTCTTAGCTATGCCGGACCCAGCAGGGCTGTGTTGTGACTTATGTGCTATAGGGGGCTGGAATCTGTCAGTCTGGGATTCTAAGGAGGCCACTGGGATGAAGCAGCAAACAGTCTTGCTGGATCTTTCGGTGGTTAGGCATGCTTCTCCCCAGCTCTCCTACCATTTGTGCCATACCTAAGCTTAGCTGTAAAGCAAAACTTGCAGAGAGGAGCAGCCCCCTCTACTCTGAAGGGAGGGGCAGGAAGGGATAGTGAAATCACCTCCAGGCAGGCTCGCCAAGGTCCCAGGCTGGGCTGAGCTCCAGCTCTGCTGGTACCAGGTGGTCACAGTTCCCCCAATCTCAGGGGTCTCAAGTACGAAGGAAGGGGAAAACGGCCCTCTATCTCCACAGTAGTTCTGCAATATGTCTACAAGCTGTCTGATACTCTACCTAATAGGACTGACATCTAAAAGGCTGCGAGTGTAACTCAGTGAAGGAGCACAAACCTAGTATACACACAGTCCTGGGTTGAAGTTTCAACACCCTCAAGAAAATAAAAAAGGTAATAGGGGGTCTAATTTAAATCCTTTGGATGAGTTATGAGCTAGCTTTGGGACTAACTTCTCTTCCTCCTCTGTCCTGGGGATCCCACCCAGGGTCTTCCAAATACCACTGTCTCTCTAATTTCTAACATAAAATGAATCATGGCCTCTGATTTCTAGGACAAAGGTAGTGCATCTTCTACAGCGTCCACTTGGCTCTCCTGAATGCCTGTCCTCGGCACTTGAGCAATACAGGAAATCAGAGGCTGCCAACCACGAAGAACCCAAACTAGCTCCAGGAAGTAACCTAAGGAAGCCTGAGCTACATAGATGGAGACGCAGCTGGTCAGTCACTGGCTATTACGTGCCCCTTGTTAATTCAACCCTAGCCAATATCTATGTGTGAGACATAAAACCAATTACCCAGGTAAGCTGTCCAAAGTCCTGACCTACAGAAATCAGGAGAGAAAGTTAAGTTACTACTGCTGTTTCCACTACCAGGCATCAAGGTAATATGTTATGCAATGGTGGAGAACCAGAGCAAACGAGTTACTTCCAGCTCAGGTTTCCTCTCCAGCTCCTCTAAAAGCCTATCAAAGGCCGGGCGGTGGTGGTGCATACCTTTAATCCCAGCACTCGGAAGGCAGAGCCAGGCGGATCTCTGTGAGTTCGAGGCCAGCCTAGTCTCCAAAGTGAGTTCCAGGAAAGGCGCAAAGTTACACAGAGAAACCCTGTCTCGAAAAACCAAAAAGAAAAAAAAAAAAGAAAAGCCTATCCAAGATATATATATATATATATAGAGAGAGAGAGAGAGAGACAGATATAGATATATTTATATATTGTGTAGGATGAAAAGAAGCAAGATATTATTACCTCTACTCTTCATCCATTTATCAAAAAAAAAATGTACTGATCACTCACTGTGTGATTTGTGACTATATATTATGGGTACAAAAACAGTCAGACACAAGTATGGCCTTGAGGAAGTTCATGGTCTAGTGAAGACGACTGACTAAAAATTCCTTAACTCTACACAACTTAAAAGTGTGTGAGGCACACGGTGGAACTGCTAGAGGCAGTGGGTGTGCTTCCAGACCCTTTCCCCTCGGTAGGTCTGTAAATGACAGGCGGGATGGGGCACTCGTAAAACAGCCCTTGCTGACACTTTACTGATGGGAGAGCGTGACAGTCCACGTACCTGGGAAGGGGGAAGAGTTTAGGAATACTTCAGGGTATTAGAGATAAACTTTAAAATATCACAAACTCAGGCAGCAGTGGCTCACGCCTTTAATCCCTGCACTTGGGAGACAGAGCCAGGCAGTTCTCTGTGAATTCGAGGCCAGCCTGGTCTACAGGACAGGCACCAAAATTACACAGAGAAACCCTGTCTCAAAAACCAAAAACAACAAGAAAAAAGACTTTTTGGGCTGGAGAGATGGCTCTGTGGTTAAGAGTACTGGCTACTCTTCCAGAGGACCCAGGTTCAATACCCAGCACCCACATGGCAGCTTACAACTGTCTATAACTCCAGTTCCAGAGGATCCGATACCCTCACAAATAAATGTACACACAAAATAAAAATAAAGTGTATTTTTTTAAAGTCACAAACCTTGGTAGATAACAGCTATAACTAAAAGGAATAGATGGAATGGTAAAGAACACCTGGCACATTCTTCTTCTTCCTCCTCCTCGTCTTTGTGCATGAGCACAGATGTGCACACACACCCCAATAAATCTTAAAAAAAAACTGCTTCTGCCCCTTGCCTACATCAATCCCAAAGTGATACAGATCAGAGACCTGCTCAGAGCTTCTTAGCTAATAAAGCCATTTATAAACTACATTAGAGTCAAATTTCATTTCTCTAATTATTCTCTGGGAAGGCCGCCCTTCATGGCACCAGGATCCTCACATTATTACTCTCTACGTGTCAAAGCCTTATCTTTGACATAAAGTAGATCAGAGTTGCCTAGGACTGGGGAGGGAACAAGAGGGTGGTAGAAAAGGATGCAGGGTTCTTTGTGGGTGATGGAGAGGTCTATAGTTGACTGTGCTGATGGATGTCCAACTATGAAAGTACTGAAGGGTACTGACCTGTCCTCTTTAATGGGTGAGCTATGTGATAGGTGAATTCATGAAGCTGTAGAAAGAAAACAGCCTACCTAATTATAATGGAGAGAAACCCTTCTCATGTAGACACCAGTGCATTAATGCATTATGCCCTAAGTCTTCCTTCGGTATTGCAGATCACTCCTGTGAATGTGGTTTCTCGTATAAACTGTAACACAACACATTCTCAGTATCACAGTGTATGGGGCCCCATGCAAAACAGTTTCTTATTTTTCTGCCTTTTCCCTAAAATAAGAAAGGTGAGCAGGGATGCTTTAGTCACACATCTCTGACTGGCTCATTGGCTATGTAATCTATGGCAAGTCACTCGACTCTATACAGTACAGCAGTTTCTTCATGGGTAAAATGATCACACCAACTTTCTTAGGGCGTTAAGTACAATAGCATGTAAGATGCCTTTAATGATACCCCTGGTAGTGGAAGCCAGACTGAACTGAAGCTCTCAACATAATTTTGTTTTGTTTTATTTGAGACAGGTTCTTTCTATTATGTAGCTCTGGCTGTTCTGGAACTCCCTATATAGACCAGGCTGGCCTTAAATTCAGATATCCACCTGCTTCTGAGTGTAAGGATTATGTCCTTAATTATGTCACCAGCCTGCGACAGCGTCCCAGCCTAAAAAGCGGGCATGCCCTCTCTGTGCTCTCTCTTTCCGCACTCTCTCCTTCCGTATTCTCCCTCCTCCACGTGGTCTCTCTCTCTCGGTCTCTCCCCCCACCCCCATAAAGCTCTAGAAAGGTAACCATGGCTCGTGATTCTTCCATCACTGATACATCCAGCACTCTCCTCTGTTGGCATGACCGCCGTGCGGCCACGAGCACCACCACTTAACCAACATTTGGTGCCGTGACTCGGATAGACCACTGAGGACCTGCTGTGACTGCTGCCGCTTGCCGCCTCCTCCCCCATCCAGTGAGACCGCGAGACCAAGAGCGTGCGCGTGTCCCTCGCCTCCACTGGACCCACACACAGCTTCCACTACTGCTACCACCATGATTCTTCATCACAGTGAGTGAGTCCACCATTCTCGTGGCTGTAGTCTGAGCTATATTCTTCGCGACGGACACCCCGGGGGTTGTCCTCCGGCTGTGCTGGCAGGCAGGCACATTTTCGCTCCTGACGAGGGGGTCAATGCTGTCTCGGGTCCACCGTGGACCAACTGCAGCACAGCTGCAGCCCTTCCCATCCCTTGACTAAGAGGACGGGTAACTTGAGCTGATTCTTAGATCTCTCTTCACTCCTTGGGGACGCCCGAGATTGGAGTCTGATCCCAGTTTGTTATTTTAATTTTTTATTTTTCTCTCGGCTACAGCCATGGGACAAAGGGGCAGATACATTTACCACTTATATTGGCAGATAGGGGCGGGTACTGGTAAATCTGACCACATAACAGCTTTGCAGAAACTTCTGCCAGCGAACAGGCAAATAAAAAAGTTACTTTATCCCCAAGCTCTCTGCTAAAGCTCTGAATCCTTCTCCCTCCCCATTTCTGCCTCTGCCACATGCAACCTTTTCTGTCTGACTTCCGTAGGCAGTGGACTCAAATGGGCGTGCTTGGGCAACTTCTATGGACTCTCATCCTATCTCACCTTAACTCCACCCACTCATTCTCAAACTGCCTTGAGAAGCACAGACAGGTCTGGTAGAGACTAAGATCCATACAAATAAGTTTACAGTAGTCAGGATGGCTCTTAAGCCAAAAATCAGCTTATAGCCTCAGACAAGTCTTCCAAAAGGATCAGTTTATAGCCTGCCTCCTGGCAGATCTTCCAAAAGCTGTCCTTAAGCCAACAATCATCAGAAGAAAAAAAAAATTCAGGACAGGGAATAAAATCCGTCCCTTGTTTCCCAGACCTCCCCGACTAAAACTTAAGCATCTGGAGAGCAAGGTTCCTGACCCCACAGGCAAAAGAGTCATCTGTGGCATTTAAGGTATGCCGGGGAAGAGATAAAAAGCCCAAAAGCAAAATTGCCAAATGCTGGCACTCGCTGACTCCCAAAAGCTGTTGCGTCCCTGTTTTAAGTGAGGAAAAAGGCCATGGGCTAGCGAATGTCCTGCCAGGCCATCAACAGCCTTGTTAAAAGTGCTGCCTAGAAAGACAACCAGTCAGCTGGCTGCCCCCAGGTGCCAAGACGCATGGGTACATCAAGCTAAGACCTCCAGCAGACTTAGGCTTGGCTACAGACATGGCAGGGAACCCAGAATGCAGCAGGGAAGTGATCAGTTTCTTTCCTTCTGGACATCAGAGCCACTGACTTGGTCCTGGGAGTTTTGGGATGTCACCTCTCCTTTCTCTATCGTCGGGTACAGAGGACAGCCTTATCCACCTCACCAGATTTAATTGCACTTTCAGAGTTACTTAATGAAAAAAAGATTTCCAGCTAAGATAAGAGCTCATTGCCTCACTCCAGATCTTCTGCCTGTGTTTCTCACGTGCAAACAGACAGGGTCCTGATCTTTGCCTTGTCCCTAATTCAAAAAAATAAATTCTCATGAACCACAAGCTTTTCTATTCCCAGTTCCCTGTTCTAACTCACTGTTCAGTTAATGGTACAGGACCACCACAGAACCGGAGTCCAGAGATCATCAAGTAAAAAACTGTAACAGCTAAAAGCATCTTGTCAGACACGAAGGTTCCCAGCCATAGACAAGTGGGATATATGTCTCCAGAACAACGGATGGCAGACAATATCCCACAACGCCTGTCTACCTCAGAAGACTCCCTTTCCCCATTCCCCCAAAAGCCAACCGACGTCTAACCATCAGCTGGAAGCAGCTTTTGAGAGAAATGACAGCTCTATTCACATCTACCTGCTTTTTTTTTTTTTTAATAATAAGCGAAAGTCTGGGATGTAAGGATTATGTCCTTAATTAGGTCACCAGCTTGCAATGGTGTCCCAGCCTAAAAAGCAGGCATGCCCTCTCTGTGCTCTCTCTTTCCTTCCGTATTCTCCCCCCTCTGCATGCGCGCTCTCTCACGCTCGCGCTCTCTCTCTCTCTCTCTCTCCTCCCCCCCCAGCCCCCCCCCAATAAAGCTACAGAAAGGTAACCATGGCTCGTGACTCTTCTGTTAAAGGTCTATGCCACCATGCTCAGTCCCAACACAATTCTTGCCATTATCAACATCGCTTCTCACAATGGTCTTTCCATGTACTCAAACCAGTAAACTAATGTCATGTTCAGAGCACTTGGGTGTTGAGTGGAATGAATTAAGAGCCAGGTTGTGTATTTCATGATGTGGTGTGGACCACATGGTAACCATGCTGCTTGTCAAAGTTCCAGCATTTTGACATTGCAGGTCACACTTCTCCAGCACCTTTTTACTTTCATTTTTAATTATTCTCAACAGCAATGCCTTTCTCTTTGGGAAATTCTGTATGGGCTTTTGTAAAGGCTAAAAATGTGTAGCCTCTTTAAACAAAATAATTCTTTGGGGAAAAAAAAAATCCCCACCATGTGGCACCAGGAATTCCATTGTGCCCTCCTAATTACACCAAGAACAGGAAAGTTAAGAGATTTACTAGACACACTGATTCTAAGGAAATACCTACAAATCAGATCCAGAATCTGAGGCCATTAAGGTCAAGAGTTCAGTTAATAAGTGTAGAGAAATCAGAACGGTACAATATAATGGGACGAGTAAGACATCAGGACCTTCCCTTTTGGGAGTGTTATGAGGGGAACAGGGCCATATAGTAAGACTAAGAAATTGTAGTATTGTGTCTGTTCCCCAGAAGAAGTCCTTTTCCCGAGGTCAGGCATTTGGATAAGGGTCTCCACTCCCTGGGCCCTTGAGGAAAGTTCCTGCTTGATAAAGCAGACGTTCTTATCTCTAGCAAGAGGAACTTGTGGCCCTTTCATTAACACAGGGCTGATGCCTACTGTCAAGGTCAATGCTAGATTCCTCAACCCCTGATCTCAAGCCACACCCCAGCACACATGCCCCTTGTCTCCCTTTCCTGTTTAATCCTATGTATAGTCTTTTTTCAATTAAAGGCTGCGGGCAGCCATCCCAATTCACTCTCAGGTCTTGTCTACCACCCTCACCCAACTTCACACATCCTCTTTGGGACCTGAACCCCCGCCAAAGTAGGTCTCCAGCAATAATGGGAGTCGGAAGATCCCACCAGGCAGCCTTGAGCTTCAGCAATATTAGGTCACCTATCTCAGATCATGGCACCTGGAAGTTCAGATGGGCCACTGAGCTGTGAATTCCCTCTAGATCAAAAGTTCTCAAATTCCAAGGTCAAAGCCACATGTGATAATCTAAGGAAAACTATGGACATTTACAGAGAAAATATGTATGTGTGTGCAGTGAGTTGAAAGAAAATGTCCCCCAAAGGGAGTGGCATTAGTAGGAGGTGTGGCTCTGTCGGAGGAAGTGTGTCACTGTGGGGATGGCCTTTGAGGTCTCCTTTTGCTCAAGCTTCCCTCAGTGTGACTGTCAGTTGACTTCCTGTTGCCTGCAAGATGTAGCACTCTTAGCTATTCCCCCAGCACCACATCTGTCTGAATGTCGCCATGCTCCCCACGTGATAAGAATGGACTGAACCTCTGAAACTGTAAGTAAGCCCTCTCAATTAAATGTTTTCCTTATAAGAATTGCTGTGGTCCAGAACCAGGGAGGCTATATGGCAGGGGGGACCCTAGGATGACTGTGGCTTAGAATAAGTTTTGGTTTTACTCAAAATAAACAAACAAACAAACAAACAAAAAAGAATTGCCGTGGTTACCAGACGGTGGTGGCACACACCTTTAATCCCAGCACTTGGGAAGCAGAGGCAGGCGGATCTCTGTGAGTTTGATCTCTGTGAGTAGATCTCTGGTCTACAAAGTGAGTTCCAGGACAGCCAGGACTGTTACACAGTGAAACCCTATCTCGGAAAACTCATAGATAGATAGATAGATAGATAGATAGATAGATAGATAGATAGATAGATAGATAGATAGATAGATAGATAGATAGATAGCTGGTCGTGGTCATGATGTCTCTTCATAGCAATAGAAATTCAAACTAAGACAACATATGTATCAAGCTGTGCCTGTGACTACAGGAACCCTGGGATTTGTAAGGTCCCTCCACAAAGCCCAGCAGTGTCAAGGAACATATGGGCTCTGGCTCCCAGCGTTCCAAAAGCTGAAACAGAGGCTAGCCCTCCTAAACAGATTTGGGTAGAAAAAGCATCCTGGGAACTGACAGCTGCAGCCAAGCCACTGCAAATATATGCATCCAGGGGATTCCCAGAGGCCCTGAGTCAGGAGAGGACACGAGCCTAGTGTCCGGGAAGCAGCTGGCAGGCAGGGTGCCCAGGCTTCACTGGGAAGCAGCTGGTGGGCAGGGTGCACAGGGAAGCAGCTGGCGGGCAGGGTGCACAGGCTTCGCTGGGAAGCAGCTGGCAGGCAGGATGCACAGGGAAGCAGCTGGTGGGCAGGGTACACAGGGAAGCAGCTGGCGGGCAGGGTACACAGGGAAGCAGCTGGCAGGCAGGGTGTACAGGGAAGCAGCTGGCGGGCAGGGTGTACAGGGAAGCAGCTGGCGGGCAGGGTGTACAGGGAAGCAGCTGGCGGGCAGGATGCACAGGGAAGCAGGTGGCGGGCAGGGTGCACAGAGAAGCAGCTGGCGGGCAGGGTGCACAGAGAAGCAGCTGGCGGGCAGGGTACACAGGGAAGCAGCTGGTGGGCAGGGTGCACAGAGAAGCAGCTGGCGGGCAGGGTGCACAGGGAAGCAGCTGGCGGGCAGGGTGCACAGGCTTCGCTGGGAAGCAACTGGGAGCTCTACTCTTCAGGACAGCTTTCCACTGGAGGCCCTGGCTCTGCAAGCAGGGCAGGGTCCAGCTGAGGGCTGGAGGAAGGAAGGACTGGAATCCTGAGGGGCTGGAGGAAGGAAGGACTGGAATCCTGAGACCTGGAAGAAGGAAGGACTGGAACCCTGAGGGGCTGGAGGAAGGAAGGCCTGGAATCCTGAGGGGCTGGAGGGAGGAAGGACTGGAATCCCCCAAATCCTGGACTACTAGAAAGTAGAGGGAAAAGGCTGTAGATTCTGCCCTGGTTATAGGAGAAGCACTGGAAGGAGATTGTGGGGTGGGGGTGGGGTGTGAACTGTGGATGAGAAACTGAGTCATAAGCTCCACAAATTACCACATGATACCAGGGGAACAAATCAGAGCCCATCTCTGAGCTCTGGGTTCTTCATGTGTAAAAACAGTGCTCACTCTGAGGACTGCTGGGGAAGGTAAAAAAATGGGTGCTACTTTCCCTCTACGATCCTGGAGAAGCAGGAAGCAGAAGTACAGGGTGAGAGCTGAAAGCTCTAAGCAAAGTTCAAATCCCGGCTCCACTCCTTAATCAGGGGGAGACTCCTGACCTCTTCAAACCCCCAGTTCTTCACCTATGAATGGGGTAACAACTTCCCCACACGGCTGAATTAGAACTAGAAATATTAAATGTATAGCACTTGGCTCACACAAGATATTCAAGGCAGGAGTTGCTATTATCAAAAAAGTGAATAAAATCCACGAAGTAGCTTTTGTGTAGTTGAAAAAAATAAAAGGCATAGAGCTTTAAAACACACACACACACACACACACACACACACACACACACACATACCTAGAGTGAAATCTTGGTTGTGTTGGGGTTTTTTGGCTTTTGAATGTTTTGGTTTTTCGAGACAGGGTTTCTCTGTGTAGCTTTGCGCCTTTCCTGGAACTCGCTTTGTAGACCAGGCTGGCCTCGAACTCACAGAGATCCATCTGCCTCTGCCTCCGAGTGCTGGGATTAAAGGTGTGCGCCACCACTGCCCAGCCAGTCTTACTTCTGTGCTAAAGTGTAAACCATACTCTAGATAACACGGCAGCTCAACAGGGTTAAATGATGGCTTCCAATCAACCAGACAGATGTTTCAACCTTTCAGCATGACAGTGGTGAAAGTCCAAAGTAAAACTTACATATATTCATAGCGTGCGGCATGATGTTATGCATGTATTTGTGTAACAAATACACTCACATGTATATACTAAATCATCTAAATGATTACTACAATTAGCTAATTACATATCCATCACCTCACTATTTTGTGATGAGAAGACCTCAGATCTATTCTCTTAGCAACTTTCAAGCAACCAACACATTATTAGCTCTAGTTGTCATACTAAACATTAGACTTGTTATTATTATTCATTTTATAACTATGGACCATCAAATCTGCCTACATTTAATTTTTAAGAACCTTGCCAGTTCTCCATAACAGCTACACTAATTTACATTCCGACAACAATGGACAGGCGCCTCTTGGATTTCCTGCTGAGCCTTTTTCAACAGTGCTTCTAATGCATGTGATGTGGCTAACTCGCTGAAGTTGAGGATGCATTTCCCTGATGATTAGAGAGATGAGGTTCTTCCCATGCATCTGTCAGTAAGTTACTCTAGGGAAAGTAATTATTGGGATGGAGTAGTACAAACTTCTGGTTCCAGCCCTCAGGAGGTAGAGGCAAGATGATTGTGATTATAAGGCCAGCCTGTATCAAGCTGATAATAGAAAAATAAATAAATAAATAAATAAATAAATAAATAAATAAATAAATAAATAAATGCCAGCCTGGGCTACATAAAACCCTGTTTCAAGAAAGCAAAAAAGGAGAAAACTTAAAAGGCCAGGTATAAGAACCATGTGTGTAGCATCACTAATCCCAGCACTTGGGAGCAGGAGGCAGGAAGATGAGGGAAAGAAAACCTTAGCTGGGGCTGGAGAGATGGCTCAGCAGTTAAGAGCACTGACTGCTCTTCCAGAGCGACCCAGGTTCAATTCCCAGAACCTACATGGTAGCTCACAACTGTCTGTAACTTCCAAGATCTGACACCCTCACACAGACATATATACATGCAGGCAAAACACCAGTACATATAAAATAAAATTTAAAACTAACTAAATAAATGTTTTAAAAAAGAAAGAAAGGGGGCTGGAGAGATGGCTCAGAGGTTAAGAGCACCGACTGCTCTTCCAGAGGTCCTGAGTTCAATTCCCAGCAACCACATGGTGGCTCACAACCATCTGTAATGAGATCTGGTGCCCTCCTATGTATACATAATAAATAAATAAATCTTTAAAAAAAAAAAAAAAAAAGAAAGAAAGAAAGAAAACCTTAGCTACAGCGGGAGCTGGAGGCCACTGAAGGCTATGTAAGACCCTGGGGGGGTGTTGTTTGTTTGTTTAAGTATGTGGAGGGGCTCTGGATATAGAAATGTATCTCAGCTAGTACTGTTTGCCTAGCATGCACTAGACCCTGGGCTCAACCCCTGGCACCACAGAAAGCAGGTGTGGCAGCACTGGGGAGGCAAGAGGATCAGAAGTTCAAGGTTGGGGCTGGAGACATGGCTCAGTTGTTAAAAGCACTTGTTCTTGAAAAGGACCTGGGCTTAGTTCCCAGCACCTGCAAAGTGGCTCACAACCATCTGTAACTCCAATTCTAGAGGACCCAATTCCTTTTTATAACCTCCACAGGTAACAGGCATCCATGTAGTACACAGACATACATGCAGGCAAGACACTCATGCACATAAATAAATCTAAAAATTAAAAAAAAAAAAGCTCAAAGTCATCCTTGGCTATATAGCAGCTTCAATGCCAGCTGGCGCTAGATGAGATCTTGTCAAAAAAACAAAATAAGAAAGCCAGAGGTATTCCAGCACTTGGGGCGAGTGGGAATAGGGCTACTGCAAGTTTTAGGCCAGCAGGGGTGACACGGTAAGATCTCATCTCAAAGACCAAAAAAAGCTGGGTGTGGCGACGCATGCCTGTAACCTCAACACTTGGGAACTGAGGCAGGAGAACCAGGAGTTGCAAAGCCATCTAAAGCTACACAGGGAATCTAAGGACAGCCTAGGCTACATGAGACCCAAACACAGACCACTGAAAACTAAAACAAATTTAAAAACCACCAATTATCAAACAAATATAAAAGAATCAACCATAACCAAAAAGTAATTATGAAACCCTCAACAACTAAGTATTCTGCTCATTTTTAATGGAACTATTTGAGGTGCTTGTTTTTGTTAAGTTATATGAGTTTCACTTATTTTTATTTAAATCTTTATTGTATATAATGATCTACAAATGACTTCTTTCATTCTGCTGGCTACCTCCTTTTTGTCTATCTCCTCTGCCTCTGCTGTATATAATCACACTTCTTCGGCTTTAACGTGGTTTAGATGTCATATCCAAAAAGTTGCTGCCAAGACCAAAACAATGGAGCTTTTATCCTCCTCTATCCTAGGACTTGTAGAGCTCCAGGACATGTGTGCGCATCCATGTGGTCTCCCTCTCCTCTTCCTCTTCCTCCCCCTCTCTTCTCCCTTCTCTCCCTTCTCCTCTCCCTAGCTGGACAAGCTGCCCCAGAGCTCAGCTCTAGATCATGTGTTAGTCACCAAGAGAGAAGAGAGGCGCTGTGTCTTGTTTCTCCCCGGCCTCTGCCATATCTGAATGTCTACAGGAATACATACAGTACTGCAGGTGCTGCAGTGATCAGAGACGGGCTCTTCCACTTCACCCGTGTCACCAGGGGGGTCACCTCTTTGAACCTCAGTTTCGTTATCTGTAATGTTCGGGTATTTCACAAGACTAAACTCAGTGAGATTAAGAAGCGTGAAGTAAGGTGGCCGTGATAGTGCTCAAGCAATCCCAGAACTTGGGAAGCAGAGGCAGGAGGATCTCTGTGAGCTTGAGGCCAGCCCTGTCTACAGAGTGAGTTCCAGGACAGTCATGGATACACAGCAAAGCATGGGTGTGTTTATCATAATGCAGTTCTACACACCTCCTGTACGGCCATGGCCAAGCACACACTAGGCTGCAGCCAGCATTTGTCCACTCCTCCCTAAGATGACATCATGGGAGAGAGGCCCTTAACACAGGACAAATAGCACCTGATGGATCCCGGGATACCTGTGGGCATTTCAACAAGGCATTATGTGACTAACAAGCCACAGGGGCTTGAAGCCCCAACTGAGTACATAAAATACCCACAGCGGAATCAAACAGGAGGGAGCAAATGCCTACCATCCTTTAGCAGACAAGGCAGCCGGTGCTCACAGGTATGAAGAGACTTGGGCAGGGCTACCTGTACAGGGCTACTCTGCTTTACACTAGATGACTCTACCCACCCACCTCCTCAGTCTCTCCGAGATCACCTCCCCAGGATGTAACCTTTCCTCATCAGGTCCACCAGCCCTGAGGGGAGGGGATGAGGGCCGATGGGGAGGGTAAGGAAATTAACTTAGCCTAATTTCCAGAAGGGTCGTATTTCGAAGCCTGACTCTGTGACTTACTGCTTAGAGCCATAACGGTCCAGCCATAACTGGACTCACTCAAAGCCATTTGCAGACTCGGCTTCACCAGTGGCTCCTGCTCTGTGTTACAAAGCCCATGCCCACCACTGTATCCTCAGGGGCACCGAGCCCCTCAGGCCTCCAGACCTTCCCTGTGCTGCCCCAGAAGCCCCGAGGCCTGCAGCCTGTTTGGTACTCCTCTCCAGACCATTTCTCACCCACTTCTGCGCCTAGTGCTGACTAGTCACTCATCTAACAACCGGACTCTCAAGCTTCCTGAAGGCAAGGACTAAGTCTGCCACTTCTGCTGTGGTATCCAGTATCCACCTCACCCCTGCTGATAAACTGAGCTAAAAGACCATTTCCTGAGTGAGTCTAAACTGAGCTGCATTAGAGCTGTGCTGCTCCCACAGACAGCCTTCCTCACGAGTCCCTGGTTGAGGAACACAGCAGAACCAATGAGCTCTTCACAACTGACGAGAGGCGAGCTTGCTGCCAGGCTCTCAGCACCTTTCTGACAATTTTAGTTGTGGAAAAGACCTGGGTAGACATGGGTCAACTGGGCACATGTGGCCACTGACACCTGCATGAGTGGGCAGATGGCTGTGGACAGAATACCCCCAACTTAACAATGCATGGCGAGTCACAGGATTTTCAGATTTCGGTGTTGTGGGTATGTGGTCATGTACAACGTTCATCTTACCATTTGGGAGGCAGAGGCAAGTGGATCTCTAGGAGTTCCAGGCCAGCCAGAGTAACATGGTAAGACCTTGTGTCAGAAAGGAAGGTAGAAAGAGGGGGGGGAAGGAGGGAGGGAGAGAGGGAGGGAGGGAGGAAGGAAAACCAACAGCCATGCCACCTGGTTTAGACCATGTACCTCTATGCCAGAATACCTGGCTATCATAAAAACTATGACTACTGACCCTAGGTAGCGCACTTCCAGGCAACCCATTCACACTGTGTATGCAGTTTGTTTCCGAAAGTAAAGAGCCTGCCCCATCCCTCCACCTAAGAATGCTGGGCTGTGCCTATTTCTTTGGGCTGGCTTTGCTTGTTTTGGTAAGTCTAACAAAGTCTTAAAATGACAGTTCCCATAACATGCCCTGGTTGTTGTGAACATTTCTTTATAACAGAAACATGCAGAAAAAGTTGGCGTCACACCCAAAGTTGCTAATCAGCTATGTATGACTCCATCTGGGTATATGGCTGAAGAAACCTGCTAAGACACTGGAAGGAAGCTGTCTTTCCAATGCCTGGATGGGAGTCAGGCCTGTGACACCACAAGCAGCATGCCGTTACATGCTGTGGATATCACTCTGTATAAATAAACACTGATTGGCCGTAGCCAGACAGGAAGTATAGGCGGGACTAACAGAGGAGAAAAGAGGAAACAGAAAGACAGGGGAGAGACCTGCCAGCTGCCACCAGGACAAGCAAGATATAAGGTACTGGTAAGCCACCAGCCACGTGGCAACTTATAGATTAATAGAAATGGGTTAATTTAAGATATAAGAACAGTTAGCAAGAAGCCTGCACGGCCATTATTTATAAGTAATATAAGCGTCTGAGTGATTATTTTATACGTGGGTTGTGGGACTGCAGGGGCTTGGTGGGACCTGGAGAGAAGCTCTCCAGCTACAGTTACATAACTGCTGCTAAGAGCCACCTGCCTTTTTTTAGGCGACGAAAATTCCCCCTGAACTTCATTTAGAACCTAATGACTTTCTTTCAAGCAAGAAAAGGGAAAAATATGTAGGCAAACATGGATATGATGGCACAGAAGTGTGAACTGCATAGCTACCCACCTAGTTTAATTTCTTTTTCCTGCTTGCATTTCTTCAGATTTTTCACTCTTGATTAATCAGTGTGGAAGTCTAAGAAACAAGAAGAAAAGAAGCCGAGATTAGAGCCAGACACACCCTGGGCTGTCTGCAAACTGGAGCAGCCTTTGGGAAGACGAGTTTGCTACAGTATCTGTTAACGTGGAATGAGCACATCCTTTGAGAGAACCCAGTGTTCAGGAGTTGGTACCAGGGATATATTCCAACGAGTAAAAGATACTGTGTGGAATTAGCTGTCTATATGGGATCGAGTCAGATTCCTGGGTATCAGTATGCCAAGACACTACACAGCCATTTCAAAGTATAAAGAACTAACATGGAAAGAAGTTAATGTTTAGTTGCTTAAAAGAATATTGTAGCCAGGTGGTGATGGCACACACCTTTAATCCCAGCACTTGGGAGGCAGAGGCAGATGGATCTCTGTGAGTTCAAGGCCAGCCTGGTGTTCAGAGCTACTTCTAGGACAATCAGGAAGAAAAAAAAAAAATCATGAAATTGCATATATTAAGTAAAAAAAAAAAAAAACCTGTAAAATTACATATATTACTGTTGCTTTTTTGTGGAGGACAGTCTTCCTATGTACTCCCAACTGCCCTCACAATCTCCTCCTCAGGGCTAAGGCGACAGGTGCTGATGCCACACAGCTACATACATACCTGCATGTGGGACAGTAAGCTGCATTTGCCCTAACTCTTGGGCAGGAGGGGAGTGGTGGTGGTGGTGAGGTCACAACAGAGAGGGCTTCCATTCCATGGTGCTGCTCTGTCTTTCTGAGACAGGCTCCTGCCTAGCTGGAATGCTCTGTGTTGGCACGCAGGTTTCTGTGAACTTGAGGTCAGCAAGGCTATAAAGTGAGAGCCTGCCTATCGATAAATAAAGCCTACCACGTAAACTCCCTCCCCTCTAGGGAGCCCATTCCATCCTGGGAGTGGCTGCTGCTGGGAAGAGGATGTTTTAGACCACAGCATCTGCTCACTGGCTGCTCCCAGCAGATGCTCTGGCTTCCATATCCCATGAGACCAGGAACCAGATAAGGGAAATGTGAACACTGTTTGAATCATTTAGACAGAGGAGAAAGCAGAGGAAATGATAGCAATAAAGAGTGAAAGGAGCCAAGGCTCGCCACAGTTGCCAAGAGAACTGCCTGACTGCATCAGCCCTTCCAGAGTTCCCGGAGGGCCTCTGCTCTCCTCTGCTCCAGGGCTTTGCTTCTCACTTTGTCTTAACTGATAGTAAAGATTTCAGTGAAAGAGCAATGGCATCTCCCATCTTCACATACCCTACAAAGCATATTTGCTTTGCTTCTCACTGCACTCAGCCTTTGCCCTCTATGCTTCTTCATGGCAGCAACCACCATGCAGGCCACGTGTTCAGGCCGGCTGCACTGTTACCCTTCAGCAGTCTCATTGCTCCCCACCCCCTCATTCCCCCCCACCCCCTCATTCCCCCACCCCCTCATTCCCCCACCCCCTCATTCACCCCACTCCTTATGCTTTGCCTACACCGGCCTTTTGGCTTCCTGAACATTCTACAGGTTTTCTTGCCTCCAATCTTCTTGCTCTCCTGCTCCTCTCCCTTCCTGGGAGCTCCTCTCTCTCCCTGGGTTAGTCTTCCGGCTCCATGACTTACCCCCTGGCTCACGGCGTCAAGGCCTCCTGACTCTGTTCCAGCACCACCTCTTTGAGGAAGCCCTGGCCCACACTCTCCTGTATCTCACTTAGCCTGTTCATGCAGCCTGAACACCGAATCCTGCCCTGGGTGAACTTCATTTGGGAAGGGCCATTCCTGTGTTCTTTCACACCACCCATCCATCACCACACCCACTACACGTGGTGAATGGATATCGGCTGACCACCAGAAATGTCCTCGGTATGAACTGAAAGTGTGGCCTCAGTGATACACTTTCTTTCCTGCCTTTTCAGGCTTGCTACCACTCTCGGGGATACAGGACAACAGGTTTGGCTTGTTGAAACAGGGCTTGTTTGGATGTTTGTTTTTATTTTTGGTTTTTTATTTTTTATTTTTCGAGACAGGGTTTCTCCGTGAAACACTTCTGGCTGTCCTGGAACTCACTCTGTAGACCAGGCTGGCCTCGAACTCTCAGAGATCCCCCTGACTCTGCCTCCTGAGTGCTGGGATTAAAGGCGTGCATTACCACACCTACCTGCCTTTTGTTTCTTTAACCTCTGGAAGTTGTTTTGGTTTTGTTTTTGTTTTTTTTAAAGATTTATTTATTTATTATGTATACAGAAGAGGGTGCCAGATCTCATTGCAGATGGCTGTGAGCCACCATGTGGGTGCTAGGAATTGAACTCAGGACCTCTGGAAGACTGGAAGAGCAGTAGGTGCACTTAACCTCTGAGCCATCTCTCCAGCCCTTGTTTTTGTTTTTTAATTTCTTGTTCTGTTACTTTCTTGTACATTTAATTTCTAAATTTATTATGTGTATGCTTCCTGTGTACGTGTGTGTGTGTGTGTGTGTGTGTGTGTGTAGAGAGAGACAGAGAGACAAATGGGGGGGAGAGCCTATGAAGCTATGATCCAGACACTTTCTAGGTCATAATTCAAAAATTTTCAGTGACTGTATGGTTGGCTACCATCTTGGCTGGTAACCTGGTGTGTGTCTGTATGTGTGCATAGAAGCTTTTTTATATTTTTGGCTGTGAGCCTAGCCTTTAACGGCTGAGCCATGAGCCATCTCTTCAGCCCAAGAAGCTCTTTAAAAAAGATCTTGGCCAGGGCCAGGCATGGTGGTGCATGCCTTTAATCCTAGCACGAGGGAGGGATCTGAGTTTGAGGCCAGCCTGGTCTACACATCAAATTCCAGGACAGCAAGGGCTACATAGTGAGACCCTTCTCAAAACAAACAAATTAAAATAAAAATTTAAAAGTTCTTACCCCTCCTTCATATTTTCACAACAGCACCCTTCAGGAGGCTTAACAGCCATATTTTGACTAGCAGGGCAGGACAAATGGAGGTGGCAGCCCCTCCCCAATCAAAAGGTAGTTCTGCCTGTATAGTGGACACCACCAGAACACGCATGCCTCCAGGATACACAAATGCACAGGACTCAGGCCCAGGGAGAAACAAAGTGGTCTGAGCAGAGGATGGCGAGAGGGATATGTAGATAGATACCAGGTAAGTGAAAGACTGAATGATGCTTTATTTTAAGTATTTGTCTGTACTGTCTACCTTTCTTTCCTTAAATATGTTCTAAATTTGTAACTGGAGAAGGAAGAACATCACAATCAATGCTATAAAAACAAACCAACAGTGGGGGCTGGAGAGATGGCTCAGAGGTTAAGAGCACTGACTGCTCTTCCAGAGGTCCTGAGTTCAATTCCCAGCAACCACATGGTGTCTCACAACCATTTGTAATGAGATCTGGTGCCCTCTTCTGGTGCCTGCAGTCATACATGCAGATCAAACACTGTATACATAATAAATAAATAAATAAATCTTTAAAAAAACAAAAACAAAAAAAAAACCAACAGAAAATCCACTGTTGACTGTAGACTCCAAGTCACTCACCCCTACAGGTCTGGGGCCATCCATCCCAGGAGGGACCTTGTATTGTGAGTTTCTTCCATTCTTCCATTCCTCAGGAAGGTGACGGAGCAAGTGTCTTGGCTGCAGCAGTAGCCCAAGAGCTGCCAGCTGTCAGCACAGGAACTGGAGGAAGAGTGGGGGCTGAGAGCAGCCCGAGCTCAGAGCCTCTGAGGCCCCACTGCCTAGCGCTCCATAGCCCTCCACATGTGGTTTGTCCACGTTGGCACATGCCACAGTAACTGTTCACTCTCATTGTCTGCCTTGAATCACAGGGCTTGGGGAGTAGCCCTGTGGCAGGGTGCTTGCCTGGCATGAAGTTGGGTTTTTTGTTTTTTGGTTTGGTTTGGTTCCTGTCCTGGATCTCACTCTGTAGACCAGGCTGGCCTTGAACTCACAGAGATCCGCCTGGCTCTACCTCCCGAGTGCTGGGATTAAAGGCGTGCACCACCACCACCACCACCACCACCACCACCACCACCACCACCACCACCACCGCCCGGCTATGAACTTGGTTTAAACATCAATGCTTCACTTAAAACAATACAAACAATAGTAACAACCCAGGAACCATGTGGAATTCTGAGCAGGGCCTGGTAGCATCTACCTACAAATTATACATGAGGGAGGAAGAGGTAGGAAGTGTAGTAAAGGCCAGCTTCAGCTATCTAGGGAGTCTGAGCCAGCCTGGACTACATATGATCCTGTCTCAAAAAGAAGAGGGGTGGGAAGGAAAACAGCTAAGGCTGGGTCTATAATCACCTAGTCCTCTAGCCCAGTGCTCAGCACTGTGGGATGTAACAGCCAGCCCTAACCTGATGGCACTGTGTTACTGCATGCCCAGGAAGAAACCACTCTATCCCAATCATTATAGACCCTTCTTTCCAGTTCCCCTGGGTGGTCTGGTTTACCAGTTTATACAATTGACAATTTATACAGGACTCCCCTGTGGTGGCTAAGGGACTTAACCCAGTACCAGGCACCCCCTAATAGCTGTTGATCTTTGTCCTGAAATGCCTGTGAGATCCTAGGGGCCTGCAAGTGTTGGCCATGTGGGATAAGAAAAATGGTGTTACCTTTACCCTTGTGAAGTAATTACCACTGTGCTCTGGCTTTTGTAAATCTGCTATGGCTCTGGGTCTGGGATGAGATGGTCTCTTTATCTCTGACAAACAACTGAGGGAGTGGAGCCTTTTTCTCCTCCAGCTGTGGACTCCACAGAGCACGAGATAACTGTGATGCCCACCTTTGGGGTCCACCTCTCCAACCCTTCCTTTAGCCCCTCTGACACTACAAGCTCCTGATTTGGCTCTAAGGCTGTTGTCTTACTTCTGCTGGAAGTAAGGATAAATTCATTTAATCTGAACTCAAATTGAGTCTAAGTCTTTGGTCTTTCCCAGTGCATTCAAACTCTACAACAATATGAGACCCTCAATACACATTTACAGAATAGTGGAGACCACATCTATAAAGCATTATACAGAGCTGACCTAGAGCCCTGGGACACAAGTGTGCATTAACCACCAGACACCTCCTTTCTTTGGGGTTCTAGGGTCCATTACCCTGTCCTAAAGAGCCAAATGGAAGCCGTAATTTCTTCGAACATCAACAAAGCTTCTCTTACATTTGGAAAAGGCTGGCTTCATAGAGTGATTTGTTCTAATCTGCAATTCACAATTTGTTGGCCTCACAGCTGAGTGCAACTCCCAGAGAAACCATACTTTCTGGAGGAAGCCAGGACAGTGTTCTAAGCACCACTGAAGAGTTTCCAGGAGGTGGTGAGCACAGCCTTGAGCCCTGAGTAATAACTGTTTCCAAGAGTTTCCACCTCTGACTCCATTTAGCAATCACTTCTGGCACCTGGAGCTCAGCTGAGTAGACTGGGTGGGCTCAGCTTTTCACAGCCGCAGCTGCCCACCGCTTCCTCCTCCAGCTGCCAGGCCAGGACCCTCAATCCCAGGCAGTAGCACCCACTTCTTCTTCCTGCCTCCATGCTGACGGCTGACTTGAAGTTCAGAATTAGGTGTCCAAGTAACAGAAAGCAGCCCTGAAGCCTGGTTTGTAGAGCCAAGAGGCAGTCCTGGGGTGCCTCACATAGATACCACCCTGTGAGTGCACTACCAATCTCCTACTGTAGTAAAACAGCAGTCTAGAGCATGCAGTTTGGTTTTATTTTGCTGTTTTGTCATTTGGGTGGTGGCTGTGGCGGCGCTAGCCTGGAACTCACTCTATATAGGTTTGAGGCTGAGGATAGCCTAAAACTCACAATGATCCTCTCCTGCCTTAGCTTTTCAAGTGCTGGGATTACAGGTGTGACTTACCATGCCCAGCTAAGAGTTTGGTACCAATCTACAGGTGCTAATTTACTGTCTTCCGTCCACCCCCATGACACCCTGTGTGATAAGTTTGAGTGTGATCCCAGCTTTGCCCAAAGGCGGACGGGTTCTAAAGGAGGAGTGAAGGTCTGTCCAGGGCATCTGAGCTAAGGAGTGAAATGGTGCTCTTCCCTGCCTTCCCATCAAACTCTAGATTGAAAGCATAGGCAGACTAGACACCAACAAGCTCAGGGATCACAGAAACCCACAGTGGTGAAGGGCCAGGAGCCAGACAGCAGACTAGAATGTATAGCAAACCAAGTGGGACAGTAATGAAGCGAAGCACATGGCCTAAGCGGCCGAGTTAGACTAAAACACCACTCGGCCTTCTAACTCTGGTATAATGCCCTCTTCAAGCAGGCAGAGAAACTGAGCCCCAGGGAGGCGATATGGACAGGACTGCAGCTCAGGGGCAAGTTCAAGGCTGGCAGGGACAGCCTATCCTCATTCAGCACTCTACCTCCATCGCCTGCAAGATGTGAGAACTTGAGCAGGTCGCTCCCCATCTCTGTACCTTTTTCTGTAAGATGGAGAAAACCTCTCACTCACATCACTGCTGTAAGATGAAAAGTTATCGGCTGAGCTGAGATGCCCGGCCTTGCATGTAACACACACTTGAGGAAGACAGGAAACCCACTCAAGAGCTCAACACACAGTCTGTTCCACAGCCTGCCTCTACTCCTAAGATGCCCTCCCTACACTCACCACCAGGGTGGCATGTGTCAGGAAAAGCCCTGTAATGGTGCTCTGAGAGCACAAACAAGAAACTAAAGCCATCCTCACCTTGCATGTGAAGAAGGCATACCACTCACCACTGTCCACTCCTGCTTCCTGGCAGAGACCAGGCAGTCCCAGCCCCATCCTTTCAGAGCATCATGGCCTCATTACCTCCTTAGAAAGATGGATGGTCCCTACCCAGATTCCCTAGCTCAAGGGGCCAGGCTGTGAGCTGAGGCAGAGAAGAAAGGCCTAGCCTCCCAGTGTCCTTGCTACCGGGTAGCTAGAGCCACCTTGGATGGCAGAGCCACTGGGAAAATCTGCAGCTCTAAGATATGCCCAGTGGCTGTGAGCGCTCTCCCTCTGACTCTGGCCTTACTTCAGACAGTTTCCAAACAATACATCCTCCTGAGGACTGGGGTCTCTGATGGCCCTAAAGATAAGGAATTAACAAGACCTGGAAGGACAAGTGACCTTTGCTTTGTTTGCATCTGTGGACATCCTTTCCCGGCAGCAGTAGTGGCCAGGACACCAGACTAAAAGAAAGGGCGCAGAGGCAAGTACAGGGAACTTTTCCTTCCCCTCCCATCTCTCATCTTTCTTGCCAAATTAAAAACTAGAGTGGTAGGTTTTCAGCTGAAATGGAATTGTTAAGGCCGGAAAGATGGCTCAGCAGTTAAGAGCATTTATCCTCTTCCAGAGGCCCCAGGTCTGGTTCCCAGCTCCCAGGTAGCTCCCAAACACCTTTAACTCCAGTTCCAGGGATGCTATCAGTGCCCTCTGGCCTCCAAGGACTCGAACATAAATGAACTTGCCATTAAACCTGACTTTTTCATACAAGCTAGGGATCTGAACCCAGGTCCTTGTGCTTATAGAAGCAGGCACCTTACTCAGAGTCATGTCTCTTGCCCAGGGTCCTCTTGATTTTCCCACCCAGCCAGTTTTTAGCCATTTTGGAATACTGAAAACCTAGGGCACTTTGCTTCAAAAGCTATAACAGTCAGCCTCAGAAGAAAGATACACATACAAACAATCATCTGGTTTTGTCCCCTCATTTAGGTTCAAATGAGAAAACTTATGTCCAAGTGTATCAAACCCTTGCGCAGGCCATATACTTCCCCAAGGATGGCTCCTTACTACATGTAGCTTTCTTTTTTGTGATGGAAACCTGGGAGGCTGGGTACATGGGGGACAAGTGCTTCCCCCTGAGCTACACCTATTCTATCCCTGCTTTTGCTTTCAAATATCTTCCTTTTAGCTATAACTTCTCAAAGTTCAAAGCTGTCTGTAACTCCACTTCTGGCCTCTGCAGGCACTGGACATGAAAGTAGTACAGGCAGGTCCTGAGTATACATGCAGGAAAACACACACACATAAAAATATGGTAATTTTCAAATATAGTACAGGCAGGTACTGAGTACATATGCAGGCAAAATACTCACACACATAAAAATATAGTAATTTTCAAATATCAAATCTATTTAATCTGCTAATTGGGGAGATGGGCCACACCATGCCATAAGCCATCTCTAGCCACCTGAGGACCTCAGATAAGACCTACAGAGGGATCTTTGAGGTAACAAGGGCCCCTCCCTTCCTCTCTGCACAGAGTAACCTGCCTTGTTTAAAAACCTGAAAACAGATGCCAAGAGAAGGAAAGAGTAAGGGCTTATATGGTCAAGGAAGAAAGCAGAAAGCCAAGGTTAAAGATCACTCCTTCTGAGCCTGGAGCTCGCCACACAATTTTTACAGTACATGGGAGATGCCTTTGTGAACCTAAACAAGTTGGTATCCGAAATTTAACCTATTTAACACATTACCAGCACTTGAGAGAATTAGGAATTTTAATATATTAATTTTATGTGTGTAAGAAATGTCTCTCAATAATTGTAAAACTTTTTTAATTGAAATTTTAAAAAGCCTCTGTAATCAGAAAACTATTAGAATTTACAGATAGCAATTTCTACAGTTAGACTTGGCTTTTTAGCCTGTATGTGGGCAAGGAGGTGCTCTGAAGGCTGTGGAGATTTCTGAAGCTATGTGGTGAGAAAGCCTCCTGTGGGGATGGAGCCTACCTGGGAGAATGCAGAGACAGCTGTAATGTCTGAAGCAATTGTCCACCATCATAGCACAGAAACAGACCCTCTGTGGGCGGCAGGCTGGGGTGGGGCAGACAGTGCGGTTGTACTCACAGGAGCCAAGTCTCCTCCAAGTGCAGAGGTCCTGGGTCAGAACGGAGGTAGAGTTCAAGAAGGGCCGTGCAGAGAGCAGCAGGCAGCTCGTTCCTGCCCTTTCTCTCTCTGTCTCCTAAATGAAAAGCACTTCGAGGTTTTGGAGGGTGTTTCCCACATCTCTGGCCAAGTAAGTCCCCATTTGTTGTAATCCAATTCTCGGCCTGATGATGTCAACCACTCAACCCACTTGCTGCTCACTTTCCATCTCTGTCCACGGGAGAGATCTATTTCCTTTGGACAATGAGCCGGGGGGCTGTAACTGAATCCCAGGCCCGTCACATTTGTCAAACATCCTTCCTTCAATTTTCAACACTGAGGCCTCGGTGACAAAAGGCTTCCTATGCGGCGGGTCGGTGCCAGGACTCCAGGACTCCAGGCGTAAATCCCTCTGCTTCTCAGTCACTGGGAAGACTGTGGCTGCCAGCACTCTGCTGTGCTTCCATTCATTTCTTTGGTGTATAAAGTGCTAAATTGGACAGGAAACCTCTCTATCCTCCTCCATCTCTTCCTCTCTGCCCAGTCCTCCAAGGTGCTTCGTCTCTCCCGCTTTCTAGGAGTGTGCTGGGCACAGTATGTGTGTGTCCTAATGTCCCTCATGCACACATACACACAGGAAAGGCTGGGCCACAGCACTGCTCTGCTGCCTGGAGCACTAGCTTCAGATCCTGGCCCTGCCTCAAGCAAGTCACTGGACTTTGCCTTCATCACTGCAATGACGACCTGGGTGTCTGTCCTGCCTGAGATCCCACTGGAAGCCAGTGTGTACAAAGTTTATTATCAAATTCATCTTGGAGCATTTACTCCAGGCTCCCAGCCACATGCCTGAGCTGGAAGAAACCCCTTCTCCCACAGGCCCAAGATGCCTGCCTTGCCTTGTGGGCTCCTGGGCCCTCACAGTGGAGCTAAGACATTTCTCTGGGAGAAAACCCAAAAGAACTCACTGAAGGCATCCCAGGGGAAATGAAAAGAGACAACATAAACTACTAGATAAGATAAACAAGTATGAGAATTTAACTGTCCTTAGGGACAAACCCAGCAATGGTTAGGCTAGATAACAAGAATGTTGCCTCTGCAGTGTGCTCCACCAGGGAGATGGGCAAACCTCTCTCTCCACTCTCGCCTGTGAGAAGTAAGGAGACCTGGGCAGGGACCGTGAGCCCCATCCAGGACTCAGACACAGGATCTGGGTCCTCGGTAACACACTCTCTCTCTCTCTCTCTCTCTCTCTCTCTCTCTCTCTCTCTCTCTCTCTCTCTCTCTCCCTCTCCCTCTCCCTCTCCCTCTCTCTCCCTCTCTCTCTTTCCATCTATAAAATGAGATGCTAGTTGCTCCATTTTAGGATTTTGAGAAGTGATACTTTCATGGGAACTGAGACAACGGTCAGTACAGACCAAGTACTGGGCAGATGTTAGCTCTGTTGTACATCATCTACTTTGATTCTCACGACACCCCTAGGAGAATTATTATTATTCTCTTTCTCAATAAGAAAATGAAAGAGAGAAGTTTTGTGACATGCCTAAAGTCACACAGCTTGAAAACAAAAGGGCCAGAATTAGAAACCATGGCTCTTAGCTCCTGACTAAGTCAGAATGAATGTCACACATGTGCCAATGCTATTCTTAAAACAGACATCCCACCCAGCCTGATAAAGGGAACACTCTAGTCCACCAGATCAGAGGGTGGGCTTATTGGCTCTGTTACCAAAATGCTGGGTGGTTTTAACTGCCTTTCCCCAAAGGAGCAGAGCCAAACTATGTGCGTGCTATTTCCATGGGGACGGGCGATATGGAACTCTACTGGACGCAGCTCTTTATGGCAGATGGGAAAGGCTGTAGCCCTTTGTAACTTAGTAGGAATTTTAATTAGTTCTTAGAAAACTTTGATGCTTATCAGTACTCAAGCAAGCAGGCTCTTCATGGGAGGGTGTTTGCCAATCAGAAGGCTTTGGAACAAGTTGGTGAACTGTGGTGGAATAAAAACGACCAGTCTGAAAATGCTGCAGGAGCAACATAAACATTGGGGAGAGATGTGGGGTCCTAGTAGCCCTGCCTTCCTCCCAGAGGATGACCTTGGGTAATCGGTTTGTGCCTTGGCTGCCCAACGGAGGATGGGATCATAACAGCACTTTCCCTAATAAGTTCTGTGTGTGTGCTGTATGTGAATACATGTCTGTGTAGGTGTGTGTACATGTGAACACATGTATGTGGAGGCCAGAGATCTAGGCTGCGTGTCTTCCTCTATCACTTTCCACTTTATTTCTTTTTACATTTATTTTATCTTATTTGTATGAGTGTTTTGCCTACATGCATGTTTGTGTACCATGTGTGTGCCTGGTGCCTATGTGGATAGGTCAGATGGGGACATGGGATCCCCTGGAACTGGAGTTAGGGATGGTGATAAGCCACAGTGAGGGTGCTGAGAACCTAACCCAGGCTCTCTGTAAGAGCAGATGTCAGATTGACAACTTACTTGTTTTCTGTGCCACAAAGCTACAAAGGTCATGCTATTTTAGACAACTAAGAAACATAATACTGAGATTTACACCTGAAAGTAGAGTTTCTTAGCTGGGTGGTAGAGCAGAGGCAGGTGGATCTCTGAGTTCGAGGCCAGTCTGGTGTACAGAGCAATTTCCAGGATGCCTAGGGCTACACAGAGAAACCCTGTCTTGAAACACCAAAAAATAAATAAATAAATAAATTTCTTGCCATTATCTTTTCAATTATAATAATAATTACATATGTAAAAAAATGGGCATCTATAGACCAGGAAAAAAGGCAAGAAAGCTCCCCATCACCCCTCATGCAGGGGACACCAGAGAGCCTCCCAGTGCACAGCTCCACAGAGAGTGGGAATCAGAACCGAGAATCACATGGAAGGAGAGCAGCCGACCCCACAGGAGTCACAAAGACACGTTCAGTATATTTGCCTGAACTTACCACATAAGCCAGAATAGCCCTTGACCTTCCAGGCATCAACCTTCTCCTCACTGTGGCTTGTAGGATACAGACTACCATCACTGGCTTTTGACATGACTTCCGGATCTGAACTCAGGTCCTCACAGTTGGAAAGCAAGCACTTTACTGCACCATCTGGTATACCCTCCCAGGAGGTTTTTCTGGGGGCTGACTGCCCAGAGTCTTACACTTTGAACAGGAGCCAGCCTGACTGCCCAGAGTCTTACACTTTGAACAGGAGCCAGCCTGACTGCCTGGAGTCTTACTCGCCTGCCACTCTGACTGCCCCTGCCCTCTGGTTCTGGTTAATCAGACCCCACACTAAATGTCACTTTCTTGGGGAGGCCTTGTTTGGAGCCACATTAGCTCATGCTGGAATGATCTCTCATTCCTCTGAGCATGTTATTTTAAGTACCTGCTATGTGCTCTCCTACCAGACTGGAAAGGCTAAAACATCTCTGATATATCCATTCCAAGTGCCTCAAACAGTGCTAAATGGACACATACACAGACACACACACAGACACACACACAACCTTGTACACTATAAACAAGGCCCTCCCTCTGGAAAAGGATCATTAAAGAACAAGAGATTTCCCTTCAAGTAGTTTCTAAGGAAAGCAGTGCATTGTGGGACATGAGAAGCAAACTGCTTTATGGAACCCCAAGGAGAATCTCAGCCTGGAAGTGACAGTAATGGAGGACTTAGGGGACCGAAATGGCCAGCCAGCTCCCAGCCCTACCCCTGCAACACGGTTGGAAGCTCTACAGAACTACAGGCAGACAGGGGCTTCTATATACAAGTACGGCAGTCTAAGGCTTCTCCCAGGAACCTGGTCTCCTTATTATAACATTTGAGAGATTTCAATCTACCTGCCAGTCCTACTCCTGTGCCCTGAAGTAAACTACTCCTTCCACACGGAGGGTGTCCAACAATTTCCCAGGAAGAAGAGGCTTATGGGGCAGACAGCCAACTCCAAAGGAAGCTAAGACCTATCCGCTAAAAGGAGTCTTTCATTATTGATCAAGAACAGCCAAGAGCATCATTACAAGAAAACCATCAGCAAGGCAAAGACTAAACTCAAGAGAAAATAGATCCAGTAAACACAAGAAAGTCAGGCAAATGGGAAGGGTTTTATAAACTCCTATCCTGAGGAATTCTGAACAGTTTCCATAAAGCACAGAGAAAACTAACAAACCTGAGCTCTTACGAATTGACAGCATCAATGCAGAAGCTAACACTTCAGTGGGAGGACTGTGAGGGGAGGACAGAGAGTGGGGGGAGGACTGAGTGAGGGGAAGACAGAGAGTGGGGGGAGGACAGAGTGGGGGGAGGACAGATGAGGGGAGGACAGAGAGTGGGGGGAGGACAGATGAGGGGAGGACTGAGAGTGGGGGGAGGACAGATGAGGGGAGGACAGAGTGAGGGGAGGACAGATGAGGGGAGGACAGATGAGGGGAGGACAGTGGGGGGAGGACAGTGGGGGGAGGACAGAGTGAGGGGAGGACAGAGTGGGGGAGGACAGATGAGGGGAGGACAGAGTGGGGGAGGACTGAGAGTGGGGGGAGGACAGAGTGGGGGAGGACAGAGTGAGGGGAGGACAGTGGGGGAGGACAGATGAGGGAGGACAGATGAGGGGAGGACAGAGTGGGGGGAGGACAGAGAGTGAGGGGAGGACAGAGTGAGAGGAGGACAGAGTGGGGGAGGACAGAGTGGGGGGAGGACAGAGAGTGAGGGGAGGACAGAGTGAGAGGAGAACAGAGTGGGGGAGGACTGAGAGTGAGGGGAGGACAGAGTGGGGGGAGGACTGAGAGTGAGGGGAGGACAGAGAGTGAGGGGAGGACAGAGTGAGGGGAGGACAGAGTGAGAGGAGGACAGAGTGGGGAGGACAGAGTGGGGGAGGACAGAGTGGGGAGGACAGAGTGAGGGGAGGACAGAGGGGAGGACAGAGTGAGGGGAGGACAGAGTGAGGGGAGGACAGAGTGGGGGAGGACAGAGTGAGAGGAGGACAGAGTGGGGGAGGACAGAGGGAGGACAGAGTGGGGGAGGACAGAGAGTGAGGGAGGACAGAGTGAGAGGAGGACAGAGTGGGGGGAGGACTGAGAGTGAGGGGAGGACAGAGTGGGGGGAGGACAGAGTGAGGGGAGGACAGAGTGAGAGGAGGACAGAGTGAGGGGAGGACAGAGTGAGAGGAGGACAGAGTGGGGGAGGACAGAGGGGAGGACAGAGTGGGGGGAGGACAGAGAGTGAGGGGAGAACAGAGTGAGAGGAGGACAGAGTGGGGGGAGGACTGAGAGTGAGGGGAGGACAGAGTGGGGGGAGGACAGATGAGGGGAGGACAGAGTTGGGGGAGGACAGTTCAAAATGCAGAGGGACATACAAGGCAGAAAGTATCTTGATTTTAGAACAATCCTGGAAGTTCATCATGGCACTAAATGGAGTTCCAGGACAGAAAGGGGGGAGGGAGGAAGGAGATGATAGGAAAGGATCTCAACTTTCAGAGCTTCAGGAAACAGTCTTCAGAGCATTCATGGCTGACAGCCACTTAATCTTGCCCACTTCAAAGACAAGGCAGAGGGGCTCTGCAGAGCAAAGACATTGTTTCAAAAGTAAACAATCTGCCCAGGTCTGGAACCCCAACACTTGGGAGGCTGAGGCAGGAGGGTTTGGAGTTTAAGGACAATACAGTCAGACCCTTTTTTAAAAAAAAAAAGTGTAATATAGAAATACACGGTCTTGTTTGGCTCTGACTGGAAAGACACGTATGTTAAGCTAATTGATAAGGACTGTTAAGTTACTGTATGTGTGATACTAAATGTTAAAAAGCACCATTTTTGTTGTTGTTTGGGGGGTTGGTATGAGGCAGCTAGGTGGTGGAGGGCTTGCCTAGCTGCTGTGAGGCCCTGGCTTTGATCCAAGCACCACAAAATAAACAAGCAGGCCACAGTGGCACACCTGCAATCCAAGCATACAGAGGTGGAGTCAGGAGGATCAGAGGTCTAAGATCATCTTTACCTTCATAGTGAGTTTGGTCCAGCCCACACTACACTACATAAAATAAGAAAAGGGCGATGATACTAAACTAAATGGTTGCTTCAGAGTGAGGATACAGAAAAATGATGTCTTTTTGGACTCATGGTTTCTTTTTGTTTTTTAAGTTGATCATGGCCAGCCATGGTGGCACACATCTTTAATCCCCAGCACTTTGGAGATTGGAAGAGAATCTTTGTGAGCTCAAAGCTAGCCTAGTCTACACAACAAGTTCTAGGCTAATCAGGGCTACATGAGTCCCAGTCTCAAAAGCCAACAACAAAAACTTCATTCATGCATTCAGTTATGTCTTACCTGTATTTTAAATTTATCTTTTATTAGCAGTTATTGCAATCAGCATTTAGCAGGCCCTTTTGCTAATGTCAACATCTACAAACCCATGTTTATACACCCAAAGTCTCTTCAGGGTTAGAATTCTCGGTCACCTGCTGTTATTGCCACTTTGATATGTGCATTCTTAGTTCTAAATCTCATAAGAATCCCCAGGAGCCCAGGTCTGACACTACCACACCTCCCCTTCACATCCTATAGTTTGCTATAATCCAGAGAGTCATTTCACATAAATTTTCTCATCAACCCCAGGGAAACAGGGGGGTCAGGACTAGCCTCATTTGAAAAATGAAGACTAGCAAGGGAAGTGATTTGCTCAAGATTTCTGACTCCCTGATCCTTATCCAGTTTTCCTTCTCATCTGCCCCTCCCCCTTCCATGGGCATTTGACCCACAGCCACTGTAAATGAATACAACAGAGAGAGATCAAAAGCAGGAGAGAGGCAGGAGAGGGAGAGAGAAACCCTCCCCCACCCCACCGCACCCACCCACACAAAGGAAACCGAGTAACCAACTATGGAATGTCTTAGGTTGCTCTGTCAGCATTCTGCAAGAGTCTTGAGGGGCTCTGGAAATGCCAGCAGTCAGACCTTGGCACATACAGCAGCTCTTGGCACAGACAGCCCAGAGCACTTCTGACAAGCGGGGCCACTCTTTTGGGGTTCCAAAAGAAAGAGCCGTGTGTACCTCTGCTCTGCAAAGACACCGCCTGTGCATTAGTCCGGTCATGCGGCTCAGGGCTTTTAGTTCTTGCCAATATTCTTAGCTAGGGCTGGTCTAGAGCAGTGGCAAGTTGACAAAGCCCCACAACAGGGTGGGCCAGAGAGGAAGTCCAGTGTGCGGAGTTAGAGTGGGCAAACACCGACTCCAGTCGCTTCAAGCGTGGGGAAGCCAACGGCTCCCCCAAGCAGAGAAGGCCAGGATTTGGGTGCAATGCATTGAGCCTGGTTCCGCTGCTGTTCCCAGCCTGTTCTGGCATGTGAATAATGGCCAAACAGCAGCTAGGGGAAGAGGCTGTTTACTTGAGTTCAAACTATTTATAGCATCAGCAATCTGCACATATTTGGATGACAAATCCCTGGGCTTCAAGTGAGCCGAGCTTCGCTCCTGGACAATTTCAACAAACACATTCCCTCCCCACACCACCCCCAGGCCCCTCGACATGTGTTGCCCTCAGGAGATCTAACTGGAGTTGCTGAGCTTCAAAAGATTATAAAAAGAAATCACATTTCAAGAGCATGTGACTTTTAGTTCATCTATCTATGAGAGTTTGAAATACATATATCCTTTAAGACTTAAATCATAAATCCTAATCCATATATATTCTTTAATAATGCTTAAAGATCCCATAAATGGCCAAACAATATCTGAATGATGTTATGGGATATTCTGATTGCACTCTGACACACCCGAGACTGACAATAAAGTTTACTTTGAATCAGATGGCAGAGCTAGTTACTAGCTGACCAAAATTATCCATGGAGGTTTTGGAGGACTGAGGACATACAGAGAGACACACGAGGTAGTAGGGTGGGACTTAGAAAGATTCTCAGCCCCTCTGGATCGAGGAAGGAGAGAGGAGGTCACTGGTTGCTTCTCTATTGCTTCTTTGATCATTCAACTTCTTACCCCAATATCTGACTCCCGAGTTTTTATTGATAAAGAATAATTCAATAAGCACAGATTGGCGTCCAACATGGGGCATGTATTCCCACACAGGACCTGAGAAAGCTTTAAAAAAAAAAGCTCCAAACCCCCACACACAGAGCCAAACATGGCTTCCTATCCCAAGCCTCTCAGGTAGGCTGACACATACAGAGACGGCTCCCAGACACTGCGTGCAGGCTTGAGCCAGGCAGTAGCACGTGTGGAGGTACACAGCAAGTTTAAGGCTTGGCTCATCCACTCAGAGAAGGCTGAAGGCATGCAGTAAAGTGGTCCAGATCGAGAAAAACCTTTAAACAGATACAGTAGAAAACAGGTATAGACAGAAAAAAAAATAGTTTAAAAATAATAAAGACTTTAAAGAGAAAGTAAAGTAATACAAAAGAAAAAAGTCACATAAAGATGGAAAATACACAGGGCATCTGGATCCTGTATGGTGTTTTGTTGACTTTGAGTTTTTCGAATGTTAATGAGTGAACAGCAGCTGCTGAGAGACATTGGATTATGAAAGGCACTGCTGAAATAAACCAGTCTATATACTTTAGAGATGTCTTGACTTTAATGGAAGTCGGGAAATGTGTTGTGTTGGGGGAGAGGCTGTGCCTTCGTTTCCACAGGAAACAAAAAGTTATGGATTTCTTCAAAATTAATGAAGATCAAATTTGATTGGGGGAGACTTGCTGAAAATCTTGACTACAGACATGAAAAAAGGAACCAAAAAAGACTAAAGGGCAGGTGATATATCTGATGATTCCTCTACTATGGGAACAGCTCTGAGTCTGAATGAGACATGACAATCTTGTTGGCTACAGAGTCCTCATGACTTATTATATGTCATCCTTTCATATGGCATGGATAGAGGCTTGGTTATACAGTCCTAACTTATAAAGTTGAAAGACACCTTTTATCTGCTCAAACATAAAACAAAAAATCATCTTTAACTAACTGGTACACAATGCACATTCCTTGTGTTAATGCAGTTATACAAGTTACCTTTAAAAGTTTGTGTGTTTTCTGAACAAAAGGACCAGACACCAATGAAGACACCAAGTAGCCCAAGTAATGCAGCCTCTCAGAATACCTGTTACAGTTTCCTCAAAATTCTACATCCAAAACAACTTCAAAGCCACTAGCTAAGATGGTCCAGCTACCACAGATAAGACTTCAAATAAACCTTGCACTTTCCCAATACACAGAGACTGGACAACAAATGATACAGCTAGCTTGCCCAGGACTTGACCATTCTCTTCCGTTTCCTCAGGGTCTCCTAAAGACGTTATCCCCTCCAGACAACAGAAAGTAATTTTAAGAACATAACACCCACATTCCCAAGAGGCGGGGTGGGTGGTTTTTGGTCATTCGGTTGATTATGGATGTTTATCATCGTTTAGGGGGATTAGTTGCAAGTTGTTACTGGTCACAGTTATGGAGGAAACTAAGCAAAGGAGATTAGACTCAGGGATCTCAATCTGAAAAGAAAAAGGGGGATACAGGAATGAGAGGATAAAAGGGAGATTACTGAATCTACTTTTAAACTAAAAAAGCAACTACTAGGTTTATTTACATTGGTATGGATTTTTGTTTATTGATACAAATTTAAGGTTATTTTTGTTATGCTGTATATATGTTTCTATTCTTGTTTAAGATATTTTTGTATGTTGAAACAAATTTAAGGTTATTTTTCTTTTAACATACTGTATATATGTTTCTACTCGTTTAAGGTATTGTACCTATGCAGCTCGTTTTAAAATGTAATGTAAAGGTCTAGTCTTTAAAGGCTATTATTACAAACTATTTAAGATAATTAAGGAGCCAGGCAGTGGTGGCGCACGCCTTTAATCCCAGCACTCAGGAGGCAGAGCCAGGCGGATCTCTGTGAGTTCCAGGCCAGTCTGGTCTACAAAGGGAGATCCAGGACAGGCACCAAAACTATACAGAGAAACCCTGTCTCGAAAAACAAAAACAAACAAGCAAACTCTCTCTCTCTCTCTCTCTCTCTCTGTGTATATTAAGGAATGTAGGTTAGTAGTTAGCCATCTATAACAATCAAATTTGTTTGTGGCCATGTTAGGTATGTTGTCTTTTTTTTTTTTTTTTTTTTTTTTTTTTTTTTAGAGACAGGGTTTCTCTGTGTAGCTTTGCGCCTTTCCTGGAACTTACTTGGTAGCCCAGGCTGGCCTCGAACTCACAGAGATCCGCCTGCCTCTGCCTCCCAAGTGCTGGGATTAGGTATGTTGTCAAGGTTAAGCAGAGATATATTTTAGATAGACAGATGGTCTTCAAATACTTCAGAGGCCTATAAAATACAGCATTTAAGATGTAATAATATCCTTTCCGGCGGTGACGACCTCCCTACGAGAACATGCCTCTCGCAAAGGATCTCCTTCATCTCTCTCCAGAAGAGGAAAACAGGAAACACAAGAAAAAGCACCTGGTGCAGAGCCCCAATTCCTACTTTATGGACGTGAAATGCCCAGGATGCTATAGATCACCACGGTCTTTAGCCATGCACAAATGGTAGTCTTGTGTGTTGGCTGCTCCACTGTCCTCTGTCAGCCCACACGCAGAAAAGCAAGGCTGACAGAAGGATGCTCCTTCAGGAGGAAGCAGCACTGAAAAGCACCTGATTCAAGATGAGTGGGAACCATCCCAATAAACACATTTTGGATATAAAAAAAAATGTAATAATGTTTTTCATGACAATGAGACATCTGCTCCTGACAGCTCGAATCTATTCAGAGAAGATGATGGGTACGGAAGAACCTCCATATGGAGTTTGCTTTTATTATGGCAAAGTTAGCCACTGGACAAGAAACAGCTCTTGTCTCGACTGCTGACAGTATACTGTCCAAATTGGACAAACAGGACACAAAAGAAAGTGACTGCCAAACTTTGCCAAGGCAAAGTAAGACAGTCCTTTGAAATTCCTGCTTCACAGAAAAGTCTGTCAGGCCAAAGATGGATGCCCCAACATTGCAGAGGAACCTTGGGTGACTGTGCAGGCAGCCAGCTGTCTCTGTCATTTCTATAGTTTTGGAAGTTGTTTGCTTTGCACTCAGGTAATAATATATCCTTCTTAGGTCTTTGATGGAGTTGAAGATGAGATAGTTATAGTTACAGTTTTCCTTGTTATCAAATTCAAAAAATAAACTTACATAAGAGATGTAAAGTTTGTAAGGTTGAAAACCACAAAAGCTTAAGTTGTTTCTCTAAAAAGATGTTTTTAGGTCTAAAAAGGTATTTGTAAGATGGGAATACAAGTTATGATAGAAAATGGTTTAGATATAAAACTTTGGACTCACCAAGATAAGACAGATAATGGGATAATTTCTCAATTTCTCCAAATTTGCCAAATGCAAATGGATTGGATACTGTGACTGTAATCTCCCCTGATAATTGTTCTTACTGTATACTGTATATAGTTTTACTGTATTAGAGTTAAAACCTGTCCTTTTTTATTTAGACAAAAAGGGGGAAATTTTGTGGGATATTTTGATCACACTTTTGACACTTCCCAAGACCAACAATAAAGTTTACTTTGAATCAGAGGGCAGAGCAAGCTACTAGCTGACCAAAATTATCCATGGAGGTTTGGGAGGACTGAGGACATACAGAAGACACAGGAAGCAGGATGGGGCTTAGAAAAAAATCTCGGCCCTCTTGGATCAAGGAACGAGAGAAAGAGGCCACTGTTTGCTTCTCTGCCACTTCTCTGATCATTCAGGTTCTTACTCTGGTATCTGACTTCCAAGTTTTTATTGATAAAAAATAATTAGACAAATGCTTCAGAATGATTGTAATCAGTATGTTTGTGCTACTATAATGCTGCCAAGCCCAGCTCAAGACCTATAGAGAGAACATTTCTTATAACACAGTTTGTGTAGGAGGATAAAAGTTTTCAGAAGTGATCCACAAATATGTAATCATATGTGCATGCCAAATAAACAGCAGAAACATTACCCCAACTCCAGAGCAGAAGCAGTCAGTGCAGGATTGCCAACGCCTCTGGAGCTCACTGCACGCCCATGTAGGAGAAAGGCAGGGCTACAATAAAAAGCGTGCAGACCCTTCTACAGCTTTAATTCAAAGTGTGCTCAATGAATGAGTCTGTTTGGAAAAATTTGCTACCTCTAAGAGCTGCTTTGTTTTTAGGATTAGGGACTGTCTAACTCTGAAGTGAGAAAAATGGTTGTTGTTAGGTCCATATGCTGAGTGGTTATTTATGTTGGAACCTTGCAGCTCTATCACACAATGCAGCCACCAAAAAGAAAAAGCTGGTAAGTAAAGAAAAGATATCAAGTATGAAGAGTGATGCTGGACAAGTAGTTTCTGGAGAGGGGACACAGTTTGCCTTTAGAAGGCCTGACCTGTCCTCTTACCCTTTCTTCTTGCTAATATACTCACTGGAAGACAAAATGGAAGGGTTCCAACAAACCTTAAATTTTTTTTGTTCTGAAACAGAATCTTACTACATAGCCCTAGCTAACCTGAAGCTCACTGTGCAGAAGTGAGTGGCCTTAGATATGTGGCAATCCTCCTGCCTTAGCCTCCAGGGTGCTGAGATTAAGGTGTGTGCCGCCATGTCCAGCTGTGCTATTACTATAATGCTGAGGATGAGACCCAGGTCCTCAGGAACCCTAGGTAAATGCTCTACCTTTTGTGGCCCCATCTAGCTTTCAATATGTACTTCTTATCCCAGTGGTTCTCAGTGTGGATATTTATCACACAGAGATAACCAGACAAGAACACCTATGTAGATACATCCATCAGCACCAGTGTTTATAGAGAAAGTGTTGGTGACATGTTTACACCAGTCACCAGCTACCCACAAACCTCAAGTCTACGTGCTTGGTAAAGCAGAGGCCTCATCTCAGAGACTCAGGATTAACTGAGACAATCTGAAGTACCCAGTTCATAGTTTACATTTTGTTGCTGTTCCTAGAGCCATTTACATCTGTAAAAGAATATTCAAAATACCAAACTGCCAAATGAGGACATCGCTGGATGTCGGACAGCAAGAGGCATCCATTAAGTTATGTACTTCCACAAGTCCTTAATTTTTAGAAGTGCATGTTAAGACCATATGCATGAAAAAATCACATTACTCTTCAGGAAAAGAGGGTGGGTGGAGGTGGAACTCGGGGGCAGAGCACTTGTCCAGCATCCACAAGGCATTGGGTTTGATCCCCAGCATCACAAAAGAAAAACAAAGAAAGGATGGAGAGAATCAAACTGAAGGAACACACACAGAGGAGAAAACAACTTGGGGACAGTAACAGGAACTGGAACTGGCTTAGTAGATCTCAAAGCACAATACAGTTCCTAGCCAAGTGGTAGTGGCTCACTCCTATAATCTGAGGCAGAGGCAGGCGGATCTCCGGGTTTGAGATCAGCCAGGCCTACACAGAGTTCCAGGACAGCCAGAGAGACCCTGTCTTGAACAAAACAAAACAAACAAGGAAGGAAAGAAAGAAAAGACATGACAAGACAGACAATGACAATGACAATGACAAAGACAAAGACAAAGACAGCAAACACAGTTTTTTGGGGACTTAGTTGGGTGAAGGCACAGCCAGTCCACTAGGCTGACAACCTAAATTCAATCCCCAGGACTCCCAAGGTGAAAGGAGAGAATCTATTTCCTCAGGCTCTGCTGTCTGTCCTCTGTTACATACACATACACATACACATACACACACACACACAACTGTTAAAAAAAATCTTTTGTTCTAGGTGAAACCAAGCTCTCCAAAGTATTTCCAGGTTCTATCCATTTTGCCAGTGGCACAGTTACAAGAGCATTACTTAAATATTGGCTCCAGGACTTACTAGCTACAAAACAACAGGTGGAAATGATTGACAGGAATTCTGAATAGAAAAGAAAGCAGTAAGCAGTCCAGAAACTATGGTACCATTGTTAAAGGCCCAGCCCTCTCTGCCTGTAGACTTCTGGACTTTGTGCCTACAGAAAAGTATCTCAAAACAAGAATAGGTTTCTTGGGTCTGGGAAGCCGGATCAGTCCATGACACGCTTGTTGCACAAATAAAAGGACGTGAGTTCAGATCCCTAGCACCACCCTTCAAAGCAGCAGCTAGGGGCAGGACCTACAGTCCCAGGCTGGCCTTGAACTCAAAGTTCCCTCTGCTTCGGCCCCACTTCCCACCCCCACCCCATACCTCCGCCTCCCAGTGCTGGAATTAAATGTGTGTGCTAACATGTTGGGACTCAGATATTCTTTTATTTTATTTTTTTTAATCAACTCTGTTCCTTTATTTATTTATTTACAGGAAGGTTGTTTTTTATTTTATTTTTTCTTAACATTTATTTTACAGTGTTCTGTCTGCATGTTTGCCTGCAGGCCAGAAGAGGGCATCAGATGTCATTACAGATGGTTGAGCCACCATGTGGGTGCTGGGAATTGAACTCAGGACCTCTGGAAGAGCAGCCAGTGCTCTTAACCTCTGAGCCATCTCTCCAGCCCTCAGATATTCTTTTATTTTATTTATTTGTTTGTGTGTTCGTTTATTTATGGGTTTTTTGAGGCAGGGTGTCTCTATGTAGCTTTGCGCCTTTCCTGGAACTCACTCTGTAGCCCAGGTTGGCCTCGAACTCACAGAGATCTGCCTGCCTCTGCCTCCCAAGTGCTGGGATAAAAAGCGTGTGCCACCACCGCCCAGCCAGATATTCTTTTAAACAGTACTTCAAGAAAAAGGAACTTGGGGTGGAGAAATGGCTCAGGGTTAGGAGGGCTGGCTGCTCTTGTAGAGGACCCAGATTCAGTTCTTAGCACCCACATGTTGGCTCACAACTGTCCAGAACATCAATTCCTGGAGGTCTGATACTTTCTGTCTTTCATGGGCACCAGGCAAGCATGTAGAACATATAAATACATACGTGCAGGCAAAATACTTACATACATAAAAAAATAAAAATAACTGAAGCTTTTTAAAAAAGGAAAAGGAATTAATTTCCTTTAATCCTCACAGATACTTTATGAACATTTTATCATTATTCTCATTTTACAAGTGAACAAGTAAAAGCTCAGAATGTTAACTTGCTTGAAACTGCAATTTTTTTAAGAAAAGCTGTCTAAAAGGAAATATTTTTGAGATTTATTTTCATTTTATATGTATTAGTGTTTTGCTTGCATGTATGTGTGTGCACTATGTGTGTGACTGATGCTGAGGAAGGCCAGAAGTGGGTGCCTGATTCTCTGGAACTGGAGTTACAGATGGTTGTTAGGTGCCATGTGGGGGCTAGAAACTGAACCTGGGTTCCCTGGAAGAGCAGGGTACCCTTAACCACTGAGCCATCTCTCCAGCCCTATATTTTAAAGTTTTAATTACGTATTACCTACTGTGTGTGTGCTTATGTATGTGTGTACAGACATGTATAAATATGCAAGCCACAGGCCAACTCTGAGAGTCGGTTCTCTCCTTCCATCACATGGGTCCCAGGGGTTGAATTAGTTTTGGCAGAAAACACCTTTACCCACTGAGTCATCTCACCTGCCCAAGGAAACACTTTAAAAATTACATATTGGCTGGGGTTGGGGATTTAGCTCAGTGGTAGAGCACTTGCCTAGCAAGCGCAAGGTCCTGGGTTCGGTCCTCAGCTCTGAAAAAAAAAAAATTACATATTGGGGGGCTAGAGAGATGGCTCAGTGGTTAAGAGCACTGACTACTCTTCCAGAGGACCCAAGTTCAATTCCCAGCACCCACATGGTAGTTCACAACTGTATGTAATTTCAGTTCCAGGGGACCCAGCACCCATGGCAAAATACCAACAGACATAAAATAAAAATAAGTAATTTTTTTAAAAAATTACATATGGCACTGAAGAGATAATCACTGCTTAGAAGCATTTGCTGCTCTTGCAGAGGACTGGAGTTCAATTCCCAGCACCAACACCAGGCTGCTCACAACTACCCTCACAACACCAACTCCAGGGAATCTGATGCCCTCTTCTGGACTCCATTGACACCACATATATGTACACATACACACATGCAGGTACACACACACACACACACACACACACACACACACACACCTTTTTTTTTTTTTAATTAAGCCAGCAGTGGTGACACCCACCTTTAATCCTAACACTCTCAGGAGGCAGAGTTCGGCAGAGCTCTGGGAATTTGAGGTCCACCTGTTCTACACAGTGAGATCCCATCTTATCCTTTTTTTTTCCTTAAGTAAAACAAAAAAGCAAGCCGGGCGGCGGCGGCGGCAGCGGCGGCGGTGCACGCCTTTAATCCCACCACTCAGAAGGCAGAGCCAGGCGGATCTCTGTGAGTTCAAGGCCAGCCTGGACTACCAAGTGAGTCCCAGGAAAGGTGCAAAGCTACACAGAGAAACCCTGTCTTGAAAAACAAAAACAAAACAAAACAAAACAAAACAAAAAAGCAAATGTTTATGTATATTTTAAAGATGCTGAGGTGACCAAAAAAGTTTTAAAGTCATAAGGCTGAAGTTTTTTACGAGTTGGAGGGAATAAGACTCTTACCCTTACAGCACATGTCTGTTTTCAGATTTTCTGTTTTTGTAGTCATTTTTGCGGTATTGAGACTAAACCTTGGCTCTTGTGCATGTGAGACAAACTATTACTGAATTATACTTCCAATTATTTGAAAATATACAAAATATTATTTGGGAGTTGGAGAGATGGCTCAGTGGTTAAGAATACTTGCTATTCTTACAGAATGGGTTTGGTTTCCAGCACCCACATCAGGTGGTTCACAACTCCTTAACACATATACATTCGATAAATAAATAAAGCTTTAAAACATTTACTTATTTGGAGATAAGGTCTAAGTTGATCAGGCTGACCTTGAACTCAGTCTATAGCCCAAGTAGGCCTTGAACATTCAAACCTTCTGCCTCAAGCCTCTGAGTGTTGGGGTTACAGGCCTGCACCCCACACCTGGCAAGTCTTCTTGTTCTGATGTTTATTTTGTGTATTTGTATTGCTTTTATTGTTTTGTTGAGTTGTCAAAAAGAGAGAAGGTAAGTACTATTATTACATTACAATGGATGAAATATAAATGTAAATTTCTAGTGGATGGGGCTGGAGAGATGGCTCCGAGGTTAAGAGTACCAACTGCTCTTCCAGAGGTCCTGAGTTCAATTCCCAGCACCCACATGGTGGCTCACAACCATCTGTAATGAGATCTGGTGCCCTCTTCTGTATACATAATAAATAAATCTTAAAAAAAAAAAATTCTAGAGGATGAAAATTCAGCCTTATGATGATGAGAGTGGGTGGTCTGCTTTGAATGTGCATTATCAAAGACTTCTTTTTAATAATTCCTGGTGTTGTGAAGACATGGGAAAATATAAGTCGAATGGAAAAAAGCCAGGCATGATAGAGAATTCATGACTCTAAGTCCAGCATACCAGAGGTTGAAGCAGGTACACTGCCATCAATCTGAGGCCAGCGTGGACTACTGAGCCCTTGTCTTAAAAGCAACAGAAATGATAGTTTTTTTTCTTGTTCTGTTGAAGCAGGATCTTGCCCTATAGCCCAGATCGGCCGGTGACTCACTACATAACTCAAAGTGGCCTTGAACTCACTTTGTGGCCAAGACTGGCCTTTTATTACTGATCTTCCTGTGTCTACCTTCAAGGTGTCGTAAAGCTGGTTCTGGTCATGTGTACCTATAATCTCAGTGTGTCTACAGTGAGAACGGGGAACTCTTGGTCATGTATACCTATAATCCCTGTGTGTCTACAGTGAGAACAGGGAACTCTTGGTCATGTGTATCTATAATCCCAGTGTGTCTACAGTGAGAACGGGGAACTCTTAGTCATGTGTATCTATAATCCCAGTGTGTCTACAGTGAGAATGGGAAACTCTTGAGCCACCTAACCTTGTTTATACAGCAGTGAACATGAGATCTCCACCTCCAACAGGCTAGAAGGCAAGGACTGACACTGTTGTCCTAACTGAAACCATCCTCCGACTTTCACATGTACTCTGTGGCATGTGTGCCTGCACTTACACACATGAATAAACATGTGTGGTACCAGCTGGGCATGGTAGCACATCCTGTAATCCCAGCATTTAGGAGGTGGAGGAAGGCAGATCACAGAATTCAAGACTAGTGTGGACTATATAGTGAGTTCCTGCACAGCCAGGGCTACACAGAAGACGCCATCTCAAAGTAAAACTAAATTGGTTGATGATATGGCACAACAGGTAAAAGTACTTTGTCACCAAAAAAACTAGGGCCTGAGTGTGACCCCGGGACCCATATGGTAAAAGAAGAGAAGCGACTCTTGCTGTGGGATGTTCTGTATGGCAAATGTGTTGCTCTGATTGGTTAGTAAATAAAACACTGATTGGCCAGTAGTCAGGCAGGAGGAAGTATAGGTGGGACAAGGAGGAGAAGAATTCTGGGAAGTAAAAGGCTGAGTCAGAGACACTGCCAGCCGCCACCATGACAAGCCGCATGTGAAGACGCCGGTGAGCCACGAGTCACATGGCAAGGTATAGATTTACAGAAATGGGTTAATTTAAGATATAAGAACAGTTAGCAAGAAGCCTGCTATGGCCATACAGTTTGTAAGCAATATAAGTCTCTGTGTTTACTTGGTTGGGTCTGAGTGTTTGTGGGACTGGCCAATGAGAGAGATTTGTCCTGACTGTGGGCCAGGCAGGAAAACTCTAGCAACAGACTCTTGCAAGTCATCCTCTGATTTCTACACGCACAGTGTGGCACGTGTATACCCATATACACATCACATATACAAACACACGTGCACATAGGGTTATTTTTATTTTGTTGTTTTTTGTGGGTTTTTTTTTTTTGTTTTGTTTGAGACATGATATCTTACTGTTCTATTGCTGTGAAGAGACATCATGACCAAGGCAACTCTTTTGTTCTGTTTTATTTTTTAGGGATTTTTCCCCCCAGGAGTGGTATTGTTTTGTTTTTTGAGACACGGTTTTGCCGGCAGGCAGTGGTGGCACACGTCTTTAACCCCAGCACTCAGGAGGCAGAGGCAGGTGAATCTCTGTGAGTTCGAGGCTAGCCTGCTCTACAGAGTGAGTTCCAGGACAGGCTCCAAAAGCTACACAGAGAAACCCTGTCTTGAAAAACTAAAAAGAAAAAAAAAAGAGAGAGACAGAGCTTCTCTGTGTAGCCTTGGCTGTCCTGAAGCTCACTCTGTAGGCCAGGCTGGCTTTGAACTCACAGAGATCCACCTACCTTTGCCTCCTGAGTATTAGATTAAAGATTAAAGGCATGCACCACCACCACCACCACCTTGCTAAAGCAACTCATAAAAACAAAGCATTTAATTGGGGGCTTGCTTACAGTTTCAGAGGTTAGTCATGGTGGGGAGCATGGCAGCGTGCAGGCAGACATGGTGCTGGAGAAGTAGCTGAGAGTTGTACATCATAATCCATGGGCAGAGAGACAGAGAGAGATAGAATTTGGGGCTGGTATGGGCTTTTGAAACCTCAAAGCCCATCCCTAGTGGCACACTTCCTCCATGGCCACATCTCCTAATTCTTCTAATCCTTTCAAATAGTGTCACTCCCTAGTAACTAAGCATTCAAATATATGAGCCTATGGGGGCCATTCTTATTCAAATAATTACACATGCTCTCACTATATGGCCCTAGTTGACCTGGAACTCAGTACATAAACCAAGCTGGCCTTAAACCCTCAGAGATTCACCTGCCTCTACCTCATAAGTGTTGGGATTAAATGTATGCACATATAAAGTTATTTTTAAATTCCTTTGGACAATGTATGTCTGTGTGTTACAAACATGTGCATACTCTGACATAAATGATATGTTTATACCAGAGCTATCTATAATACAGTAAAATGGAAACACATCTAGCTACTAAAAATGTGGAGACATACATGATACAGTATCCTCTAAACTGTTTCTGAATGGTGCTCCTATACTCTACTTCCCTGGCCCAGTCCAAGGGTGCCTTGCCTAGCTGACATTGAAACTCAAGCAACAAGCTGAGCTGAACATGGTAACACACACCAGTATCCCAGCTCCTGGGAGGCTGAGGCAGGTGGATTTCAGATTTGAAGCCAGCCTGGGCTACACAGTGAGACCTTGTCTCAAAACAAAACAAAGGGTTTTAAAAAGGCAGCCAGAGTGAAGAGGAGGTAGAGTCCTTGATGCTCAGCCCTGATGCAGGCCCTCCCTGGTGGGAACAGCCGAGACAAGCAAGAGGAGGAAGGAATGAAAAGCAGAGGGGAAAGTTAGAGTAGGACCTGGAGGAAGAAAAGAAAACAGGGTTCCTAGAAAGGAGAGGTGGAAACAGTACAGGCGGTGAGGTGGGATCTATAAGACCACTGGGCTCCTGAGCCAGGAGAGATCTCCTGAGGAGTGCTGAGCCAAGATAAGAGGCACTTTTAGACACTTGGATTCCCGGCCAGTGCATACAAACTAGCTATAAACTCACATATAAACCTAAGAAGCGTGTCGGGCTCTAGAGGAACAGGAACTTCATAGGCCAGTTATTCCCTAGTGTGTTTAATACTGTTCCTGTAAGTTGTTTGTTTTTGTTGCTGTTGTTTTTGGTGTTTTGTTTTGTTAGAAAAAAAGTAAGTTGAAGAGGTCTGTGTCTCTCAATGCATTTTAATGTTTGCTCATTTAATTTTAACAGAAATTGAAAACTTCCTAAGCCAAAATTCCAGCTCTTGGAAGGTGGAGAAGGATCAGAAGTTCAAGGCTAGCCTTGGCCACATACGAAGTTCAAGGAGCTCAAGATCAGCCTGGGTAACTCTGTCTCAAAAAACAAAGTTGGACGGTGGTGGTACACCCTTTTAAACCCAGCACTTGGGAAGCAGAGGTAGGTGGATCTCTGTGAGTTGGAGGCCAATCTGATCTACAGAGTGAGGTCCAGGACAGCCCCGGCTGTTATACAGAGAGATCCTGTCTTGAAAAAACAAACAAAAAAAAACCCAAGAACCAATATTTCTAATAGCAACATTACAGATAAATCTAGATCCTTCCTTTCAGAATAACAGTGAAGAAATACAACTTTTAAAATGACAAATCACACTGTCCCCTTCCCAAGAACATTCTTTGATAAACTCATTTGAAAACTAAGAAAAAACAAATGAACAAAAAACCAACTGGATCTGGGTGTAGCTCAGTGGTGCAGAGCCTTTGTCTGGTCTACATAAGGCTTTTGGGTCAACCCCCATGGGTGTTGGGTCAAGAGTGGAAAACTAACAAAAATAGAAGAGTACTATGTTAATGATTTCTGGTAGCACATCAAAAACCCTCGTCTTAAAGCAAGACACTTAAATGATGCCAAGCTTCAGGAAATCTACAGCTCAAAACCTGACAATATGTTTGTACATTTGGAAAAGGAAGGAAGTCTCTTGTGCTATGGGCAACAGAAATAACAATCAAATACAGCCACTTCTCTCTGCTTCCTCATTGGAGTGTCCAGGGAAGCCCACTCCTGTTCTTAGTCTCTCCCTGTCCACGCGTGTGTGCGTGCGTGCATGTGTGTATCATGGCACACTTGTGGAGGGTCAGAGGATAACTTACTGGAGGTTGGCTCCCTCCTTCTACTGTGGACAATGGGAACTGAACTTGGGTCTTCCTGGTTAAAAACAAGTGCTTTTACCCACCGAGTATCTCAGCAGCTTCTTCTTTTTCTTTTCTTTTTGGTTTTTTTGAGACAGGGTTTCTCTGTGTACCCCTCGCTGTCCTGAAACTCACTCTGTAGACCGGCCTGGCCTTGAATTCTGAGATCCGCCTGCCTCTACCTCCCGAGTGCTGGAATTAAAGGCGTGCACCACCACCACCTGGCAACAGCTCTTTTAGGGGATTTTCTTCAAAATGCAGGCTCTGGGGAGGATTTTCAGGGACACCTTGAGGAACAGTCTGCTGTGCTCTGTGCAGACACTTAGGTTCCCATAAAGCATTAAGAGGTTTGTCCTGAAAACACTGCCTGTCAGCCAGGAGGCTGATGTGTTTTCAAGCTGAGAATCCCTGCCTAGCCAGCAGCAATGGGCTCCCCAGCACAGCCCTGTTCCCAGTGACCTCCTTTCCAGTTTTCAGACAGCAGTTAGCAGTAAGGTAGAGCCGCATCCCCCCACTGATCTTGCATCAGACGAAGTCTGGCTGCTAGTTCCATGGGAGCATGCATTTGCCCCAAGCTTTCTCTCCTAAGCAAGCTTTGCTCAGGTTAATGAAACTCCCACTTAAAGACTGCTCGCCAGCTCTTTGTTACTGGACCTTGCTAATGTCTGCAGATCTGTGTGTCCAGTGTCACCTCACTGTCCTCCCATCAACTGCTTTCAGTTCTTCCCAAAGCCAGCTCTCCCTCCACCACTTCAAGGCTGCCAGAGTTACAGCTTCTTTGAAGTCTCCAACTTCCTTTGGCCATCCCACCCTTACCTTTACTCTTCCTCCTACTCAACCCTCTATTGGCCCATCAGTCTCAGCTCCTGTGCCTTCTCCTCCAGGAAGCCTTCCTTCCTCACGTCAGCCACATGCAAAAGCACATGTGCAGGCCAAGATAACACTATGCTCCCTTCACATTTATGAAGCATGTGGACTGGGTTGTAGCTCAGTGGTAGAATGCAGTCCCAACATGCAAGAGGTCCTAAGTCCTATCCCTGCCAACACTGTAACAGTAAAAAAAAGTGGAACTGTTCAAGGGGTGGGGGGAAGATAAAGAGAAGGCACACTCCACTGTCAGTCTGACAGCAGGCAGCGTTTCTGCTCCTTGATGCTGCAGCCCTGCTGTTCAGAGCGTGTCTCAGATGACGATCAAGAGAACACAGTGAATGAATGAGAAATGAAGTCATGGGGTATTAGTCATTCTGCTCTGTAAGCCTTCCCCATTTGTCTCCTCTTGATATGCTGTCTGAATTCTGCTCCACAGTCTTAAGCACATCATGAGGGCATCACAGCCCTGGCTCCAATTTGGCTTCTGGTTCCTATCTCAGAGAAGGAAAACTGCCAAATCCACAGAAATTAAGATGACAACAATCTTCAGTGAGCAAGATGTTCCTCCTCCTCCTCACGTGTACACTTGTCCAATCGCTTGTCCAATCACTCAGCCAACGACATGAGTTTATCTAGGCAAAATGTTATGTGTTATGTTTGGCTCCATGGTACCAATCACACTGGCTATTATCAGGGTGGCATAAACTTTCCTGAGATGAAGTAAAGTTTAAATAAAATTTAAAAAGCTAACTGAATTCCCTAAAACTTCCCTCCCAGGCGAGATCATTATGAGGCAGAGGAAGGGAAATGAGGGTGAGTCAGCGTGAGTCAAAGTGAGGAGAAAGCGCTTCTGGTAAACAGTTGCTCTTTTCCAGACAGGATTAGGATTACCCAAACCCCACCGCTAAAAATACACAGATAACAGGTGGTATACATTATATAAGTACTTCCAAAACAGAGACTTGGTCACCGACTCTAAAAAGGGAACAGTTAATCAGAGTCAGCCAGGCCTTCTTGAGCCTGATTCTTCTTGGAGAAGCCCCAAGAGAAAGCAAATGTTTCCTCTGAAGCCACGGAGGCCCCGAGTGCCCCTATCGCACTATAACCCCACGGCCTAACTCCTCCTGTCCACAGAACTCTGATCTAGGCTACTGCATTTGCTCTCTGAAGAACCTGCTCCCTCCTGCTGGGGATGGAAGCCAGTCCTACAGCTAGACAAGCACTCCGCCACTGAGCTCTCCCAGGGCCATGAGACAGGACGGCAACAAGAAGCCCACACAGCCTGGAACTCCTGGACTCCAGGAATCCCACAACCACAGCCTCCTCGTTTTGTTTGTTTTCACTGATTATTACTGGGGGGGGGGGGACACACACGACATGGGATATCAGATAAAGGAGGTGGTGGGCCCAGGAAATCCCAAGCTACAAAAGCTACAGGATCATCGGGGCATGCTGAAAGAGATCTGGGTGCCACGTGGCGCCTCCTCCTGAACACACCCAAAGCCCGACACATGCATGCTGTCTTCCTTACCCTCCAGGAAGCCCACCATGCTGCCTGGATTCTTTACTGGGAGAGCAGTGTGATACAGTCAGCAGGGAATATTTTGAAGCTGCCAGGATCAGAGTCCTTTTCTGAAATGGTCTCCACAGGAAATGGACACAGAGGCCGACGGTGTAGCTCAGTAGTACAGCATCTGTCTAACATGCTCAAGGCTGAGTTCAGTCTTCAGCAGTGTAGAAAGAAAAGAAAGGCATACGTATGGAGGACTCCGACTTGGTCCCAGCCTACAGAAGAACTCATCCCAGTGACCTCAAGAGAACGGTTTGTTCGTGGGATTTGCTTGCTGACCCAGGCCAAGCCTTCCTACTGGGCTCAGGATGAGACCCGCACTCCTTGCCATCATCTACAAAGCCTCCTGAGACCCGGGCCTTGGCCATGTCTCTAGTATGGAATCATGCTGCTCTCTCTCCCTTTCTGTCTGTTCTCCCAGCTAATGGTCCTACCGGTTTTTTGAACAAGCCAAACTTAACTCCTAGGACCACTGTGCCTGACGTGGTGCCAGTTGTGGCTCTATTACTTACACATTATGTGACCATAGAAAACTAGAGTCACTTGGGACTCAGTTTCCTCATCCATTAAGTTCAGTCATTGAGGAAATAGTCACCAAGCGCTTTTCACATGGCATGTCCTGTTCTAGGCCCTAGAAACAAGGCAGTGAGCAACCTGGCTTACTGTCTACTGGACAAAAACCAACTGGAGGAATAAACAAGTCACTTCAGACAATACCAAATTCTACAACAGAAATTAAACAGAGTAAAAAACCCAGGAGTTGACTGTCCTAAGGTGTGGATCATTTGCTTCTGCTGGCTTCTGCCACCCACCATATCGTATTTGACTCCAGATTCTGGAGTCTGCCTCTTCAGCTACTTCTCCCCACCTCTCTAACCACTCGTCTCTCCTCGCCTACTCTGTAAGCACCGCCTTGGTCTGCCTGCACCTGGAGCCTGCTATGCCCTCCTGGACACCCGGCACTTGGCAAGGCTCTGTCTCCAGGTGGCTTATTGGAGTCTGCTGTACGCTTATCCATGCGGTTCAGGGCATCTCTGCTAAGACGCTCACCCCTCCTTCTACTGGAATCCCTCTGGTGGGGTTCCTCTGTGATCCTTTTCCCTAAGCCTCTCCCGCTTCCTCTTCACCCTGCTTCTAGAGGATGGCTTCTTTCCTGCTTGCTCTAACCATGAGCTCTCTCATTCACAACTAGATTCATCAACTCCTCACCTGCCTTCTCTGACCTCTTTCCTCTTCAGAGGAAATTTATATTAAAGAATTTATATTAAAGCCTCATGGTATTTCTACAAAAGGCTTGGCCTCAGTACAGCTCAATGGGCAGAAAATGGTACCCTTGATTTCCACATTCTCAAAGATTATAACAACTACTGCCGTTGCATAAGCAAATGATCCCCAAATCTCTTCTAAGCCCTCTTTACTCCCTGCTCTTGTCTTATCTCTGAGCTTTCTTTATTCTGCTCAATCAAGTTGCTCCCTCTGATCACTAAATTCATTACACAAGGATTCAAATGTCTCTTGGGTATGGATAATATTAAAAATTGTTATACACTGTTCTAATTCAAAAAAAAAAAATTTTAAGGGCTGGCTGTGGAGCTGGATTATGGCCCTCCCACTCCAGACCCAAGCATGCATGTTTAAAAGTTTCCTCCACATATCTGTCCTGGGTGTGGGCACGTGACTGTGACAGAAAGAACGAAACAGAACACCCCACCCACCCAGCCAAGACACCATGTGCTTTAAAACAACCAAAGAGTAAACAATTCCCCAAAGGATTACTGCTTATTTCATATTCCTCTAAATACTCGCGCTCTCTTCAATCTCTAAAACTTTTGCTAAAGTATAAACTTTCTTTTATCTCAGGATTTGTAAATTCATTGGGTGTGGTGTAAAATCTGTAAAATCTATAACAAAAAGTTATCTTAAAACTTGTGCCAGGCGGTTGGTGGCGCACGCCTTTAATCCCAGCACTCGAGAGGCAGAGGCAGGCGGATCTCTGTGAGTTTGAGGCCAGCCTGGTCTACAAAGTGAGTTCCAGGAAAGGCACAAAGCTACACAGAGAAACTCTGTCTCGAAAAACAAAAAACAAAAAACAAACAAACAAACAAAAAACTTGTAAAAAATTGAAGTTTAAAATCTATACATAGGTAATCTTAATTTGCTACAGCATGCTTGTATGTAACTTGAATTCTTGTTTAAAAAAATACATCTGCTACAGCATACTACTACACATATGTAACTTGGATTCAATTCTTGTTTGTGAAAAATAGGACAAATCAACAAATGATTGATGAATAAGGTTTATAAATTCCTAAGGTTGTAAAGGTCTACTCAGGATAATAAAATCTGACTTAGAGATATATGTCTAGGCACTTAAACAATGTATGTTTTATGATTAAGGTTTATAAATTCCTCAGGTCCATTCAGGCTAAGAGAAACTGACTTAAAGATGTCTGTCTAGCCTCCATGTCTTTGCTAACTTTGTTAAGCTTTCGCTATTTCTATAGACTGAGTCATATAAAAAACTGTGATATTCTGTAAAAGCACACTGTAAAAAAATCAGAAAAACAAGGTTACCAGTCCCCCTGTGTGCTGTTTTATGGTTTAAAGTTTAATTTTAATGCTAAAGAATCTTCTTTTCACTGGCTTTGGTGGCGCACGCCTTTAATCCCAGCACTCGGGAGGCAGAGGCAGGTGGATCTCTGTGAGTTCAAGGCCGGCTTGGTCTACAGAGTTGAGTTCCAGGATAGGCTCCAAAAGCTGCATAGAGAAACCCTGTCTCTGTCTTTAAAAACCAAAAAAAAAAAAAAAAAAAAAAAAAAGCCTTCTTCTGATAAGCAGAAATACCAGATTCTGGTAGCAGCTGCTAAGGCTGTCTCCAAAGAAGATGGGCAGCAATGGATTCTACCTGGATCTTGCTTCAAGTGTGATAAAGCTGACTACTGGACAAAGAACTGCTCCATGTCTCACCCACCACCAGGGCCCTTCCCAAACTATGAATACTGTTCAGTGTTGTTATCCTCTGATACAAGGAGAGTTCAAAGTTAGCATGGGCTGCCTAAGAGCCTGTCTTAAAAAAATAAAAAATAAAAATAGCCTAGTAACAATTTCACTTTTCAATGATTAACAAGTAAGATCAAGGAATCCGTTTAGATCTATTGAAAGAGACAATAATTCAGAAGAAAGAATAGTGCTCTCAAAATAATGAAAATCAAGCCAGGGCCGGAGAGCTGGCTCAGTGGGTAGAAAGCTAGCTACATACATGTGTGAGGACCTGAGTTTGATTCCACAGAACCCATCCAGAATCTCAGTGCTCTACACAGAGATGGGGCCGAGACAGGAGAATCCCCAGAAGTTCACAGGCCACCTAGCCTTGCACATACAGCAGCAAATGACAGAGACTCTGCTTCAAACCAGATGGAAGACAAAGACCAGCATCCCTGGTCAAGACTGTCCTCCTACTTCCACACACTTGTGGCAGCACGCACACATGTGCACGTACCAGGCATGCTGGCATGCACCTGTAATGCCAATACATGGGGAGAAGAGGAAGGAGGGGGATCACAAGTTCAAGGCCGGTATGGGCTAGGTAAGAAGATCCTGTGTCGAAAGCAAACCAACCAAGCCACTGGAAAGGAAGACTGAACTAGAAGCAACGCACCTTCTAGTAAGACGCTGGCTAGAAGGTGAACAGAGAGGATTTGTGCCAGCTCCCTTGAAAAGAAGCATCAACCAAATACATTGAAAACACAGGAAAAAGAAGTCGGTGTGTATAAGGGGGGAGGGAAGGAAGAGTTCAACATGCCAGTGAGGTTAATGGTGGCTTTAGGGCAGTGCTCTTATATTTGTTTGGGGTTTGGGGATTATAAAGTTGGGGCTTAATCTCCTTGAAGTTTATAAATCATGTGATGGTATGAACCACAAATGCAGCCAACTTATGCTATCAAAAACAACCGTCCAATATTTAAAGAGTAAAGCCTAAATGGCAACTAGTTGGTTTGTTTTAAAGGAAATATTGAAGTTTTAAGACTTCCTGAGAATTTGGGTCTAGTGCATTGACTTTCTGGCCTGGGTTTCTGGAACCAGGGGATGTGACAGCTCACTGTCCTGTCCAAACAAACACTGCGGACGTTTATTAGAACCATCAGGGTAGTCCATTTCTCTTCCCACAGAATCAAATTTTATCTGGACAGATAAGTCTGTTTCTGTTTTGGAAGAATGTTCTGCATAATCAGAATTCTTTGTAGCACTGAGGAGAAGGCAGTCAGTTTAAAACTCAATTTTCATTTAAAAGAAAAATAAAGGACTGATTTTTCTCCAGAAATCCTGGCTTTGGGAAAAGTAATGCAGTAATCTGAGGGTCATGGAGCTATCTTTAATTAGGAGTTGACAAATGGCTGTGAGAAAGCTGACCTTAAGGACACTGTTTATATTTCAAAGACTGTAAAAGAGATTCTGCTACAGAAGTTTCCCAGCACTGCCCTTAGCCAAAGGCTCCTTAGGAAACTGATTTTATCAAGTAGGTTGGTAAGAATTTCAACTCCAGTGCACATACGGAGCTATAAAATGAAACTGTTTTCATGCTTTAGAAATAAATGTTTTAGCAGGGCTTTGGTGGCACACATCTTTCATCTTAGCACTCGGTGGCAGAGGCAGGTAGGCAGATCTCTAAGTTGGAAGCTAACCAGGGCTACATAGTAAGAATCTGTATTAAAAAGTAATGAAAACAAACAAACATTTTAATCAGGCATGGCAGTGTATGCCTGTAATTCCAGCACCCAGGAAGCTGAGGCAGGAAGACTGCCACACACTGAGACTAGCCTGGTCTACATAGCAAGTATCAGACCAACCAAGGATCCATAGAGTGACCCTATCTCAAAATAAAATAAAAGATACCTTTTTTGCAAATGGAAAAGCACTTATTGTGTTATAAGATTTATTTGCTGGGCTGACAAGTGGATCTAGGGGTGAAGATCATGAAGTCTCAGAATGAAAAAAGCCATGTAAGGCACTAGCTTATTACCCCAAAACATTCCAGGAATATGATTCCCTCTAGTCAGAATACTCTGGAAAATTATCCTTAAAGTTAATTCAGAAATATATTTACGTGTATAACCTGTGATGCTCTATGGGTTAGGTAGGTTAGACACTTTAGTAGCCCCATTCTCCTATGACGAGAACTACAGCTGGGAAAGGACGGCCCCCCAGGTCACTAGCTGGGTGCCTCAGCTGCCACACTTGCCTTTCTCCTGCTGTGCAGTGATGAGCATGATGCCCACAGCAGCAGTGGCACCTAAGTCACACTCACCACACCGTGGGCACTGTTCTTTACACTTCCATATGCCCACTCATACAGTGCTCACAATAACCCCTCACTAAGGCTGGGTGGCCTGTCTGTGGGTCACCAGCTCCTCTTTGTCTACTCCGCTCATCTTACACGCCCTGCATCTCCCCAGAAAATCAAAGGGTCTTACCCTAAGACCCTATGTTCTTTACCTTCATCTCAAATCTTAAGTCATTCTTAAATACTAGTAATTATTAATGCTGGATGGTGGGTAATAGGATTGCTTTATACCATTTGCTCTTCTTTGGTTTAGGTTTGAAATTACCTTTTAAACATTTATGGGTTTTCCCCTAACACGGAATCTGACCCACTGAAGAGGCCAGATGACCAGCCTCCACTAACAGTGAATTCCTAAGACAGTGTAACTGAAGGGGGCTCAGCAGTAAAAGAAAGGGGCACTGATTCATCCACTAGTTCCAACAACAAAGACGAACCCAATTATGTGTAAGGCTAGGTAAAGGTCCAGTGAGGGACTCCTGTCCTCACCAAGCTAAGAATTTAATAACGAACACCCAAGTACTGCTTTGAAAAGTAATTATGCAAGGGACTAGTCATGAGAAATGCTATAAAAAGAAAAGTTCAAAGCGCTACAAGAGTCAGAAAAAGAAGGAAATTCCATTATACAGAACTTTCCAGGACAGTCCAAACTTTTCGACGTATTAAGCATTATTTAAATTCAGTAAGTGGCTCACAAAAGAAAGGACGCTAAATGCAAAAGCAAGTCAGGTCTGGAAAGCCACATTCTCTTTTATGGTATTATGGTGGCTCCTGGGGTGGAGGTTTAGGGTTCTTCTGCAGTCTCAGGATCAAAATACGAATTAGAGAAGATGTGTGTGTACGCATGCATGTGTAAATATGTGTGTACACACATAGGTGCTCACACATGCAGAAGCCGGAAGGCGTGTGGTGGCACATAGCTTTAATCTCAGCACTCAGGAGGCAGAGGGAAGTGGATCTGTGAATTTGGGTCCAGTCTGGTTTACAGAGAGCGAGTTCCAGCAAGCCACACACACAGAAACCCTGTCTCGAAAAACCACCAAAAAAAAAAAGGTTCTTTAAAAGACCCTGGAACATGCCAATTCAGCTTGACTGGCTGGCCAGCAAGCCCCTCCTGTCTCCACTCCTTAGAGCTGAGATTAGAGACATACACGGTCATCTCTAACTTTGACACGGGTGCTAGGGACCGACTGCACTAAGGTCCTCAATCCTACCAGGCAAGCACTCTACCCACTGAGCCACCTCCTCAGCTGACTTTTTCTTTAAGATTTATGGGTAAGGGGTCTAGCGATGCTCAGTTAAGAGTGCTTGCTATTCTTTGTCTTTCTAGAGTTCTCGTGCCAGACAGTGCTATCCAGGCTGCTGGAGAAGAAACGACAGTAATGATTTCACCCAGCACCAGACCCTGCATACTACAACACCAACCAGCGCAATGACCATTACGGAGGTGACCAGCCACTCTCTGCTTGGACTTGAGGCCTGCTCCCCAGGAGGGAGTTCACGCCTGGGACTATAAACCTGTCAAAAGGCCATGGGTGGAGACATCATAGGCCCTAGAGGGGAAGCTACTGTTGTCATGTTCGCTAAATTTTTCATGTTGTCAAACTGCCTTCTAAATATTTCTATCTATACATCTGTGTTGCTCTTCCTGCACTAGGCAGTGGTTAATGAAGTGAGTCATAACTGTCAAAATGCTGAGAACAAGTGACCACCACGAGTACTGAGCCCTAAATGGGACATCTGTATCATACTCCCCACGCCCAAGGCTTGAGAACACTGCAGAAGGGGGGGGGGAGAATGATGAGCAGAGGGTGGGGAGGAGTGTTGTGAAGTGTTGTCTTCTGGACATAACAAGGCTTTTATAGACAGGAACTCACTACAGCTGTGGATAAATGCACGTGCCCTACATACTCAGTCAACATCCCATCAGGCAGCACTAACTGGACTCTGGTTACACACACACACACAAACACAGCCATACATTTATAAAATTGTCAAAGTATAAAGCAAAGATTTTCTTTAAGTGCACCCTTGACTGCACCTACTATGTTAAAGAACAGAATCACAGATGCTGCCATCTTTGAGCAGTTTCTCCAAGAATCGATGTGAAGAGAAAAGCTGGGAACCCTGGTGGAGAGACTGTGATCATGAAAGGAGCAAGACAGGACTGCTGTAACTCCCTTTTTCTAAAAGGTTTTTGTAACATGTCTCCTAAAGTCTTTGAAGAACAGGGGCTTGGGCATGGCTCAGTTGGCAGTGTGCTTGCTTGTCTGGCACAGCACGCTTGAGGCCCTGAGTGTGGCCCCCAGCGGAACCTGTGCGTGGTGGAGCACACCTGTAGGCTCAGAAGGTCAGAGTCATCATCCCTACTCAGTGGGAATTCATGACTGGTCTGGGCTAGACTGTGTCAAAAGAAGCATGGCACCAGGGCGGAGGGGATTTATTGCTCAGCATTGTATCATTTGCCTAGACCTGGTTTCAATCTGCGAGGAAAAGGTGGGAAGGAAAGAAGGAGGGAGGACAAAACTACAGGAACTACATAGGAAAGCTCAGATATTACACCCCAGGACTTCGAGGACACAGATTCCAGAAGGGGTCTCCTGAATCCTCACCTTTAGTTTCCCCTCTGAAAAGGAGCATGATCTTTGCCCACCTCATGGAGCTGCTTCAAGGACAAAATGAGAGTATAGACTTGCATCTTTCAGAAATTCAAAGTGTTGAGTTATTTACAAAGGCCAGCATGGCAGCCAGCTCCTTCCAGAATGCTCTGAAGCAGATCTCGGGTTGTGGAACAGAGAAAGTGATAGGCTGAGGTCATCCAGACCCTGAAAATTCTTTTTCTTTTCTTTCTTTCTTTCTTTCCTTTTTTTTTTTTTTTTTTTAAAGATTTATGGTAGTGGGCCACAACTTTAATCCCAGCACTTAGCAGGCAGAGGCAGGCAGATCTCTGGGAGTTCAAGGCCAGCCTGGTCTACACAGTGACCAGGACAGCTTTTACACTAGAAACTCTGTCTCAAAAAACCAAAAAAAAAAAAAAAAAGAAAAGAAAAAGAACGAAAGAAAAAAGAAAAAGAAAAATTATGGATTTGTTTTTGTTTTTGTTTTTTGTAGACAGGGTCTCACTGTGTAGCTCTGGCTGTCCTGGAATTCACTATGTAGACCAGGCTAGTCTCAAACTCACAAGATCCTCCTGTCTCTGCCTCCCAAGTACTAGGATTAAAGGTGTGTGTCACTACTGCCCAGCTATATACGTGAAATTAAAAATAATAAATAAATCTTGAGTTTTGCAAAACTGGTTAAACAACAATGCAAACATATTTAACATTATTAAAACCTATATTCTAAAACGGTTATGAGAAAATGATAGATTTTATGTGTCCTTTACCACAAATAAACCTTAAAAACATTTTAAAAATATAATTTATTTATTTTTATTTTATGTGCATTGTTATTTTGCCTATATGTATGTCTGTTTGAGAGTGTCAGATCTTGGAGTTACAGACAGTTGCTAACAGCCATGTGGTGCTGAGAATTGAACCCGGGTCGTGTGGAAGAGCAGCCAGTGCTCTTAACCACTGAGCGATCTCTCCAGCCCCTTAAAAACTTTTTTTTTTCTTCTGGAGCTGAGGACCAAACCCAGGGCCTTGTACTTACTAGGCAAGCACTCTACCACTGAGCTAAATCCCCAACCCCTAAAAACATTCTTTTTAAAGAACTAATATTTAAGCTGGTGATGCACACCTTTGATCCCAGCATTCAAGAGACAGAGGCAAGGCCAGCATAGTGGCGCATGCCTTTAATCCCAGCACTCAGAGACAGAGGCAGGCAGATCTCTGAATTTGAGGCCAGCCTGGTCTACAGAGTGAGTTCCAGAATAGCCAGGGCTACACAGTGAGACCCTCTCTTGAAAAGAAAAAAACAAACAAACAAAAAAATGAGGCAGAGGCAGGCAGAACTGGCAGAAGCCAGCCTAGTCTATATAGCAAGTCCCAGGCCAGTCAGGTGGCATAGTGAGACCCCATCTCAAACACAAAACAAATAAACAAACAAGAACTAATATTTCCAGAAACTTTTCCTACATATGTATTTTTCTCAAAAAAATATTTTTTCAAGCCAGGTGGTGGCGGTGGCGGTGGCGGTGGCGGTGGCGGTGGCGGCGCACACCTTTAATTCCAGCACTGGGGAGGCAGAGTCAGGCGGATCTCTGTGAGTTCGAGGCCAGCCTGGTCTACAGAGCGAGATCCAGGAAAAGCACCAAAACTACAGAGAAACCCTGTCTCAAAAAAAAAAAAAATAAATAAACATGGGGGCTGGAGAGATGGCTCAGTGGTTAGGAGAACTGGCTGTTCTTCCAAAGGACCTGAGTTCAATTCCCAGCACCCACATAGCAGCTCACAATTGTCTGTAACTCCAAGATCTGACACCCTCACACAGATATACATGCAGGCAAAACACCAGTACACATGAAATAAAAATAAATAATTAAAAAAACAAACAAAAATTTTTTTCCTCAAAAAAATTAGAAGCTACTGTGTTAGAGTCTGCCTCTTACACCTAATCACACGGTGCAGATATCTTTCAAGTGTACATAACTGCCACCTAGTTCTGTTTTTATGACTGAATTGCCCATCACATGTCTGTTTCCAGCTTTTTGACATCATAAACCACCACAGCAACATCTCTGCAGACTTCCTGATGATGTCTTACTACTGGTACCGGCTTCCGCTTGCCCCCTTTGAGGTACCAATGCCCTTAATTTTCCCTGGGAAAGCCACCTCCTTGTCCTACCGTCCATTCTCATTTGGTCCTCCCACCTCTCAATCAACTTTATCCTATGTTGTTAGGCACAGCGTGCCTAAGTATATTGTTTAGCATGTGTCTTTTATGTGGCTATTGCCATTTCTCCTACAATTACATTTCTGATTATTACTGCTATTATAAGGCTATTGCCTTTGGGAGGTGAAGGTGCGGCTCAGTGGCAGAGCAGGTGGTTAACATGCTTGAGGAACTGGGTTCAATTCCTGGCATCAAAAGAAGAAAAGGAGAAAGAGAAGGGGGTGTGGCCTGCTCTCTCTCTTGTAGCTGTTTGCTCAGTTAATCTTAGTATATTTAAGTTATTATTTAGTTAATATTTAGTATTTTTAAGTTATCTCTTGAGTTTTCTCAGCACATAATATGGAAGGTATAGAACTACACCATCTAGGTAGTGACCAAGAGTAAAAGCTCTGGGCTAGGAAGATGCTCAGTAAGAGCACTTGCTGAACAAGCATGAGGACCTGAGTTTGAATCCCCAGCACCCACATAAAAAGATGGGGTGGGCTGAGAAATGCTCTAGGTTAAGACCAGTTGCTACTATTACCTATTACCGAGGACCCAGGCTTGATTCTCAGCACCCACATGGTGGCTCCAGTTCCCAGGGCTCCTGCATGCACGTGGTGCACATACAAACACTCAGGTACATATATACACACATATAAAGTGCAGGTAAGACTGTGTATGCCTGTAACCCCAGCACTACGGTAGATAGAGAAAGGGAATCCCCGAGCCTGGCTGACTGCCAGCCTGACTCTAGGTTCAGTGAAAGATTAAGAGTGATAGATCAGAACACCACACCTACACACACACAGGCATGCGAGCACCCACTCACACACACAGATTAAAAGCCCAGCAAACTGAAACACAGGACCCAAATATATAATGAGATTTCAGGTAAACATGTAACCATAGTTTTCATCCATAAACTGGAGATCATAAAAGGGCTTGTCTCACAAGGTGTTTATAGCCAGGCGTGGTGGCGCACTCTTTTAATCCCAGCACTGGGGAGGCAGAGTCAGGCGGATCTCTGTGAGTTCAAGGCCAGCCTGGTCTCCAAAGTGAGTTCCAGGATAGGCTCCAAAGCTACACAGAGAAACACTGTCTCAAAAAAAAAAAAGATTGTTTACTGAAGGGTTGTAGGGTTGTAGACTGCTTGCCTAGAACACTCAAGGCCCTCAGCCGCAGCAACCCACCCCACCAAAAGAACAGGTTATACTGAGAGTAGCACTTAATATCTTGAGAGAAGTGCTTACTTAGTATGATCCTGGCTCGAAAAGGCCCGCAATCTGCCAACAACGAGAGCCGGCTTGCTGTCCACACTGACATCTGTTGGCTGAGCTTGCTGCCTGCCTTCCACCTGTGCAGTCTGCTGGCAACAACCCGCTCCCTGAGCCCAGGCACTCCTACCTTCCAGAGAAAGTTGTGCTATCGGTTTCCCCTTCCGCTCCCATGTCTTCTCAGCCTTCCCCTCCCACCAGCTCTATGCCAACTGCATTGAAGCTCTCCCATGCTTTATTGAAAAACGAAAAAAAAACCTTCCCCTACTCCTCGATCGCTCCCCAGCCTCCCCTCCCTCCCCAGCCAGTCTTCTCGGAGCTGCCTACACTGTCTTCTCACGTCCCACTCTCACCTCGTCCTACTGATCCATCACACCAAACCTTTGGAGGCTGGGACATTATAGATTCCGCCCCCGCCACTCACCACATCTGCTCAGTCAGGTCCCCAGTGACCCCCGGAACTTATTTCCTCAGTTGGCACATTCTAGCCCTAACTTCTCCTACTTGCTACTCGGCGGCATCTAGCAAAGCTGACCTCCGCCTTGGGCCTTCATTACCACACTCTCTTGGTTTCCTCTTCCAGAGCCATTTCTTCTTGGTGTCACCTAAGTGAACAGTTCTTCCAAGAGTGTGCAAAGCAGCAACCCTCAGATCTGGGCCCTTTTTAAATCTCCTTCCTGATCCTCCTGCGTCAGCCTCCTGAGTGCTAGGATTACAGGTGGGGGCCACCACAACTGCTCAGTATTGATATTCCACTTCCAGTTGTAGCGAACAGCTTTCACTACCATAAATAAACTAATATTTCCAGGTGTGGTGGCATGCCTTGAATCCTAATACTCTGGAGGCAGAAGCAGATGAATCTCTGTGGGGTTTAGGCCAGCTTGGCCTATAAAGCCAGTTCCAGGCCAAACAGGGTTAATTACACAGTAAGACCTTGTCTCAAAATAAACAAACTAATGAGCCTGTGTGTGAATATGTATACGTTAAAACAAGGTTTCACTCTGCCCAGCCTAGCCTTGAACTTGTATGTAGCCAGTTAAACTCTTGGTCCTCCTGCCTCCACCTCCCAAGTGCTGGGAAGACAGGCAGGTGCCACCATGCAGGGCTCTGTAACATTGCTTTTGAATGTGTTTGGAATACTGTCCCTTTACCATTCTTACCAGCTCTCCAGATAGCGCTAACTCACACTACTCCCTCCCCAAGCCTCCAAACTGGACTGTATTCACCTGCCCAGAGGACTCCATTAATGCCTCCCATCACTCAGGCACTTGTCAGGGGCATCACTTCCTCCCTAAGCTCTCATCACCACGATGAGGACCAGCTTTCTCCTCTTAGTACCGCACAGTGCCCGGCACCTCGTACTTGCTGTGGCTTGCATGTATCTCCCAAGGGTTCATGTGTTGAAATTTCACCTCCACTGTGGGGTGGCAGGTGAGGAGATTGGAAACTGTCTGATTTCAGTGTCTAAGGGTGGGACCTTTGGGGGGGAATCAACATTATTAGATAAGGTCATTAAGTTCTTGTGACTGAGTACTAGGACTCTGTGCGAGAAGGTCAAGGAGGCAGCTCAGAGACAGAACACCTGCTTCATATAGGCAAGGTCTGTCTCTTTGACCTCCAGCACCACAAAAAGGGGACTCCTCAAACTCCCCATCTTGTAATACGCAACACTCTGAGCCACCTCAGGACTTTGCTATAAAAAGGCCATGGTCAGAAAAGCTACCCAGTCTTGGGTATTTAATTTCAATAATGAAAAAAGTCTATGACAATATTCTGTATCTGGTTTTTGAATCACCATAAATAAATGGCTGCAAAGGGAAAAATAAGAGTGATGAGACTGCCGGGCGCACGCCCTTAATCCCAGCACTCGGGAGGCAGAGGCAGGCGGATCTCTGAGTTTGAGGACAGCCTGGTCTACAGAGTTTGAGGACAGCCTGGTCTACAGAGTGAGATCCAGGACAGTCAGAACCATACAGTGAGACCCTGCCTCAAAAAAATCATACAAAAATAAGAGTGATGAGACCAGAGAGGGTGAGGGATCAAGCACACTCACCTACTGATTAGAATCCTCTGCCAGCTCACACCTGTATCCTAGAACTCAGGAGGTGGAGACACAGGATTAGGAGTTCAAGGCTAGCCTCAGCTACAGAGCAGTATCAAGGCCAGCCTGGAGGCCCTAAGACCCTGTATAAAACAAGCAATCTCCTGAAGGCCCCAAAAATAAAATCCTAACTTCCTTTACCACCACCACCACCCCCCAAAAAAGCCTGTCAGGAAGAGCAGAGTCTTCTTTCTCAAACATCAAATCAAGACTATTTCTACCTTTCCGATTCTCTGAAAGAGATCGCCTGAAATTCTTGAGAGATTCTCTACAAGTCAGGCTGTCTCCTCAGGGCTGTCTCCTGGCCAACACACCGGCAAGCTTCATCTCTCCTTTCGGGAGGAACCTTCTTGTGTGATCCCCTAGGGACCACCACTCTGCCCTCTGAAGGTCTACAACTGCCCTCTCTGCTTTCAGTTTCCTGTACGCGCAAAACCACAGCTCAAATTACACCAAATTCCTGTTCATAGATCTGTTTCCTACGGACAGGAGTGGAGTTCCCTAAGGACAAGATGTCTCGTTCACTTTTTTTTTTTTTTTTTTTTTTTTAACGGCTGGCGATCAGCCCGGGCCCTGGTTCTCAATAAATCCTCAATGATGTTCCTCGCAGCAAGAACATCAAGGAAAGCTCCCACGTATCGAGGATTTTTCATATCAAGACACCTGTGATCATCTTATAAGACAGGTGTTACCATTATAACCCCATTGTGCAGGTGAGAAAACTGACACAGGAATAAGTCCAACCTCGACGGTCCCCCGAAGAGCGGCACACGCATACGTTCTCTTCAGTTCCTAGTTACTCGACGACCAACCCTCATAGAAAAGGAGCTTTTTAAAAAAGAAAATGTTATTTAAAAAGAAAACTTTCCAATGAGCCTCAAGGGATGCGTCAGGAAAAAAGCCGAGAGCGCACCCACCGGAACGCGGCGAACCCGGCCGGGGTCGGAGGGCGTCGCAGGCGCCCGCTCCGGGGCCCAGGGGACAAAGTCCAGCCCTCCGTCCTTGCCCGGCGCCCTCGCGGCCCGTCCCCCGCCGGTCGCCTGGCGGACCGCTCCTCTCCGAGCCGCGCCCGCCCGCTCTGCCGCCGCTTACCTGCCGCCTCGTCGCCCTCGCGGAGCCCGGGCCGCCGGCGCGAGCGCCTCCCCGGGGCCGCCTGGCGCCCGATGCCCGCCGCCGAGCCGTTGCCTAGGCGACGCGGCTGCCGAACTCCCGCGTCGCTCGCGCTACGGCGGCCGGGAAGGGACGTAGCTGTGGGCGGGGAGAGGACGGGAGGAGGAGGCGCTCGGCAACAGCGAGGAGTGGGTGGAGGAAGGAAAGCTGTCCCGAGGCTGGGAGCCTTAGCTCCCCAGAGAGGGAAGATGGACGTGGGGAACAGCGGGGCTCTAAGGGAGGGATTGTACCTCGGATGCTGCCTATGTCTCGGTTCGTCTTTGGCACGCGAAAGGCGGCCGTATGTAGAGGGGCCCTATGGCCCAAGGTTGCTAGGTTGGTAATAAATGGATTTTTTTTTTTTTTTTTTTGAGTTTGTCTTTGGTTAGTTGGTTTGGGGTTTCAATTTTTTTTTCCTTTCCTTTCTTACTTTGCTCTCTTTTTCCTTTTTTGAGACAAGAGTTCACGTATCCCAGGCTAGCGTTCAACTCTGTATGTACCTGAAAATGATCTTGAACTCTGCCTCTACCTCCCAACTTTTTAGGTGGTGGAAGAAGTGGAACCTAGGGCCTTCTTGCTTGCTTGGCAAGTGCTCTACCACCGAGCTACAAGCCCAGCCACTTGACTGGAAATAAAGAGTAGAAGATTGATGTGGAGTGACAGTTCTCTATTATAATCCCTGGAAGGAAGAGGTGTGGCAAGTAGTGAATAAAATTGGTTTTGGGGAATGAGAATTTGATCAGAATTAATTTCAGCATGGGAAATAAAAAGCTCGTAATCAGCAATTGCACTTCCTGGAAAAGTCCTGCGGATAAACAAGACCCTATGCACAAAAGATGCTCCTGTTGTGTGGTTCCAATCTACTGGGAAAAAAACAAAGACTTAGATTCAATCCGAACTCAGAGTAAGCAAATGTATTCTTACTGCTTGCAGAAGGACAATAAACAGCCTTAGAGCCAAATCAGGAGCCTGTGGTGACAGAGGGAGCTAAAGGGAGGTTTATAGAGGTGGACCCCAGAGGTGGGCATCACAGTTACCTCATGCTCTGTGGAATCCACAGCTGGGTGATAAAATTGCTTCACTCCATTCAGTTGTTTCTCATCCCCATTATACACAACTGTAACGCCATTTTTCTTCTTATCTCACATGGCCAACACCTGCAGGCACTAGGGTCTCACAGTCATTTCAGGACAAAGATCAACAGATATTAGGAGGTGCCTGGTACTGGGTTAAGTTCCTTAGCCACCACAGGGGAGTCCTGTATAAATTGTCACACAAACAAGACCACCCAAGGAAACCGGAAAGAAGAGTCATCAATGACTGGGATAGAGTGATTTCTTCTTGGCAAGCAATAACACAGTGCCATCAGGTTAGAACTGGCTGCCACAAACTCCATTGTTTTTTTTGTTTTGGTTTGGTTTTTTGTTTTTAAAAGGAAGAGTTGAGACTAAATGTACATTGCTAAGATACTGAACAAACAAATAAATGGTGGTACATCCTTAAAATAGGTGCATCCATAAAAAAAAAATAAGCAGAGTCAAACTAGATATGGTGGCTCACACCTGTATCCCAACACTTCGGAGGCTAGAGTAGGAGGATCACTGAGAGTGTAGGACAAGCTTAGCCTGCAAAGAGAGTTCCATTACTGCCTGGGCTAGTGTGAAATCCTGCCTCAAAAGTCCAAACCCCACCTAAAATAACAGGATCCAAAGTAGCTACAGCTGTCGACACAGTTTACATGTAGACCTGCCTGTCTTTAAGCTATGGATGTAACAAGATCTCCTGGTCTCTCCACTAGTCCTGTTCTTCCTTCTACCTTTTTTTGGGGTGGGAACAGGGTCTTTATATAGCCCTGGATGTTCTGGAACTCTATATGTAGACCATGCTGTCCTGAAACTGAAAGATCTGCCTGCCTCAGCCTCCAGAGTTAGGCCTATGCCGCCACACCAGCCTCATTCCCAGCCTTCCTTTTATTTTTGCCATGCTGATCAAACCCAGGACTTAGCACATGCTAGGCAAACACTCTATGGCTGATTTGGCCTCAGCACTTGGCTTTGTACTTTTTAAGCCAAGCAGGCTTCTATCTCAAGGCCTTTACTTCCACTGCTCTGTATCCAGACCCTCGCCTCCAGATATCCCTAGGGTTTGTTTCCTCACTTTGTACCTCCACCTCTATGTCCCATGACCAAAAAGACCTACCTGACTAAATTCGTAGATTCCTCACAAACTCTACTATATTCTTCTCGCTTCTTCACTGCTCTCATCCAGCATCTAATGTTTCTACTATACATTTGTTTATTACTTGTTTCTTTTCACTAGAGCACAGACTCCTTTAAGGACAAGCACATTGTTCCTTGGTGTTTGCTGTCTTATCGCTGGGAACAGTGCCTGGCACATGGTGAAAGCTTAGCAAATACTTACCAGATGAGCAAATTTAATGTACAACACCATGTTTTTGGAATGCTACCCCATGTAAAGAGGAGTGATAGATAGATTGTGTATACAGGCTTACACATGCATAAATACATGCTTATACTGTGGAATGTCTTTCTGCATGCTGTGAATATGTTGCTCTGATTGGTTGATAAATAAAGCTGCATTGGCCTATGGAAAGGCAGCTTAGAGGCAGGTGGGAAATCCAAGCAGATATACAGAGAGAAGAAAGCAGAGGTGGGAGACACGCCAGTCCAATGCCCAAGGAACAACATGCCAGCAGACTGGTAATGCCACAACTATGTGGCAAAACATAGATTAATAGAAATGGGTTAATTTAAGATGAAAGAGCTAGCTAGAGAGACACCTAAGCCATTGGCCTACAGTTTGTAATTAATATAAGCCTCTGAGTAGTTATTTTATAAGCAGCTACGGGACCTTAGGACCAGATGGGATACAGGAAAACTTCCAGCTACATATGTATAGTGTCAACAGAGGCAAAGGCCAAAGACACAGTTGAAGGCTGTCTTCTGCAGCAGCCCAAAGACTTCTTCTCAGAGACCTCTACTTAGGTGAAACCAGGAGTTTTGATTTCACAAAGAAAAGAATTTCAGGAGCCAATAAGAATTACAGTCACGCCAGGCAGTGGTGGTGCACGCCTTTAATCCCAGCACTCAGGAGACAGAGGCAGGCGGATCTCTGTGAGTTCGAGGCCAGCTTGGGCTACAGAGCGACTTCCAGGACAGGCTCCAAAGCTACACAGAGAAACCTTGTCTTGAAAAACAAAAAACAAAAAAAATTAAAGAAAATATTCTATCTATCCTACATTTGTGAGTCTAAAGTTTTATTATCTAATTTATCTTTTATCATAACCAAAGAAAATTATAACTATCTAGTCTTCAACTACATCAAAGACCCCAGAAGGATATAATATTACCGAAGTAAACAGGAAGAGCATTGTAAGCAACCTCCAAAATTCTCTAGAATGACAAAGACAGCTAGCTACCTGGACAGTTATCTGAAGTTCTTCTGCAATGTTGGGGCATCCATTCTTTAGCCTACAGGCCTAGAGTCTTTCAGTCACTTCTCTGTGCTGTGGATATCGCTCTGTATAAATCAAACACTGATTGGCCAGTAGCCAGGCAGGAAGTATAGGTGGGACTAGCAGAGAGGAGAGAGGAAAAGGAGAGGAAGGCAGAGGGAGGAGACTCCAGCTGCCCTTCAGGGAACATCATGTATAGACAACAGGTAAAGCCATGGAACACATGGCAACATATAGATTAACAGAAATGGACTTAGTATAAGAGTAAGAGCTAGACAATGGTAGGCCTGAGCTAATGGCCAAGCAGTTTAAATAATATAAGCATCTGAGTGATTATTTTATACGTGGGTTGTGGGACTGCAGGGGCTTGGTGGGACCTGGAGAGAAGCTCTCCAGCAACATCTCTGTGTCCTGTAGACTGTCTATCAGTTTCTTCTGTGAAGCAGGAACCTAAAACCATCTCATCTTGCAAAGTTCAGTGGTTACCTTCCTATGGGTCCTGCATGACCATTCAATGTAACATTTTGTCAATCAGTCCAGGCAAGAATAGTTTCTTGTGCAAATGGCTATTTTTGCCAAGAAGAAGGTAAACTCCATATGGAGGGTCTTCGATTCCCATCTTATCTCTGAAGTAAATGAGTGCTGCCAGGAGCAGACGTGTCTCATTATCCAGAAAAGTCTAAGTTTTTAAAACATTTTTTTTTTTTTTGATTTTTCGAGACAGGGTTTCTCTGTGTAGTTTTGCGCCTTTCTTGGGACTCACTTGGTAGCCCAGGCTGTTTAAAACATTTTAAATGCCATATTCTGTAGGTCTTTGAAGTGTTTGAAAACTACCTACCTAATTGAATTATATCTATGTATAACTAGAAAACTTAACATAACTATAAGTTTGACTATCATAGAAAACTAATTATTAATCTGTATTTCTTAATTATCCACTATAATTTCAAATGAGGTGCACAAACATAATACCTAAACAAGAATAGAAATGTATATATATATATATATATAGTATAACAAAATCAACTGTAAATTTATATCAATAAACTAAAATCCATAGCAATGTAAAACATTTCAAACAAGTTGTTGTTCTTTAAAAGTAGGTCCATTAGGCCGGGCAGTGGTGGCGCACGCCTTTTTATCCCAGCACTCGGGAGGCAGAGCCAGGCGGATCTCTGTGAGTTCGAGGCCAGCCTGGGCTACCAAGTGAGCTCCAGGAAAGGCGCAAAGCTACGCAGAGAAACCCTGTCTCGAAAAAATCAAAAAAAAAAAAAAAAAAGTAGGTCCATTAATCTACGCTTTCATTCTATAATATCTATATTATCCCTTTTTCTTCTTTAGAAAGAGCTTGTATTTGTAGCTAGAGTTTTCTTGTCTTGCCCACAGTCAGGACAAATCTTTGTCACCTGCCAGTCCCACAGCTGCTCAGACCCAACCAAGTAAACACAGAGACTTATATTGCTTACAAACTGTATGGCCGTGGCAGGCTTCTTGATAAATATTCTTATATCTTAAATTAACCCATTTCTACAAATCTATACCTTGCCACGTGGCTCATGGCTTACCAGCATCTTTACAAGCTGCTTGTCCTGGCGGCGGCTGGCAGTGAGTCCTTCTGCCTTCCTGTTCTTTCTTTTCTCCTCTCTGTTAGTCCCGCCTATACTTCCTGCCTAGCCACGGGCCAATCAGTGTTTTATTTATTGACCAACCAGAGCAACTTGACATACAGACCATCCCCCAGCACAGCCAAGTGCAGACCATCTCAGACACCTGCACTCAAGCCCGTGGTCCTAATCATCCTCTATGCAGACCTGCTGGGTAAAGCCATGAGGAACCTGAGAACAGGCTCCCACAGGACATATAGAATATCCCACAACATGTATTTATAATCAATCCTCTTTAAATAAAAATAAACATTTATAAACAGTATTTTGGGAATTTGGGCATAGCTTCTCATATTGCTTCCTGCTGGATAAGAGCACTGGCAATCTTATGGGGATCCTGAGAAAATTAAGGATTATGATCAAGTCCTGACTGGAGTAGTCTGTAAGACTGCGTTCTCTGAGCGAGTTGCCTTGAAGTTGATTTTGGATGTTGGATGATCTGGGCCATGGTGTCATCGGAGACCTTTCGGGGGTCTTGGCTGGTCAAACCTGATGTATCTTAATCTGGAACAAACCCATAGCCTCTTGCTTCCTGTGGAAACAAAAGTAGAGCCTCCTTTCCAAAGCAACATATCCTTAGATCCAAATTTTGAAGTCAAGATACCTTTAAATATATGGGAATTGAACTCAGGACCTCTGGAAGAGCAGTCAGTGCTCTTGACCACTGAGCCATCTCTCCAGCCCCCATTAATGTCTCTTTAAAGACTTTATTTTTAAAAAACTATTTCTTTATATAACTGTCTATATTCCTTTTCCTCTCTCTTCCAAGCCTATGTACATTTTCACACACACCATAAACCATTTAGAGGTTTATTTAATTTGAATCTGACTTATTGTGAATCTATTGCTTTAAACTGCAGCATTACTAAGACTGAAATGGTAGCTTTGGCTGCTGGCTGTGCCCACCTCAGCTTCCCAACACAGCAGAACTACATTTACCACCAGCTCTGGAAAACAGGCTCACCATGGACTATGGAAAGCAGTGGGTCTAAGCTTCCATCCAGCAGCATGTAGCCCAGAAACTTCTTTTTTCTTTTCCCGTGCCAGCAAAGCTAAATCTGTCACGATGCAGTGCACTGTGTGGCTTGGAGATGCCATTGTGTACCTCGGTGGAAATCCACCATGCTGCACTCAAGCCCACACGTCACTGTGAACCCACCATGCTGTAGCTCATGGCTTGCCTGAGAGACACAACTAGGAAGATGTTTTTAGCTCCATTTTAGAATCTTTTTTTTTTCTTTAAAGCTTTCTCAGGTTTTAGGTGGAAACTCTTGCCCCACGTTTCGGCACCATTTGTAGTTGGAAGTTTTTCTGTGTCCCACCTGGCCCGAGGTTGGGACAAATCTCTCACCCATGGTCCCACAGCCTTTTGTAAAATAATCACACAGAGACTTAATATTACTTATAAACTCTATGGCCATTGCAGGCTTCTTGTTATCTATCTAGTTCTTATATCTTTTTTTTGGGGGGGGGGGTGTTTCGAGACAGTGTTTCTCTGTGTAGCTTTGCGCCTTTCCTGGAATTCGCTTTGGGGACCAGGCTGGCCTTGAACTCACAGAGATCCACCTGTCTCTGCCTCCCGAGTGCTGGGATAAAAAGGCGTGCGCCACCACTGCCTGGCCTAGTTCTTATATCTTAAATTAACCCATTAAGAAGAGGTTTTTTTTTTTTTTGTTGTTATCATTATTGTTGTTATTGTTGTTGCTTGGGTTTTTGTTTGTTTGTTTGGTTTTTTGAGACAGGGTTTCTCTGTGTAGCCCTGGCTGTCCTGGATCTCCTTCTATAGGCCAGGCTGGCCTTGAACTCCAGAGTGCTAGGACTAACGGTGGATGCCAGCACTGCCTAGCAAGAAGAGACTTTTAACATCCATGTAAGCATGGGGGTTAATAGAAAGAGAGGCACCCCAGGAAAGGGTAAGTGTGGGTGTGGGCTCCCCAGCAAGAGTCATCAAACGAGTGACTGAACTATAACTGTACAAACAATTTTAGTGGTTTCTGAAGTTATGTCTTCCAAGGGCTGCTAAGGAACCTTTTTTTTTTTTTTCTTTCTTGTTGTTTTGATAAGTGAGATAGGGTGGCTCCAAAGACTTGCAATCTGATTAGGTAAAGCCATGGGTCACAAGGGTTGCACAAGGTGGTTAGGACACACCTTTTACTCTAAATAAGATTTTTGTGAGAGTCCTAGAAAATTGCAGGTTATAGCTGGGAAAGAAAAAAGGCTATATTCAAAGGTTATATACCTTAGAACATAAGTATAATTCATTGCTATTTTAAAATTAATATTTGAAACATCTCTATATAAAAGGAATAGTGTCCCTAGATAGGCAGCCTTCACAACAAATGTTAATTGTGCTGGAGAATTTTGTTTTTGTTTTAAGACAGGATCTCACTGCATAGGCCTGGCTATCCCTTTAATTACTCTGTCTTTCTATCTCACAAGGAGGAGATTTAGGAAATGGAGTGGTAAAATGGGGAAGGGGACACACACACACACACAGAGTTTGCTTGTTTGTGACAAGCGTCACCCTCCCCAGTGTGATTGCAAGCATGCACCGCTATGTCTGGCTTTATGTAGTCTTTAACCAAGTGTCCCTTGGTTAATCACTGTCCCTTCAAACAACATTCGGAAGGAAAAATGACCTAGGTCTGGTGATGGATATGCACATTTGGGAGAAGCTGCTTTGGGTGGTAATGAGCCCCACACTGTAGAGGAGATTGAGGTGGGAAATTAGATGGTCTCAAAGATCTGCTCTGTCTCCTTATGCCAACTAGAGGAGACATGCATGAGTGTTTAGGGCCAGAAACTAGCTGGACACTTGCCCCTGCCCCCCCTCCACCCCCTGCCAAGTAATAATCCATAACAGGAGGACTACAGGGTCCAGCTTAAACTTAAGACTTTGAGGAGCATCTAGAAAGGTTTAGCGATTCTTAGCAAATTGTCTTGGATAGGTGTGAATATAAAAATCCCGAAGAGCCAGGTGGTGATGGTGCATGCCTTTTTATCCCAGCACTGGGGAGGCAGAGCCAGACAGATGTCTGTGAGTTTGAGGCCAGCCTGGTTTACAGAGCGAGATCTAGGACAGGCACCAAAACTGCTCAGAGAAACCCTGTCTCGGAAAAAAAAGAAAAATCCAGAAGAGGCTGTACATGTCCCACACCTTTAATCCTAGCACTTGGCAGGCAGAGGCCAGCATATCTCTGAGTACGAGGCCAGGCTGGTGTAAGCAAAGTTGTAGGACAACTAGGGTTACATAAAGAGACACTGTCTTTAAAAAAAAAAAAAAGTCCAGAAGAAAATTATGATAAGCAACCTTTAAAGAGAACATTTCAGGCCTGGGGTATAGCTCAGGTAAACTACTTGCCTCTGGTGCCCAAGACTACAGGTTCCAGCCATAGCATCACCCATTTGAAAAAATGCAATTGAGGCCTGGCGTGGTGGCGCACGCCTTTAGTCCCAGCACTCAGGAGGCAGAGGCAGGCTGATCTCTGAGTTGGAGGGCAGCCTGGTCTACAAAGCAAGTTCCAGTACAGCCAGGGCTACAAAGGGGAACCCTGTGCCAAAAAAACAAACAAAAAGAAAGAAAAAAAGAAAGAAAAGCTGCCTGGAACTGTTAAACTCCAGGGTGGGGTGATGTGTTCCCTTTAGAAGTGTTGTAGCTTTTGAATCCACTGGGAAAGACTCAAGACTTAGACTCAGTTTGAGTTCAGATTAAATGAATTTATTCTTACTTCCAGCAGAAGTAAGACAGCAGCCTTAGAGCCAAATCAGGAGCTTGTAGTGTCAGAGGGGCTAAAGGAAGGGTTTGGAGAGGTGGACCCCAAAGGTGGGCATCACAGTTATCTCGTGCTCTGTGGAGTCCACAGCTGGAGGAGAAAAAGGCTCCACTCCCTCAGTTGTTTGTCAGAGATAAAGAGACCATCTCATCCCAGACCCAGAGCCATAGCAGATTTACAAAAGCCAGAGCACAGTGGTAATTACTTCACAAGGGTAAAGGTAACACCATTTTTCTTATCCCACATGGCCAACACTTGCAAGCACTAGGATCTCACAGGCATTTCAGGACAAAGATCAACAGCTATTAGGGGTGCCTGGTACTGGGTTAAGTCCCTTAGCCACCACAAGGGAGTCCTGTATAAATTGTCAATTGTATAAACTGGTAAACCAGACCACCCAGGGGAACTGGAAAGAAGGGTCATTAATGACTGGGATAGAGTGGTTTCTTCCTGGGCATGCAGTAACACAGTGCCATCAGGTTAGGGCTGGCTGTCACATCCCACAGAAGTGCTAATCTTTGAACCTGGTCATGGTTCAACCCATAAAACAACATATTTTATTGAGAGTTATAGCTGAATGGTTGTTACAAGTGACCTAAGAATGCTCATTTGGAGAAAGCCTTGGAATAATAAGGATTTAGAGACTACTAAAAGCACTGATCCACTTGGTCTGAGGATGCTCAATACCACATGCAAAACCATGATAAAAGCTTAGGATAGGATAGGCATCGGTGGCCTAATCCCAGCACTTGGGAGACAGAGCCAGGCAGATCTCGGTCTCTTCAAGGCCAGACTGGTCTACAGAGTGAGATCTAAGATAGGCACCAAAAACCACACAGAGAAACTGTGTCTGGAAAAACAAAACGAAACAAAACAAAAAGAAGAAGGAGGAGGAGAAGGAGGAGAAGAAGGGAAAGAAGGAAAGAAGGAAGGAAGGAAGGAAGGAAGGAAGGAAGGAAGGAAGGAAGGAAGGAAGGAAGGAAGGAAAAAAGGAAGGAAGGAAAAGAAAAATTACTAGTCTTGAGCTGGGCAGGGTGGCCCAAGCCTGTAATCCCAGCACTGGGAAGGCAGACTTGGAGGATTCCAATAAATTCAAAGCACATCTAGTCTACATGGTAAATTCCAGGCAAGTGAGGACTAAAACCTGTCTCAAAAAGTAAAAAAGGAACAGGGGGTGGCGGTGCATGCCCTGTGAGTTTGAGGCTAGTGTGGTCCACAAAGCGAGTTCCAGGACCGTTAGGGCTGTTACACAGAGAAACCCTGTTGTACCCGTTTCGTTTATTTGTGCCAAGGGGCAGGATTTCAAGGGGTGGGCCAGAATATTAACAGTCTGGTCCCTTATAATCAATTTAGGTTCCCCCTTCTCTGTCTGTGATGACAGATATATCATGTAAGTAAAAGATAGAGATAGGAAAAGGATGGGGGAAAATATCAAAATTGCCCTGCCATAAAATATGAAGTGCCTTGTGGGATGGAAGCTACAGATTAGACGGAAGGGAGGCAGCTGCAGGTGTAGGGCTTTGCTGAGACCCGTTTTCCTCCTGTTGTTGTTGATTTTTGTTGTCATTTTGTGTTTTAGTGATAGGGTCTCATCCCATGATGATTTAGAATTTACTATGTAGCCCAGGCTGGTTTTGAACCTGAGGATTTCCCTGCCTCAGCCCCCCCAAAGGCAACACCTAGCTACATGAATACTTTGTTTATTTGTTTTTGAGACAGGGTTTCTCTGTGTACCCCTGGCTGTCCTGGAACTCACTCTGTAGATCAGGCTGGCCTTGAACTCAGAGAGATCTGTCTACCTCTGCCTCTCAAGTGCTGGAATTATTATTTTTTTAAACAAACAAAAATTACATGAGACTGGGCAGTGGCAATGTACGCCTTTAATACCAGCACTTGGGAGACAGAGGCAGGTGAATCTCTGTGAGTTCAAGGCCAGTCTGTTCCACAAAGCAAGTTCCAGAATAGCCAGGACTGTTATACAGAGAAACTCTGTCTCAAAAAAAAAAAAAAAAAAAAAAAGAAAAAGAAAAAAAGAAAAAAGAAAAAAGAAAAAGAAAGAAAGAAGAAAAGAAAAATGTGAGTGTATGTGCATAAGCGCATGTATGTGAGTACACAGCACACATCTGGAGGTAGAGTGATTCCTATAAACTTATTTGCTTCTACCATGTGGATTCAGGAAATCAAACTTAGATTGTGGACTGAAGAGATGGCATGGTGGGTAAGAGCTTGTACTGCCCCTTTTAGCCTCAATTCTATCACTTTGAGTTTCTTCTATATCAGTAATAATCTTTCCTAATAATTTGAACTAGGTACTTCACATGAGGACATAGATATGAAATCAAATTGGCTACAAGTAAATCTACCCTGAAATTAAAAGGTTAATAGATTTGTTTGAATATCCCAAACATTAAAAAAAAAAAAAATTGCCGGGCGGCGGCAGCGGCGGCGGCGGCGGCGGCGGCGGCGGCGGCGGCGGCGGCGGCGGCACACGCCTTTAATCTCAGCACTTGGGAAGCAGAGCCAGGTGAATCTTTGTGAGTTCGAGTCCAGCCTGGTCTACAAAGTGAGATTCAGGACAGGCTCCAAAGCTACACAGAGAAACCCTGTCTCGGGAAAAAAAAATATTCATAGAGTACAAATAAATGCACACACACAAATATATGGCCAAACATACAGTCAATCTAGTTTTTTTTAAAAATATAATTTTGGTTGGTTAAATTACCCATTTCTCTTCTGCTAACTTCACTTTGTTGTGTTAAACCAATGGCTCTTAACCTTAATTCAGTGATCCTTTAATACAGTCCCCCATGTTGTGGTGACCCCTAACCATAAAATTATTTCGTTGCTATGTCATAACTGTTGTTTTGCTACTGTTATGAATCGTAGTGTAAATATCTGATAGGTGGCACCCAAAGGGTTGCAGGCCACATGTTGCGAACCACTGGTCTAGTATTTTTAATTATTATGATCTTAGGCATATCACTCCTGCGAGTCAAATACAGAGAAAAAATATATATAAATCAGGCCCAGGTCATAACAGCTAGACTTTGGTGCTATTTGGTGGTCTAGGAATTTCTCCGAGCTTTGCCAACCATCCTCTCTCCTGAAAATACTTTCCTGCCTGCTACTCAGCTTCATCTCCATCAGATCCTAAAAATGAGTCTTCCAAACAATGAGGGGAAATTAATATTTGGCTCCTGTCTGCACAAAATGTGATGCTTGTTCCTCTGGGGCATCTGTGAATGAAAGCTCCTGGAGAGGATGACATCTTACCCTGAACCTTTTGAACAGCTAATTAAGTGATGAGAACTTCAGTGATTGTGGAGGCTGGAATGTTGCAAGTCCAGAGCCTAATTACAGTTTTCCTTGGGCTATCCTTATCTCCTTTAACAGTCATTCATTCCTTGCTCACCTGTGTGTCTGACCTTACATCCTGTGATTCACTTACCAGGCCTTTGGCTTCTTTGCTCCCACCAATGGGAAAGCCAAGGCTCTCATCAGATAGCATCAGATCTAAAGCAGAGATTTTCCTCTTTGCTGTAACCTGTTGTCCACAGTTAGATTTGTTGCTGTGATAAATGCCACGACCAAAAGCAACTTGTGAATGAAAGGGTTTGTTTCAGTTTACAGGTTACAATTTAGGAAAGGAGCTCGAGGCAGGAACCTGGAGGCAGGAAACAGGATCAGAGATCATGGAGAAAGGCTACTTACAAGCTTGTGCTCTCTGGCTTGTGTTCAGCCAACTTTCTTATACAGTCCAGACCCATTTGCTTAGGGATGGTACCACCACAGTGAGTTGGGTCTGTAGGGTCCGAGGAAACACTGAAGGAAGACCCCAGCCTCAAATAGCATATAAGAACAAAGAGCATTTATTATACCAGCACGCATGTGGGGTCCATCACCTGTACAAAATGGCCATGACCCCCGAGAGGGACCTGCAGGCTCCTTTTAGCACAGCTAAGGGGAGTTTCAGGGTCAGCTGCATAATTGGATAAGCAAGCAGCAGCTACACTAGTATATTTCTAATTGACTGAGTCTTATCACTTTTGAACACATCTGCACAAGCTTGGACCTGACTCAGAGGGGGCTGCTGGGTTTGTCCTTGAGATACTGTGAGGCTGACTTAGACCTTGTGTTTGTTCTCTCTCTTGACCTTGAATGTAAGGGCCTTGGAGATAGATAAGTGGGAAAGACACCTGTTTGTCCTTCTCAGAGAACTGGAACCTAAATTCAGCTGTGAAAGGGGGAGAGTTTAACCCTTCCAGGCCCTCCTCCATCAATTAGCAATAAAGATTAATTAGTCAGTCTGACCACGGAATTCCCCAATGTTTCCTCCAGTGTATTTGAGAGTGCCTTGGTTTACGTCTTCATTATTTTATGTGTATGGGTGTTTTGCCTGCCTGCATGTATGTCTGTTCACCAAGTGCGTGTTCCTGGTGCCCACAGAGGTCAGAACAGGGTGTCAGAGACCCGGGGACCTGGAGTCACAGAAGGTTGTAGGCTGCCATGTGGGTGCTGGGAATTGGACTTGGGTCTTCTGGAAGAGCAGTCTGTGTTTGCTCTTAACTGCTGATCCATCTCTCCTGACCTCCTGACCCCTTTCTCTTATCTTTTTTTTAGGTAAAGTCTCAGGTAGCTCAGGCTAGTCTTAAACTCCCTATATAGCCGAGGATACCCTGGTATGATTTTTTTTTTTTGAGACAGGGTCTCTGCATGTAGCTCTGGCTATTCTAGAGCTTCTTTTGTAGACCAGGCTGACCTTGCAGTCACTTCTCTTGCCTCTGTCTCTCTAGTGCTGGGGGTAAAGGTGTGCAACGCCATGCCCAGCCTGATCTTGAACTTCTAATCTTCCTGCCTCTCCAGCCACCAGGCTCGGTTTATGTGGGGGTGGGCTTCAAACTCAGGGCCTTGTAAAATGAATTAAAATTTTTTTCTTAAATAATAAAATAAAATAAAACAAACAAACTCAGGACCAACCACTCTACCAACTGAGCTACAATGCCCAGCCCTTGAATACACTTTTACTGAAAAACTATCCTACAGCAGTCCATAGTACTCATTGAATGAAATGAGGACAGGAACACTCCCTCCAAGGTATGGCCGAGGAGAAGGTTTTTATTGTAGGTATGAGAGAGAGAACAGCCAGAGGCATCTGGAAGAGTCTAGAACAGGGAGAGAAAGTGCTAGACTGAACATGGCTATCAGATTGAACCGGCCATGAGAGGAGAGGGAGGGAGAGAAGGAAAAAAGGGAGGGGGGGATGGGACAAGACGACGGAGGGACAGAAGCAACAAGTGGACCTAGAGGGAGCTGAGAACAAAGAGGGCAAAGAGGACCAAGAGAGCACGTGGCAAAAATGGCAGGAATTTATAGAAATGAGAAGCTGGGGGAAGGGAAGGGAAGCATGTAGGCTGGAGAGGTTTAGGGCAGGGGGTGAGGTGAGAAGAGCTGAGAGGACCCTCAGGTGAGCCTGGAGGCCTGCTTGCTTTGGGTATGCTAATAGACACCACAGGTAGCCATTTGTTCTGAGTTTCTTTTGGACCTGACACTCATCACATACTACAGGGAGCTTTTATGTTGTCAGTCTTAACTGGGTCCCAAATTCTGAGTTGTTGACATAAAATAATGGTCCTTCTTTAAAGGAAATTAAGAGCTTATTTTGAGCCCAATATGACCATGGCTCTAGAACATGGATTCATGTAACCCTGAATGGTGTGGCGAGTTCCACCGTGGAAGAGGGTAAGTGAATCAACCTTTCTCCTCTCTCAGCGGCCTGGCCTAGAACGCATTATACAGCTCAGGCTAGTCTTGGTATTTTATCATCCTGTCTCATTCTTTCCAGTACTGGGGTTACTGACATGCACCACAGTTCTGGCTGCACGAACACCTCTCTCCTCCTTCAGATACAGGGCCACACTGTAGCCCAGGCTTGCCTGGAGCTCTTTATGTAGCCTAGGGTAGCCTTGAATCCTGATCCTCTCTGGTGCGGGGATTACAGGTCCTAACTGGTTATTACATGACCCACCATAGCCTCTTTGCCTCCGACCTGGCACACATTTCATCTCCGTAATCACAACGTACTGCCCAGCCACACTTAAACAGTCTGTAGGATGTTTAATACGGATGCAGCTGCTCAGAGAACTTCAGTTCGCGGGGATATGCTGTGTCTCTTCTGCACTTCTGCGTCCCCTCGGATCACCAGCGCCCTAAGAGAACCCAGAGCCCTACGCCCTGAACCCTTCGCGGCCCCTACAACGCCAGCACCCGTAGCCCCGCCTTCCCCTCAAGGACTCGGTCCCGCCTTCTTCCTCCTCAGCCAATGAGTCAGGGGGCCGTGGGCGGGGCCGCCCGATGACGTGCTGGGCGTCCTGCGAAGGGCGGGCCCTGTTTCCGGCTTGAGAAATCGTCGCCGCGTTTCTGAGGCGACGCCTCGGCCGGCAGTTAGCCACCGCGCAGGGAGCCGCTCGGAGCGGTGGGTCTCGGCCCCGGCGCCACCATGGGGGCCGTGCTAGGCGTCTTCTCCTTGGCCAGCTGGGTGAGTCCCGAGGCCTCGGTCCTCCGGGGCCACAGGCGCGCGGGGAATGGCTGTCAGGACCCCCAGGGCGGGCCCGATCCTGTCCCAGGCCGGTAGAGAGGAGCGGGCAGGCCCGGGTGGCTCGCTTGATCCAGGTCCCGGTAGGCGACGTCCCGAGGTCGGGGTGCGGCGGCTCGGCTGGCTCTCGGTGTGGGCGGAGGGTCGCGGGAGGCCGGGCCGCCATTGTTTACAATGTCGACGCCCCGCCCCCGCCAGCCTTCCGGACCCTGGGTTCCGGGGGAATGGGAGGAGGGCGGGCGATGCCCAGGTTCCTAGGCGGGGGTTCATGAGTGGGTTGAAGGTGGCGTCGTGAAATTTAGGGTCGCTGGAGTAATTTTTTTCTTCATAGCTCGGCATATGCCAGCGCTCTGCAGAGTTGGTTGGGGAACGCGGATTTTAAGTCAGCCCCGCTGCAGCTCGCGTTCTAAAGGGACTAGCTGTAGCCATTTATTTAATTACTAGCGCCGCGGCCTAAACATTTTGGGATTAAACAACCTAGCATTTCTCTCCTCCAGAGCTGTTGGGAGGAGAAATTAGTCAAATCACTTTGTCAATGTTAAAACATTTTTTTTTTTTTTCCTTTTCTCCGAGACAGGGTTTCTCTATGCAGTTTTGGAGCCTGTCCCGGAATTCGCTCTATAGACCAGGCTGGTCTCGAACTCACAGAGATCCGCTTGCCTCTACCTTCCTAGTGCTGGGATTAAAGGCCACCGCCCGGCTCTTAAAACATTTAAAAAAGTTAATTTTAGGGTCTGGGAAAGAGAATATAGCGAATAATCTAACAAATCTGCCTCAGAGGAGCATGATACCTTGAACCAGTGCCTAATTGTTTTCTCATTCCCGAACTGATGTAATGAACCAAGGATTCAGTCTCTGTCTCATGTCAGTAGCATGTCTTGGTGCAGAGGTAATGTCGTAGATATCTTGTGCATTTCAAGTTTTGGTTTTCTATGAAATGATGCAATCCAGGCATTTATATCTAGAAACTGCTTGTATATTTTATTAATTAATTTTTTCCAGTATGGGGTTAGTAACAAGAGTATAATGAGGGAAGAGAACAATAGAAATAAATGCTGTGGAGAGCCAGGCATGGCAAATCATTTGTTATCTCAGCACTTGGGAGACCCTGTCTCAAAACAGGAAGGTGAAAATACAGTTTATGGTAGCTGTCCAGAGGCTGTGGGTTTAATCTCCCAACTGCCAGTACCCACTCCATTTCCCCCCCCCCCCAAAAAAAGGGGGCCAGGATATCAAGGAGCCAAATTATGAAGATACTCATTGTATGGTTTTATTTTTTGCATAATGTTTTTTATTTTTATTTTGATATTTAAGATTGAACCCATGACCTTGTTTATGGTAAACACATCTCTGAGAGTCCCCCAATTATATTCCCAGTTCCCATGCTGGTCTCTCACTCACAATCCTGATTTAGCCTCCAGAGTATTACAGGTGTGTGCTACCATTCCTGGCAAAGGATTTTTTTAAATTAATTAATTTTATTTTATTTTTGTTTTTTGAGACAGGGTTTCTCTGTGAAACAGTGTTAGCTGTCCTAGAACTAGCTCTGTAGACCAGACTCTCAGAGGTCTACCTGCCTCTGCTTCCCGAGTGCTGGGACTAAAGGCATGTGCCACCACCACCACCACCACCACCACCACCACCACCACCGCCCGGCCTGGCAAAGGATTTTAGCCTTTCCTTTTTTTACTTTGTAGCCCAGGTTGGCCTTGAACTTGCAGCAATCCTCCTACCTTAGCCTAGCTAGTGCTAGAGTTACAGGTGTGAGCTCCCACAACTGGCCTATATATTTTAACAAAATGCTTCAAATTATTATTATTTGAGGGACAGGATTTCACTTTGTAGCCCAGCACTGGGGTTGCAGATGTGTGCTACCTTGTCTGGCTTTTCTTTTTTTCCTGAGAAGAGCATAAATGTAAGCCTGAGTTCTTTGTGATGAGTAACTCAGGCAGGTGATTAGATCTTGCCGCTTGTACAACAGATTTAGGGAAAGAGGAAGAGGCAAAGGGGGATCTTAGTATGAGGATGCAGATTTTTGTCTTGTGAAAACGTAAGTGGGATAGATGTGATGATTGTTTTTCACCAGCATGAGAAGTGGTTCTTGCCTCACTTTAAAACATCCCTTTAAATGGGGATTTATGGCCACCTCATTTTCTAGAAGTTGCTCTTTTAAGTCAGGTGAGGGAGGCTTTGAGACTCTAGGTTTTTGGCCTGAGCAACAGAAAGAGTTGAGTTGTCTTTTTTTGAAACTGGTCAAGACAGAGGATAGAGTAGACAGGCAGATTGCATGTTGATTACTGATTTCCTAAGGAACTATGCGAAGGTGTAAAGTACAGCAGTAGAGGATGGCCTCCCTTCAAGGTGTTTATGACCTAGAGAAGTAAATGGTGTATTGGTTTGCTGGTACTCTTTTTACTGTCTTTGGCTTGTAGATTTGGGCTTGATAGGCCAATAATGCCCAGGATGTGAATAATTCCCCAAAGTCAGAAAGGACAATAGAGAGCTTATTAGATACACTGTAGTATAGCTGCTGTGGGCAAGATAATAGAAACTATCTGCCATTCATTCTAAGGGGCTACTGGGATGGTGGCTCAAATCTGGCAGACAGTTTCAGTGTAGTGCTGGTGCCCTGGGTGGCAATATGAGGTTCATTTCTTGATGGTTAGGCAGAATTTTTATAATTTGCGTGAGAAATAAATTTTACTATCTGTGCAAGGTTAGATGGGGGTGACTGGGGGTCAAGCTTCAAGCAGAGTCGGAACCTATTCATTAAAGAGTGGAATAGGCTGGGCATAGTGGCATATATTTTTTATCCCAGTACTCTGGAGGCAGAGGTGGGCAGATCTATGAGATCGAGGCTAGCTCAGCCTGGTTTACAGAACAAGTTCCAGGACAGGCAGGGCTACATAGAGAGACCGTGTCTCCAAAACAAAAACTAAAACAAAAAGGTGGGGGGCAGAAAAAGTGGGATGGAATTTTTTGTTTTTTCAAGACAGAGTTTCTCTGTGTAGAAACTGGCTGTTTCTCTGGATGTCCTAGAACTCACTCTGTAGACCAGGCTGGCCTTGAACTCACTCTGTAGACCAGGCTGGCCTTGAACTCACTCTGTAGACCAGGCTGGCCTTGAACTCACAGTGATCTGCCTGCCTCTGCCTCCTAGGTGCTGGGATTAAAGACATTCTCTCCCACCTCCCAGCAGGAATGGCGTTTTTTTTTTACAGTGATAATTTGGATGCCCTAAAATACATTGCAGCCAAAGCTTGTTAAAGTTATAACTTTCTGCTTCTGCTCAGAGGCAGTAGGGGCCATGCTCTGAGCTCAGTCTACTTTGAGGCAAAAGTACCCTTGTTCTGAGATTAGAGTAGTACCACACGAATCTTCATCTAGCTTTTCCCTGTATTGCAAATAAGACTCTGAATTTCTCATTCTTGTGACATTGGTCTCATTGGGGCTTCTAAAGGTTTGTTTTATTTTTGAGATAGGGTTGCATGTAGCCTTGGAATTTGCTTTTGTAGACCAGGCTGGCCTCAAATTTGTGGCCATCTTTTACCTCTGCCTCTCAATTGCAGAGATTGTAGGCCTGCACCCACCATGCCTGGCTCAAAACAACTGAATCACAGTAACCAGATTTGCACTATAATTTGGCTCTTTTGGACTGAGGCTGGCTGGTCTAGTTCACTCTTCTGAAGGGGTTAACCGCTCGCACTTTCACAACTGAATTTAGGTTCCAGTTCTCTGAAAAGGACAAACAGGTGTCTTTCCCACTTATTCTATCTACAAGGCCCTTACATTCAGGGTCAAGAGAGAGAACAAACACAAGGTCTAAGTCAGCCTCACAGTATCTCAAGGACAAACCCAGCAGCCCCCTCTGAGTCAGGTCCAAGCTTGTGCAGATGTGTTCAAAAGTGATAAGACACAATTAGAAATATACTAGTGTAGCTGCTGCTTGCTTATTCAATTATGCAGCTGACCCTGAAACTCCCCTTAGCTGTGCTAAAAGGAGCCTGCAGGTCCCTCTCGGGGGTCGTGGCCATTTTGTACAGGTGACGGACCCCACATGCGTGCTGGTATAATAAATGCTCTTTGTTCTTGTTTGCTTTGATGCTGGATATTTCCTTCAGTGTTTCCTTGGACCCTAACCAGTTGGACATATCTACTGCATGCAATATATTGAGTCCTTTCTAAGTCAGGAATTATGCTGGTTACTTTATAGTTGAGACGTGTTATTCTTCACACAGTAACCTTGTTCAGATAATAAATGGCATTAGGCTCACTTTACATCTTAGAGAACTAGACTTCTAAGTTAATCAGCTTGCTCTAATACAAAAGCGTGATACATCTGTGAAAGGTGATGATTGTTGAGACCAAGTCATAAGACTAGAGTCATCCATTGTCTTTTAGTTTTGTATTTAAATGTTTTAGATTATTTTATGTGTAGAGTATTTTGCCTACATTTATGTATGTACATCAGCTGCATGCCTGGTGCCCACAGAGATCAGAAGTAGGCTTTGGATTCCTTAAAACTGGAATTAGGGATGGTTGTAAGCCACTATGTGAGTAACTGGGAAGTGAACTCCAGTCCCCTGCAAGAGAAACAAGTGCTCTTAATTGCTGAGCCATCTTTCCAGCTCTAGTCATCCATTGTTTATAGTTGTTTATAAGTCTCTATTAACTTATTCTTGCACTATGATTTGATAACCTCAAGTATCAAGGCAAGTCAGGTAGTTTCTTAAACAAGTATATAATGTTGTCTTGTTTTGGGGGTGGGGCAATGTTGAGACAGTGTCTTAATTTGTAGCCTTGGCAGGCCTGGAACTCACTATGTAGACCATACTAGCCTCAGATTCACAGAGATCTTCCTACCTCTACCTCACAAGTACTGGAATTAGAGGCATGAGCCACCATGCCTGTCTGTAGTAATCATCGTTTGGGAGCTAAGGTTCTTAGTAAACAAAAAGTAGAGTTATGTTTGTGTTTTTCTTAAATTGTTTTCACACAAAATATGCTCTCTGTGAATATAATACTTTGGAAGCTTGGCCTATGTTTTAGGCACTGTGTGGTGGGCTCATTTATTAATAGTAATTAATAAAGAATGATTATTTTATTAATGAGTATTTTACAGAAAGAAAACGAGTTAGATACATAATTTGCTAAAGTGACAGAAATTATACTGACTCTAAAGCCTTTGCAATTTTGCTTTGTCTTGCATTGTTTTATGTTTTGGGACAGACTTACTATGTAGCCCTGGTTGGCTTCAAACTTTTCATGCTCTTCCATCTTAATGCTGAGGTTGCACATGTGTGTTTCTATGCCTTGATTTTCTTAATTTGTAGCCCACATAGCCTGGAACTCATGATCCTTTGGCCTCTGCTTTCTAAGTGCTGGGATTTTAGGCATGTGCTACGTGAAACAGGATTCTATTAAAACTACCAAACCCCAGTTTGCCTCAACAGCAGTGAAGGATCTCTTAAGGCCCATGGTGTTGTTCTTATAGGTTCCATGCCTCTGTAGTGGTGCATCATGTCTGCTGTGCAGCTGCTGTCCCATCAGTAAGAATTCCACTGTAACTCGACTCATCTATGCCTCTATTCTCTTCCTTGGCACTATTGTGTCTTGCATCATGATGACAGAAGGCGTACAAACTCAGCTGAAGAAGGTAAGTTACAGCATCTTACCATGTGGTTACTTTGTATTGTTTCTATATTTTACAAGACTTCTCCTGTCATATTCAATCAAGATCATTTAAATACTTTTTTAAAGAGTTATTTTCTGTGTATGAGTGTTCTGCTTATATGTATATATGTGCATCAAATGTGTATGTCATACCTGCAGAGGTCCAAAGAGGGTGTCATGTCCCTTGGAACTGGAGTTATGGATGGTTGAGAGTCACCATATGAGTTCTGGGATCTGAACCCCAGTCCTCTGTTAGAGGAACCATTGAACCATCTCTCTAGCCGCAGTAATTTAGGGCTTTTAACATTATAGTGTTATTATTATAATTATTATTGTGAGGTAGGGTTTCTTGTAGCCTAGACTGGCCTTAAACTTACTATGCAGCTTAGGCTGGCCTTGAACATTTTATAGTCCTGTCTTTACTTCAGGTACTGAGAGTCCAGGTATGTGCCGCCACACTTGGTTTAAATTATCTGTGGATGTAATCAGGACACAGAATGAGGTGTTAGTCCTCATGCAGACATAGAAGTCATAATGAGCATTGTTGGGCTCTAGTCTAACAATCCAGAGGAAACAGAATTTAGAAAAGACTCTTTTCCTTGTTTGCATAAGCTTTAAGCTACAATATTCCTTTCCCTTTGGAAGGAATTTGTTGTTGCTGAAAAATTCTGTGGGAAAATTGAAATAACCTCAGGAAGGTGAGTTGAGGACCAAACCCATAGCAATATCCTGTGTTCTACCACTGAGCTACATCCTGTCTTCAGAGAAGGACTTTTTTAAATGACCGAGGCTAGTCTTTTTTTTGTTTTTGTTTTTTCAAGAGACAGGGTTTCTCTGTGTAGCCTTGCGCCTTTCCTGGATCTTGCTCTGTAGACCAGGCTGGCTTCGAACTCACAAAGATCCGCCTGCCTCTGCCTCCCGAGTGCTGGGATTGAAGGCGTGCGCCACCACCGCCCGGCAACCGAGGCTAGAAACTCACTGTGTAGTATAGGTTGACTTGGAATTTGTGGTTATATTACTTCAGCCTCCCAGACTTTGGGATTACAGGCTTAACTCATAACCAGTCAGTTGAGAGAGAGAGAGAGAATATATGTATGTCTTAGGGTTTTTATGGCTGTGAAGAGACACTATGACTACAGCAACTCTTATAAAGGAAAACATTTAATTGGGGTATCTCACAGTTTCAGAGGCTCAGTCCATTATCATCATGGCGGGGAGCATGGCAGTGTGTAGGCAGATGTGGTGCTGCAGTAGTAGATGAGAGTCCTACATCTTGCAGGCAACAGGAAATTAACTGAGACACTGGGTGTTATCCTGAGCATAGGGAAACCTCAAAGCTCATCCCCCACAGTGACACTTCTGGAGGAAGTGTGTTATACCCACTCCAACCAAAGCCACACCTCCTAATAGTGCCACTCTCTATAAGATTATGGGGGCCAATTACATTCAAACTACCACCATATATATATATATGTATGTATATAATGTGTACAAGTGTTTTGCCTGTATGTATGTATGTGCACCATGTGTGTCTGATGCCTTTGAAAGTCAGAAGGCATTGGCTCCCCTGGAACTGGAATTATGGATGGGCAGTTGTGAGCAGTCAGGTTGTTCTGGGCACTGAATCCTGGTCCTCTGCAAAAGCAACAAGTGCTCTTCATGGCTAAGCCACCTCTCTGTCCAGCTTTTGTTTTTTAAATGTGAGTTGTTTGTATTCTTAGGTAATAAGGTTGTTGTCAATTGGAAGTCAGAAATTTCAGTTCTCAGTCCTGAAATAGCTGAACAACCCTCCCCTGTCTCTCCCACCCTCCACCCTCTAACCCCCACCTTTGCTCAAGCCTTTTTGTTTTTTGAAACAAATCCCTGCTTCTGGAGTGAGATAGCATTTCTGTAGTGTTGATGTTGTTATGGCATTGAAATTCCTTGCCTCCTCAGATTCCTGGATTCTGTGAAGGAGGATTTCAAATCAAGATGCCTGATATAAATGCAGAGAAAGATTGTGATGTGCTGGTTGGTTTTAAAGCTGTATATCGGATCAACTTCGCTGTGGCCATCTTTTTCTTTGCCTTCTTTTTGCTCATGTTAAGAGTAAAAACAAGTAAAGATCCCAGAGCAGCAATACACAATGGGTATGTAAGATTGTCTTTCAGTATGCTTGGTTTCTCTCCTTCGGCCATTAATATTGCCATTTGGATGGAAGCAATGGAATATGTAATCAGTGGTCAGATGTGTACATGAAAGATAGGTTATTGTAATTTTTGATAGCTTTCTAGAATGCCCAGAGTACCTTGTAAAATAGGTCAGACACAATGTTTAGACACATTTTTTTCATTTATAGATACGCGTGTACCTGAGACATGTATACAAGAAAGATAAACAGTAAAAAGGAAAAAATATATATGGACTGCTGATATATATATTCTCTTGCTTCCTCCTTCTGACCACAGTTTCTCTTTCACAAAAATTTCTCAGTTGGAAGCTGATGGAAGCTTTGTAAATGTTGTATTTATTATAGATGTGAATTTCAGAGAAGCTAAATATTTAGCCTAGGATCTTTTAGGTGGGAAAAGGTTGAAGATAGAATTGAAGTTTATGTATGTTCAGTTCTCAAAGCTTGATACTTCATGTTTTGCCATGCAAGCCACATTGGCTGGTTGTTTGCTCTAGTTTTTTGAGAAAGGGTCTCATTAGCCCAGGCTGGCCTTGAAATCCTGATTCTCATACCTCTACCTTCCTAATAGGATTACTGGTATGTGTCACCATACTCAGCTCAAGACATTATTAAAAGTTATAGATTGAAAGTAAGATTTGGAGCCGGGCATTGGTGGCGCACGCCTTTAATCCCAGCACTCGGGAGGCAGAGCCAGGCGGATCTCTGTGAGTTCGAGGCCAGCCTGGGCTACCAAGTGAGCTCCAGGAAAGGCGCAAAGCTACACAGAGAAACCCTGTCTCGAAAAACCAAAAAAAAAAAAAAAAAAAAAAGAAAGTAAGATTTGGTCCTGGCCTTTTTGCTAATGAGCTCTGTGATTATGGACAAGATAATTTGTGTCCTATGTTGTAAATGGAGGATTGGGAGATAAATTCTTCCATAAATGTAATGATTAATGACTCTCCATGTAGCTAATCCTGTTAGAACTTATGATTCTAGAAAAAGCATTATCTTTATGTGCTAAAAGTAATAAAATTCTGAAATTTACTCATGAATGTAAATGACTTATCTTGCATGCTAGTTGTTAGGTTACAGATCCTCTGGCTGCCTCTCACAGAAATCATTCTACTCCACCCCACCCCCAGCTCTCACCAAGCTCTCTTGCTCTATAAGCAACACATCCTGTGACCTTGCAGCTCTTGCAGCTCTTACAGAGTTCAGTTTCCTTCCTCCCAGTTGGAGCTACCAGCAAGCCACACCACCCTTGAATTACATGGTTTTTGTTATTTGGTTTTTTTTTTGTTTGTTTGTTTTGGAACCAGGGTTTCTCTGTGTGTATATAGCCTTGGTTGTCCTGGAACTTACTCTATAGACCGGGCTGGTCACAAACTCAGAGATCGGCCTGCCTCTGCCTCCCAAGTGCTGTGATTAAAGGTGTGCACTACCACCACCTGGCTCTACATGTCTGCTTGCTTGCTTATTTATTTATCTATTTATTTATTTATTTATTTATTGCACATAAGCTTTAGTTAAAAATATGGAATGCTTCATGAATTTGTGTGTCATCCTTGCGCAGGGGCCATGCTAATCTTCTCTGTATCATTCCAATTTTAGCGAGCACTACATGTTTATTTTTTATCTAGTGCAATCCTGCCTTGAGACTACTAGCCCCTGTACTAGGTCACACATAGACTATGTATTAAAGCAACCTCTTCAAATTCCTCAATAACCCACTCTCTTCCGGAATTTTTCCTTACGTCCTAACATGCTGTTAACTCTTCATATTCTTAGTGTGCTGAAGGGAATTGAAGGCCTTTTCCCTTCAGGACCCCTAACTTGCTATCCATGGCTGCCTATGACTATAATGCTATAACTCTAATAAAGCTCATCTGAAGGGTTATTAGTCTCAGCTTTCTTTTTACTGGATCAGTATAACATTGCTTATAATATGTGTGTGTGGCAGTGGTGATGAGATTGAACCTCAGGCCTTGTATGCCCTGGGCAACCATTCTAATACTGAGCTATATCCTGAGCCCAGGCCTTCCCAGACAGGATCTCTCTGCGTAGCTCTAGTTGTCCTGGAACTCACTCTGTAGACCAGGCTGGCCCAAACTCACAGAGATCCACCTGCCTCTGCTTCCTGAGTGCTGGGATTAAAGATGTGCATCGCCTGGCCTCAGCCCTCTTAATTTTTTTATTTGGTTTACTGAAACAGGGTTTTGTTTTATTCTGTAGCCCATGCTGTCCTGGAACTAGGTATCTTCATGCTTCAACATCTAGAGTAACTGAAATCACAGGCATATGTTACAAGGCTTGGTTTAATGCATTGTATGAAATATTGAGTGAAATAGACTCGGGTCAAATGAAAAAACAAGCCTAGATATTTATGTTGCAAATGCTATTTCGGCTTTATTTTTGTAATCAGAAATGCATTTTTCTCAGTATAAGAATAAAAGTTAGCATTTCTCATAAGTGTTATTTTATTTTAATAGGTTTTGGTTCTTCAAAATTGCTGCCATTATTGGTATCATGGTTGGATCTTTCTACATTCCTGGGGGTCATTTTACTTCAGGTATGACTTACTGCTGAGGGGTTCACATGTATAACTCTGGTGATTAAGAGCTGCATTTCCATTAGTGATTTTATAGACCTGGTCTTTAAGACATGTTGTCCAGTTGTATGACTACATACTAAGACAATGGTGGATTAAAACCAGGAGATAGACCACTTCTCAGCTTTTCTGGAATTGTATGTTAATTTTTGTACTATTTAATAGTTTACCTTCTCATTTGGTGAGAAAAAGTCACCAGAGAGCTTGTCAACATAAGGACCCAACACTCCCATGCTGCCTTTCCCTGTCTTAATTTGCTTCTATGACATGGCAATGTCGTGTCCCGGCCCCCCGGCCCCCCCCCCCCCCCCCCCCCCCCCCGCCCCATCGTCCTAAAGTAAAAGTGTCAGTGTCCAGCCTCGGCTCAGGTTCAGGTCCTGACCTCCAAGTGGATTGCACTCAAGTGACCCTGAATAGGTCAGGCCGTCTTTATTTATACTTAAACAGAGTTTTTCTTACCAGGGTTACATGAACAGCTTTATTATTGGCTTCTACTTTTGACTTTAAGAAATACATCATAAATCCGGGCGGTGGTGGTGCACACCTTTAATCCCAGCACTTGGGAGGCATTGGCAGGTGGATCTCTGTGAGTTCGAGGCCAGCCTGGTCTTCAGATCGAGTTCTAGGACAGGCGCCAAAGCTACACAGAGAAACCCTGTCTCAAAAAAACAAAACAAACAAAAGAAATATATATATATTTATATTTAAGGAATACATCATGATCATTATTTTGTTATTTGTTTTTTTTGGAACCAGGGTTTCTCTGTGTGTATCTAGCCTTGGTTGTCCTTCCCACCCCTACATAACCTTATTCTAGACACAGAGTTCAGCATTTTTGCAGATTTAACTAAATACGGAGCCAGACACATCCTTACATCAGCTGGCAGCTACTTGCCGTCACAAGGTTACCATGTTGCCTTTACGAAGTTAAAAAGTAATAGACTTGGGCACAATGCTTTAAGGACAATATTCAAACCCAGACAATTATTTCATGTCTGTAAGATACATTTTTATACATTTCCCTTTTCTACAAGAGGGTCCCATGTCTCAGTCTCTATGTAAAAAGCAGACTTTGACAAAGCGCTCTTTTCCCATCTCACTATACCATACTTCTTCCACCAATATAAGCTCCTATGTATGGTAAAGATGGATCTATCCATCCCATATTTTGCATTGTATTTTTTCCTCTTGGAGCATACCAGAGCCTACTGAGAGATCAAGACAAACTCCATATTACAGAAAATCTTCATTTCAAACAGCACATGATCAAAAGCTGAACTTAGTTCCAGTAAAAACCATGGAACAGCTCTAAGAGAAATCATGAACAGCCAGGGCCTTGGTCGAGGTGACTCTACCAGGGTGGCCTGGCCAATGAGTAATTTTGATAAACAACATCTGCTGGTCCCAAATGTCCTTGGACAGCATCTGCGGGCTCTAAATGTCCTGATAACTGTTGTTGAAAATTCCTCTGGACCCCCACTAGTAAATTCAAAGGTTACATATTCTTACCCAATCCTTTGACGCAAAGGCTTATACCACCCTGCTTGCAGGTTTTTTTCTTTAAAAGCTCCTCACTCTGAGAGCTCAGCACCGTCCTCCTCCACCCGCTGTGTTGGAGTGTTGGACACGGACCAACCCCAGGTTTGCCTGTAGTCAATAAAACCTCTATGTGTTTGCATCAGATATCAGCCCTGTGGTGGTCTTGCTTGGGGGTCTTACAATGTGGGTGCAACACTACCAATGATTCTATGCTTGGTGTCCAAGGAACTTACTCTCAACAGTTGGCACTATGTGTATTCCTGAGGCTTTCTTCTTAGTCTGTGTATGCATGCCCTGCTCTCCTTTCCAGAACTGAGACATGGTTAATGTTCTAAGTGTTGTTTTCCCTTATGTACCTGTCTCTATTGAGTCAGAAAAGTTCCCAGAATTGGCAGTTATAGTTAGTAACTCCAGACAAAAGATTTGAGAAGCATTAGCCCCTGTTGAATGTTAGGAGAAAATATTCAAGAAAGAGCAGAATTTCCAGGGAAAATTGTAGTTATTGCATGTGTGACTGACAAAACAGAACCACCCAAAGACTCAACCAATGAAATGAGAGAGAAAAGACCCTGTAAGGTTCATGAATTTTGCAAATTCTACACTGTCAAGTGGACTACTGGTCCTTGCCAAGTGAGAGTCTGTTTCCACAGGTGCCTTGCTTGCCCTGAGACTGATCTGAGGCTAAGGTACAGGACTCCCAACAGTAAAGGGAATGTCTTTTTTTTTTTCTTTCTTTTTCTTTTTTCTTTTTGGTTTCTCTGTGTAGCCCTGACTTTCCTGGATCTCGCTCTGTAGACCAGACTGGCCTGGAACTCAGAGATCCATCTGCCTCTGCCTCCTGAGGGTTGGGATTAAAGGCGTATACCTCCACCACCCAGCTTAGAAAAAGTCTTATGGAGTTACTTAGACTGTGAGGTGCTAGTGGAGTGATTAAATAACACCATTTTGTCCTAACTCTGTGTGTGTGTGCCTAGACACTCTCAGCCTTCCACTCCCCAATAGCCACATCTACCTTGGCAATGCATTTGGCCTATCTGTGACCCTGACCATGGTCTAGATTTATTAACCAAGATAATTTTGTTTATGCAAGCTAAAACAAAGCTAAATAATTAGGGGAAGTATAAATAAACAATAATTGTCACATGGTATCTGGAAAATATTGCTGCAGGGAGACAGATGTTACTCCGACCCCACTCAAACACTGATGTAATTGTGGTTTTTGTCTTTAAAAAACAATGTCTGTCCCCTTGAGTTTGAGCACCAAGAGACATTTTGGAGGTATTAGCCTACTCTTGGTCTGGCCCTTTTTAAAGGACTGTTAACTGGTTGTTGGTAACTATCTCTTACAGATCATTTTACTAGGCTCCCTTTGGCATAAACTAAAACAAGTTTTAAAAGGTCTCAGAGGTTAAAAGGCATTTGCCACAAAGCCTGATGACCAGCCTGAGTTTGACCTCTGGATCTTACATGATGGAAGGAGGAGATAGACTCACAGAAATTATTCTCTGATATCTCTCTGATGCATGCGCGCGCGCGCGCACACACGCACACACACACACACACACACACTGCTTCTTAAAGGCATGAAATCCAGCTGACATTCCTCAAAGAATACCTGTATGTTTGAAATGATAAGATAATCATACTGTACTGCTGTAGACTGCCTCTCTCTTTCCTGCTCGTAAAGTTTAGCAGTCATATTCTGAAACGTTACTCTTATGGTGAAGAATAACTGTTCTCTTTGTTTACAGTTTGGTTTTTTGCTGGCATGCTTGGGGCCACTTTCTTCATCTTCATCCAGCTGGTGCTCTTGGTAGACATGGCTCACTCTTGGAATGAATCATGGGTAAATCGAATGGAAGAAGGAAACCCAAGGTTCTGGTATGCTGGTAAGTATCTAAATTCACTTCAGAGAGTCGTACTTGTTACCTTAAGTAGGGAGTATAATAAAATCTCCAGTTTTAAATATATAAACTCAATGTAGAGCTTCTTTTTTTAAATTGTTTGTGTGGGTGTTTTACCTGCATTTATGTCTGTGCACCACATTTGTGCAGTGCCTATGGAGGCCAAAACGGGGCACCATATTCCCTTGGGACTGAAACCCATGTCTGCTGGAAGAGCAGCCAGAAATTCTCTTAACCACTGAGCCTTCTCCAACTCCTATAGTTGCTGCCTTTTAAAAAGCTAGTTTGTCAGTTAAGCCTATTGTGAATTGTGTGCATTGCTGGAAGGTGAACATTAGTACATTTAGTCGTTGGACTCTCAGTTTATAATGTAACTACCTCTGCAGAGATGTTAAGTAGGCATTTTCAGATTCAATTGTACAGCTAATTGATTATGTAAATGGAAAGGAATATTTCTGTAGATTATGCAAAAGTAGCAAACGAACTGTTTTCCCAGACTAGGAAGGTTATCTTATAATTTGTGATGGGAGCCAGGTTTAAGTATCCAGGGACTGCAGAATGAAATTGTCTCAGAGAGGGTCTGTTTTGTTTACCCCAGACATCATCCCTGGTATGTAGTTACTGTCAGCTGTGACCTTGTTTATGGAGAGGAGCTCTGTGTAGCTCAGGCTAGCTTTGAACTTGTGATGCTCCTGCTTTAGCTTCTCAAATGGTAGTATTACAGGTGTCCACCCACCATACCTGACCATGAACTGTACTGTTGAAAGACCAGGAATCATCTAGAAAAGCTTATGTATATATTTAATACGTAATTCAGAGATGACTAAAACTGGAGTCACCAAATACTTTTCATTGAACCCATGAAACCCAGGCTAGGTAATCCAGGTTGCAAGTTTATTTACTTAGTAGATTTTGGAGTTTAATGGAGAATCATTTAAAAACAATATGAGTCAGGTGGCAGTGGCACGCTTTTAATCCCAGCACTCTGGAGGCAGAACCAGGTGGATCTCTGTGAGTTCAAGGTCAGCCTGATCTACAGAGATCCAGGACAGACACCAAAACTACACAGAGAAACTCTGATTCAAAAAATAATAAATAAATAAATAAAAACAAAATAAAACTTTAGCCTTGGCATCCCAAATTTTCCTGCAGCTTATTGCTCACCATAGAAATGGATTGAGTCTCTTTACTTACATAGCATAGAAGAAAATTGATCTTATTCTAGTCATTTATTCGGATGGTGGAAATTGATACAGTTTTCCCTTCCTCCAGCTCTGCTGTCTTTTACAAGCTTGTTTTATATCCTTTCGATCATCTTTGCTGTGTTGCTCTACATCTTCTACACCAAACCAGATGGCTGCACAGAAAACAAGGTCTTCATCAGCCTTAACCTGATTTTTTGTGTTGCAGTTTCTATTGTATCCATTCTCCCCAAAATTCAGGTATGATGGTTTTCTGTTTTCTCTTGTGAAAGACTTAGAATTAATGCTAGCTAAGTTTAAGTTTCAGGCAACATTTTAGTGAATTTATATCTGTGTTTAGCTACTTAAATATTTCTCCATATTATGGTTAATTATATGTAATTATAACTTAGTAATCAGGTATGTGTTATTGAGTGCCCATATTTTCTTCTTTCTTTCTTTTCTTTTCTTTTTTTTTTTTTTTTTTTAGTTTTATGTTTTGAGATGCTCTCACATAATAGCCTTGCTGGCCTAGTACTCACCAGAGAGTCCATACTTTGAACTTTGGGACCTCTTTGATGGCATGTGCCTGGTTGAATTCCTATATCATGATGTCATTCATTTCCTGATCATTAAAAACTAGGTAACTTGGAGGTGGTGAGATGCCTCAGTGGGTGAAGGTGCTTGATACCCAGAGTTCCATCCCCAGGACCCACAGGGTAGATGGGGAGAACTGCCTCCTTCCTACATGTTGTCCTCTGACCTTCACACATACGCTATGGCACACACACCCTACACATACTTAATAGGTAAATTTAAACAAAACATAAATAGAAGAAAATAATTCCTCTCCCAAAACTAGGTGACTTGAAGCTTGGTGTAGTGTAGTGATGTATATCAACAATTCCAGCAAGTTTGAGGTCAGCCTGGTCTACATAGTTCCAGGCAAGCTTGAGGGCTATGTCTCAAAGAACTGAAGCCAAAGAAATAAAAACTTATGGAGTAAGCCGGGCGGTGGTGGCGCACGCCTTTAATCCCAGCACTCGGGAGGCAGAGCCAGGCGGATCTCTGTGAGTTCGAGGCCAGCCTGGGCTACCAAGTGAGTCCCAGGAAAGGCGCAAAGCTACACAGAGAAACCCTGTCTCGGAAAGAAAAAAAAAAAAAAAAACCCAAAAAAAAAAAAAAAAAAAACTTATGGAGTCTTAAATGTGAAAAGAACATTTGTTTTTCACTGTTTGGCTTTTTAAGACAGGGTCTCCTGTAGCCCAGGCTGGCCTTGGACTCCTGATTCTTCTGCCTTCCCCTTGCTAGTGCTGGAATCACGTGAGCCACCAAGTTTTAAGAGTAAACGGGGAGGTGACTTAGTGGATAGAGTACCAAGCACAGGGGCCTGAGTTCCGCTCCCCAAAGCTCGTGTGAGGAGCTGGGCATGATAGTGCACGTCTGTAATCTCATTGTTTGTGCTGTGAGGTGAGGACCTGAGAGTCCACGGCAGCTCATGGGCAGCTAGCCTGGGAGATACATTGTGTTGTCCTCTGACCTCAGTACCCATACCAAGGCATGCACTTGTCCTTATTCACACACATGCACATATCATACGTGTACACAACATACACTTTTATAAAATTAAGGAGGCTAGAGAGATGGCAGAAGCTGACAGTGAGTATTGCTCTTCCAGAGGACTCAGTTCAGTCCCCAGCAGCTACATCAGGTGACTCATCACCTCCATAGGGTACCCACACACTAGTGGGGTGCACTCACTCAGACACATAAACACATATGATTGAAAATAAATCTGGGGGGAGAAAAGGTGAGAGAACTAATCTAAACCTAGAAGGCTGGGGTAGGAAGTGAAGGCCAGTCTGGGCTACTGGAGTTCTAAACCAAAGGAATGAGAAAAAAGAGAATTATCTTAAATGTGAGAAACTAAAGTGAATGTGGTTGGATATACCTGTAATCCCAAATAGCCTTGTTTTTTTCTTTTTTTTTTTTTTTTTTTTTTTTTTTTTGGTTTTTCGAGACAGGGTTTCTCTGTGTAGCTTTGCGCCTTTCCTGGAACTCACTTGGTAGCCCAGGCTGGCCTCGAACTCACAGAGATCCGCCTGGCTCTGCCTCCCGAGTGCTGGGATTAAAGGCGTGCGCCACCACCGCCCGGCTTTTTTTTTTTGGTTGTTTTTTTCTTAAAGTGAGTAAATGACTGGGTTTGTGGTACATCCCTGCAGCCCCAGGTGCTTAGAAGGCTGAAGTGTGATAATCCCTTAAGGAATTAGAGGCTAGTCTAGAAAACCATAGTGTGACCCTTTCTCAAGAAAACATGAGGAAGTGTCTGAGGTGGCTCAGCTGATAAGGGTGCTTGCCAGATGACCAGTGCCATCCTTGGAACCCACAGTGTAGGAAAACCAATTTCTGACCACACCTGAAGTCCCCTCACCACACACACAGAATAAATAAATAATACTTTTTTAAAAGAGCATGAGGGGCTGGGGTGTAGCTTGGTTGGTTGGTGAGGTTTACCCAATCTGCACAAAAGCCTGAATTTGATCTCAGTGCCAGGCAAGGGGCTGCACAGCTGTAATCCCAGCTTTCAGGAAGGGGAGGCATAAGGACCTGTTGTTAAGTCATCATCTTTGGCTACCCAATGAGTTGAAGGCCAGCCTTAAACTTACCTAGGATCCTTTCTCAAAAAAAAAAACACTTTTATTTTGTTAGCTCATTTTTAATTACTCACTGGACATGGTCTATCTCCAGTCTCAGCAATGCTGGAAGCTGAAGCAGGATTGAATTTGGGCAACAGTATTCAGAAAAAAAGAATTAGGAAAAACAAAATGGAAGTTTGTTTCCAAGAAGTGGTGGGTCATCTAGCTATTTTGTGGTAGAGCTGAGTGGATTTTTCTTCATATAAAGAGTCTAGAAACTGAAAGCCTTTGTGTGATTTACAGGAGTTTTCAAGATTGTGAAATGCTTTGCAAACCAGCAGTAAATGCATCGTCTTCCTTACTGTTTTGCAGATTAACTGAAACTGAAACTGTTTTGTAGACTAACTGAAACTGACATCTTTTAACTGTCAGAAAGAATAAGGTTTTCAATTTCTAACAATTTAGTGCATCCCAGGGAGGCATGCAGACTTGCAGAAAGTCATCCCTTACAGTTCATATGGCATTGTTTTTGTTTGATTCCATAGGAACATCAGACTCGTTCTGGCCTCCTGCAGTCCTCCATCATCACTCTGTACACTCTTTACCTCACGTGGTCAGCCATGACCAATGAACCTGGTAAGGGAATGTCATAACTCCCTGATAGACGTGCTCCTTTGGTGGACATTCAGACTGAAGTTGATGGGAAATAGACTACTTATAAATGTCCACATTTATAAAGGTTCACAGTTGGTTTCAGATATTTGCCTTTTTTAAGTAACTGAGATAAAACTAGGGATACGCTCCTGTTTGGAAAGCCTGAGCACCAAGCTAAAACACTACCTGTTAAATTCACAAAACCAGTGAAGTTATAAGAGACATTTATAAAGCTTGAGATACTGTTTTTTTCTAGAGCTAGGTCATTGGTTGAGATGTAAATACAGTACTGACTACTGAGTTTCGGGTTCTTCTAAGCATAGCTTTCCTGTGTTTCAAAACACAGCTAAGCCGGGCGTTGGTGGCGCTCGCCTTTAATCCCAGCACTCGGGAGGCAGAGCCAGGCGGATCTCTGTGAGTTCGAGGCCAGCCTGGGCTACCAAGTGAGCTCCAGGAAAGGCGCAAAGCTACACAGAGAAACCCTGTCTTGAAAAACCAAAAAAAAAAAAAAAAAAAAAAAAAAAACACAGCTAAATGGTGTGTAGGCAAGCCCTCTGATTCTTCCTTGGAACAAGAGTGAGCTGAAACTAATGATAACCAAACATTTCCATTTTCAGACCGGTCCTGTAACCCCTCTCTTATGAGCATCATCACACACTTGACTTCACCAACTGTGTCTCCAGCAAATTCAACCACTCTTGCTCCTGCTTATGCCCCACCATCACAGAACGGACACTTTATGAATTTGGATGATGTTGGGGGGCTGTTTATCTTTGTTGTCTGCCTTATATATTCTAGGTAAGTTCTGGGTAGGAGGAGCTTTAAATTCTCATGAAAGTGAATAACATTTTGTTTTTAAACCATTGTAAAGAATTAAAATAGTGCAGTGAAAAGTCCTTTGCATGTATTTGCTTACACAGCTGTGTGTATTTATTAAAGTTCAGAAAATCCAGCCAGGCAGTAGTGGCACTTGCCTTTAATCCCAGCACTCGGGAGGCAGAGGCAGCAGACCTCTGTGAGTTTGAGACCAGCCTGGTCTACAGAGAAAGTTCCAGGACAGCCAGGGCTACACAGAGAAACCCTGTCTTGAAAAACAAAAAAAGTACAAAATTAAAAGAGTTCAGAAAATCCTCTCTTAATTACCCCTGCTCTTATGGAGGTTCCTCCTTTGTATAGAAGGATAAAAATCTTCACTTGATTTTAGATGGGCTGGAAATAGGGATCTTCAGAATTCTCTTTTAGAAAATAATACAGTGATTTGGGCAGAAAGTATTGGTCAGAGTATATGGCACTTGTCTGGTATATGTGAAGCCCTGGGTGTAATATCCATAACTGTGCCAAAATTTTTTATAAGTGTTTTTTTCCTCATTTATATTAAGTAAAAAAAATTGTAAGTTTAATAGTCCCTAGTACAAAATCACAGATATAACTTCATTTGTACCCATCCTCCCACTCATTTTATTTTTTCATACAATAGCATGTATTAGATTAATAATTTAAGTGGTTTTTTTTTTTTTTTTTGGGGGTTTTCGAGACAGGATCTCTCTGTAGCTTTGGAGCCTGTCCTGGAACTCTCTGTAGACCAGGTTGGCCTTGAACTCAGAGATCCCGCCTGTCTCTATCTCCCAAGTGCTGGGATTAAATGCATGTGCCACTACCACCCGGCGATAAAATTTTATTTTTATAGGTTTGAAAAATAAGAGAGACTAAATATAAAATTGGAAATGAGAATATCTTCTTTTGAATCTACTGTTACCATGGATAACATTTTGGTACATGGTATTTCAGTCATTTGTCATTGTAGTTTGAGTAGCCTTCCACTTTATGTATATATTTAACTTTTTTTTTTTTTGCTTTTTTATTTAATTTTTTTTTTTAAAGATCTATTTATTTATTATGTATACAGTGTTTTGTCTGCACATATCCCTTTAAGCCAGAAGAGGGCACCAGATCTCATTACAGATGGTTGTGAGCCACCATGTGGTTGCTGGGAATTGAACTCAGAACCCTTGGAAGAACAAGCAGTGCTCTTAACCTCTGAGCCATCTCTCCAGCCCCTAAAAAATTTTTTTATTCACTTTACATAGCAACCACAGATCCCCCTCTCATCCCTCCTCCCACTGCCCCCTTAACTTAATTTTTTTAAACATTTTGTGTGTATGTTTATTGAAGGAGCAATAGTTGCACCATGGTACACATATGAAGGTTATTTTTGCTTGTTTGTTTGTTTTTAAGATTTTATTTATTATGTATTCTGCCTGCACATATGCCTGCAGGGCAGAAGAGGGCGCCAGATCTCATTACAGATGGTTGTGAGCCACCATGTGGTTGCTAGGAATTGAACTCAGGACCTCTGGAGTGCTCTTAACCTCTGAGCCATCTCTCCAGCCCCTGGCCCTAATATTTTAAAAGATTGCCTAGAGTAGGGATCAGCAAACCATACCTCAGTTAGGCTGGTTGGCTACTTTTAGGCTTTTTGTTGTTGAGACAGGAGCTCATGTCTGTGCCAGCTTCACATTTGCTGTATAGCTGAGGATGAGCTAGAACTGGTCCTCCAGCCTTCACCTCCTGAGTGAGTAGCTGTGTGTCCACGGCATGGCTCAGAGGTCATAGGACAACTTTAAGGAGCTGGTTCTCTCCTCCTCGCTCTGCATTCCAGTCATTGAATTTAGGTTGTCAGGGTTTACCTGCTGTGTTGCTGGAGGGCTTCTCTCCAGGTTCCACCAAGCCCCGCAGTCCCACAATCCATGTATAAAATAATCACTCAGACGCTTATATTACTTATAAACTGTATGGCCGTGGCAGGCTTTTTGCTAACTGTTCTTATATCTTAAATTAACCCATTTCTATATATCTATACCTTGCCACATGGCTGGTGGCTTACCGGCGTCTTTACATGTTGCCTGTCCTGGCGGTGGCTGCCGTGTCCCCCCCCCCTTCTTCCTGTTTCCCCAATTCTCCTCTCTCCTTGTCCCGCCTATACTTCCTGTCTGGTCAATGGCCATCAGTGTTTTATTTATATAGAGCGATATCCACAGCATGCTGAGCTACCCTTTTTTGGTTTCTACAGAGAGACAAGGTCTTTCTGTGTAGACCTTGCTGGCCTGGAATTGATAGAGACCCACCTGCCACTGCCTCCAGAGTGCTGGGGTTAAAGGCATGGGCCACCACTACCAGCACTTTTAGTATTTTCATAAAATACTTAAAAAATACTAAATTTTGTCACGTGCTTTTTCTGTGTTGAAATGACCATGTAGTTTTTGTCCTTTTTTTTTTTTTTTTCTTTTTTTTTTTCTTTAATCATAAACTCATTCATCTGCACTGCTGGAAATCCAGATGACTATAGCTGATGTTAAGGAGGAGTTCTTTGAATAGCAAGCAAGGCAGGATTGACAAGTGCTGGGTCAGGACACCTAGAGAGCTGTGGGAAGTGGGAGGAAGCTTCTCACCCAGCTTGGGGAGGCATGATGTTAGGGAAGAATTTCAAGAGGCCATGGCACTGAGACAGAGAAGGGAAGGATGAGTGAGTTAGCTAGGAAGAGGTAGGTGGTATATTACCAGCATAGCAGAGGCACTTACATAGTAGTAGAAGAGACACTGGGCAGTTTGTTTCTGGAATTGAGTCATGGAGTAGCAACTACTAAGAGTACCATCCTGTAATTAATAGGCAGCAGGTAGTAACTTTGGACAGGGCTTTCAGCATCAGGCTTTCTAGTCCAAAGTGGGAACAGCCCAGAAGTAACCTATACATATGTGGGCCAAAGGCATCATTTCATCTCAAATGACTCCCTCTTGATGTGATTTTCTTGGGATTACTTTCCAGCATCCGTACTTCGAGCAATAGCCAAGTTAACAAGCTGACTCTCTCTGGGAGTGACAGTGTTATCCTTGGTGATACCACCAATGGAGCCAGTGATGAAGAAGATGGACAGCCTCGTCGGGCTGTGGACAACGAAAAGGAAGGGGTGCAGTATAACTACTCCTTATTCCACTTGATGCTCTGCTGTGCTTCCTTGTACATCATGATGACCATAACCAGCTGGTACAGGTAGGAGGCATAGACAAAGACAGAACACTCAGCCCTTGGGAATGCATATAAAATCTATGTGAATTGTCCTTATTGCAGAACCCTTCTCTGTCTCAGAGAATGAAGCTGTCTGTATTCAGTGTCTTTTTCTGGAGTCCTTTTTGTTTGCTTCAGATGGTCTAGCTTCAAACTTGCCATTGTTCTGGTTCTGCCACAGCCACCTAACTGTGGGGAGTAAGCATGTGTCAACATGCCTTGCTTGAAATAGAACCTAGTAGGAATAGGAATTCTTTGCAGTTCAAATTATTGGTAGCTTTTCTAGATGAGTTATTCAAGAAGAAAAATCATGACATAAAGCCATTTGGCCTGACATTGGTAATTTTTTTTTCTGTGCTTTTAGAGAGGCCATATTAAAGTATTCTGGTCAAAGTAATAACTGTCCTAAGCAGGGACCATTTCAGGGAGGCCATTTTCATTTTGTCAGTAATTATAGTAATTCAGATGGTACAGAAGAACCTTGCTGAGAGAATAGGTAGGTCTTTCATGTTAGCAAGAAGGAAAAAATGATGTTTGAGTGGCAGAGTCCATTGGCCATAACTGAAAATAGCTTCTCAAGTCCCTATTAGAACCATGCTAAGGTAATAGTAGCAGCTAAGTCTCACTGAGGGGTTTCTTGGCATTAGCCAGGGTGAGTGGAATGGGAGGGATTCAGCTTTGCAATATTAAGCTTTTTCCCCCCTTACTCTTTTTTTTTTTTTTTTTTTTTTTTAGTCCTGATGCCAAGTTCCAGAAAGTATCCAGCAAGTGGCTAGCTGTGTGGGTCAAAATGGGCTCGAGCTGGGTGTGCCTCCTCCTCTACCTCTGGACTCTCGTGGCTCCACTCGTCCTCACAGGTCGGGACTTCAGCTGAGCTTCAGAGTGCCAGGAACACTGCTAAAGCTGCAGAGTCTCCTTTGCTGAACGCATATCCCCTCTACGTTTCATCAACTAAAACTATTAAGTGAACGCTTTGCAAATTTGCCTGTATTCATGTTTATATCAAAAGGCAAGAATGAATAATGCTT